>NC_059362.1:16461055-16783171 GCF_019703515.2 Myxocyprinus asiaticus
ACCTTACAATGCTGTTTTATACAGGGAGAGGGTCTCCTCATGGGGGCAGCCATTTTAGAACCACATGAACAGATGATTATCCGCTTAATCTCAGTAACCTCCGAAATTTAACTCAAAAACATATGTTTACGCTGCATTATTTATTGCAAAATCTTTGAGACTAAGTAATATAAATTACATTTAATCTAAACACGTTAGACAAACAGTATCACCCTAAATGTTGTCCTAATCTTGCTTTACAAATGTGTCTTAACTGACAATTTCATATTGAACAATGGTGCTGATTTGCCAGCTCCCAGAATGCATTGCAACATGAATACATTATTTATGTTTAGTGATATGGCTTATTTTTTTGTTCTTTGCAGATTTTAGTTGTGGTTTTGTTGTTGTTTTTGTCATTATTGTTAGTTAATGGCTGTGTGGTGATGTTCGGAAACCATTCCTAAAGATGTTTGTTAATTGTCACCATTACTGAGGTTTGTGTGTCAAGTGTTGAGTTCTATGTGCCTCCTAGATGACACACACAAAAAAAAAGATAAAGGAGAAAGAATATTTTTGCATCTGTTTTAGTGATAACACTGCAATGGTATTGCATTTGCAGCTTAGCTGTGGACACTGAGGAATAATGAAAAATATAAATCAATATAAGTGGATGAAACTACAGGACAGCGGTTGTATTGTGCCATTTTTGTGAAACTTTCTTCTCAAACAGTTCTTGCAAATACATTTCCATAGCTTGTTAATTATGCCTTTGGAATGATCATGGCACCATGCCTGAGTTTTGAAAACCCTTTTTCGGGGATACGTCTCTCCAGCAGTCCATATGGATGTTTTGGATCAGTGTGGAGCCGAATGATGCCTGGTCATTGATTGAGAGTTTAAAGGGCGTAGTGCACTTGGCAGCCCCTAACTGAGAAGAGGATGGAATTAAAATCAATACTCTGCATGATGAGGTGACTCAGAAGGTTAAAACAGAACTCCAAACTCTCCATTGGCCTCTGGATAGCCGGTTTAAGATTATTAGCTGACATAAAATAGGCCTAGTTGAGTTTGAGATTTGGATGTGGCTGTAGCGGTCCCCCCATGCACCTGTTCTTCATGGCTTACTTTTACTCTCGTGCTGATGCGCAAATGAAGTGTTCTGTGCGTCTTCAGTCACAAGACTTACTCCCTTTTATCCATCCCCCAATGCATCCCTCTCACATGCACTCGTTTATTCTCTCCCTTCGTCTTTATATTATTCTGCGCGTCTTAGCTTTTTGGCATTGCAAACTCTTACTCACCCATCCCACACCTTGCGTTTTCCCCTGAGACCGAGAAACCAGGACAGCTCGGCGCGCGACGGGTTAACGCGCCCTCGCGCTCGTGATTGGTTGCGGGAGCGGCGCTTTGGAGAGAGGTAACCAGGCAACTTCAGCTGGAGCAGCGGAGAGAAAGAACAGGGGAAAGGGTAAAAGAAGCGCAAAAATCCCATCAGTGTTGGTGCGCGATGGAAAGGATGTAGTCCAGATCTGTAGCTGTCTGTGCCCGGAATGGGAAAGTGGATTACGGCTCTTCTACAGACACGAAGACCGCGGTAGAGACTGGATACGGAATGATTGCGCGTGGATTTTTTTTTTCTTTTTTATAATGAAAAGTATGGGATCTGAACGCACCGGTTTAAAGGTAAGATTAAAGCAGATGCATTTTGGCTGTGGCTTGTCATATTAATGTGATTCACGACGACATATGGAAAGAAAAACGGGGTTGATGCAGTTGCATTGAAACTTGTGTATGTGGAACATGAGGGCATCTTCCAGCGCTTTGGTGATGGAGTTGTTTCGGTTGATTGATTTCACGCTTCTTGTGAAGCAATTAAAAAGATATTATTAAACCGTTATCCCGGATCTGATTTGCGGGCGAAATGAGCCGAACCACCGCTGCCACCAGTTGACGGTGATCATGCGTCCAGGCGCATATGGAGTGATAAGTGAGGAGCGGCGTTTGCTGCATTGACATCCATGTTCTGCCCTGCGCAGAGATCAACTGAGATTTACTACAGTGCTTCATATTTTACACTGTCTGTATCCATTCACCGCTGGCCAGAAATCGTATAGCTATACACTCTATTAGTGTTATAAAGATTTATGACACTGACCGTACGGTATTCCTGCTCGAGTTACAACGTACAGTAGCCTACGAGTGCGAGTTCAAGACACGCTTGCGCGAGCGTTGCATATTATTTTAATTACACATAACGAGACGGGTAGATTTTGTACAAGTGGATTCATGGAAGAATGTCACTTATACTTGAGGCAGGGCAATCGGTCCGCAGGGGCTCCGCGGCTGCAGAAGCCCGCATTAATCGCACTGCCCGTATGTGTGTGCGCGTGTGTGTGACAGGGAACCACCGGGCGTCGAGAATTCCGTTACTCGCGCTCTAAGAATCTGACAAATGACTTGGCGCCCCGGCGACCGAGTTAACTCGTCTCTACTTACCGTTTTTTTAACGGTTGCGCTGCAGGAGTATGTCCCCACCGTGGCTGAATCAGTAGAGACGAGAGCGCGTGAAGAAGATGTGAATTGACAGAGAACATCTTCTGACTGCCTGGGCGTTTGAGGTTGCTCGGAGAGTGAGGGTAGTTTTAAAACGGGGGATAAAACGGCTCCAAATGTTTACTAAGTAGAAATGGAGAATGACACCGAATTTTACATACAAAAGCGTAAATGACAGGAGTTTACGTGTGTATGTGTGTGTGTGGGAGGGGGGGGGGGGGGGGTAAATGTGGTTTATGAGGACATTTCCAGTGTCCCCATAATTCAAATCACTTAAAAAACATACTAAACGATGTTTAAAAAAAAAAAAAATGTAAAAATGCAGAAAGTTTTCTGTGAGGGTTAGGTTTAGGGGTAGGGTTAGGGGATAGAATCTATAGTTCGTACAGTATAAAAATCATTATGTCTATGGAGAGTCCTCATAATGATAGCTGCACCAACATGTGTGTGTGTGTGTGTGTGTGTGTGTGTGTGTGTGTTTAAACATTTATCAATGAGCAGTGCAGGTCTGAGCCTTCTGGGGGCCAAGCAAAACTTTGGGTGAATTCCAAACGGGGTTTGCACCCTTGAAGGGCACTGCGGGAAGGGGACGCCACACAGAGGGACGTTCCAAATGAAAGTGAGCAACTCATCCCCTCCACAAAGGGCCCTTCCACATCAGCAGTAACTGTTATTAAATTGCTGAAAATTAAGAGTAATCCCTTACTTTACTTTTTTCAATGAAAAAGTAATTTAATTACAGTAATTAATTACTTAGTAATGCATTACACCCAGCACTGGTATCCGACAGGATACAGATACCTTTTTAGGGTTAAAATGACCTAACACAATGCAAAGTAATGATATCAGTTAAGCTTACATTAATGACAAAGTTTTTGCATTTAATTTTGACTATTTAAATAAGTCAATTTAAGTATTTATATAGCACATTAAAATAGACAATAGTCTGCCAACATATCTATAAACTATAAGAACTTAAACATAAAACAGACCAAACATGATAAAATAATGAACAAGAATAAATTAATGCAGACTGAAAGACAGATTAAAAAAATAAAAAATAAATATTAAAATGTCAGTTATTGCAAAAATTTCAAATAATACAACAAACAAGGCACCAAAACATTACGACAGACATCTCAGCTAAGCTGAGTAGACATCAACATAATGGTAAAGGAGGGAAAACAAAATAATAAAAAAAAAATAAACAAATTAATTAAACCAAAGTTTACTTTTTGTAATCCAAAGTGCAGTAAGACAAATTAACAATGAAATAAATGATTGATCAAAAAGTATAAATACGAGAATCCATCAATATTTCTCTAAAGCTGCAAACGTTGGACTAAAAGGTCTAATAGATGTTGTTTATTGAAGCATTTCTATGACATTCAGTAGAGCTTGCATGACTGAACAGGCATGTGCTTCATTATTACATTCTGAAACACTTGTGTCGCATACACATACACGTATGTTTTGCATGCTTTGATGTGCACTCCTTACACAAAGAAATTACTTTCTGTCATTTTCTGTCTTTACTTTCTGTCTTATATCGAAGCTGGAGATCTGGAGTATGAGTTTTCTAATGATAATGTAAAGATTAAATAAGAATTTTAAATATGATAAAAGTACATACCATCTTCTTGCTCTCTCGTTCCACGTTCTTTGCGCATTGTTCTGCTCCTGACAGGTAGCTTCAAAGCCATAGCCATGTCTACTGGATCTACAACATTACATATCATTATCTGGCGCATTTCCAAACGGAAATGAAATAATTAATTATAACAATTATAATTAGTAGTCCCCCGGACTCCTTTACAGTTGACATTCCATTTATATTTGCATGTCTATACCATTATGGTTATGTTTGCATGAAAATAAATACCAGTACTAGGCTACTTATAATGTCTTCAACAGCATGGGGGTCCCCTGGCAGATCGAGAGCCGTACAAAACTTGTGTAGTTTGCATATAGGAAGGATCGGCACTGTCAATGTGTTATGACAAACTTCCTCTGTTTTATATTGAATATCTAGTGCACCGCACATAGCCTAGGTACATCCTTCCAATTCTGTTCCCATTCTCAACCTATTTAACTGATTTAAAAGCAGTACTTTTCACTCTTATTTTAATATTCTAATATCAGTGCTGTCTCTTATGTATATGCTCCCACATTAGTACTGAGTGTAAAAAAATCCCTGTGGCAAAGGTTCATTCTTTTTTGCCTGCTCTGATCCAGGTGTCACCCCTCATTTTTAGGTCAATCAATGTCTTAATATGACACACATCAATTTGTGTGCTTCATTTACATTTATTTCCAGCTGAATGCTATTTCATGCTTATTCTGTGTTTTCAGGCAGTAGTTAGTACTATTGGATGGATGGATGGATACGCAGAGCATATATGTTACTATACATTATGGGTGTAACTGTTCTCGGTAAAAAACCGAACCGCACAACAAGTTCGCCAATTACGGTTCGGTAAGCATTTGCTCCGCGGTTCATCTCTAGTTTAATAATGCATCTGGATCATACAGTTTGGCGAAGAAAATAAAGCGCCAAATAGCGATGCGCAGATGTAACCTCCGCTAATGCACCTGTATGGCTCTGTAGATGGACACACTCCACCTGCATTTCACGTGGGTCACCTTTCTACAGAGAGAAGCTGTCCTATTAACTGTTAGTATGTTAAATCAGTTGATGACATCACAGTTCTGCACACGTTAGTTGGCAAAATGGCAAGCGGAGGAAACAAGCTGCAAGAGAGAAGCCCCTGTGTCATTTAAGTCTCTTGTCTGGGAACTTTTTCTGTATGCGGTCAATCACAACAGCGATGGTCAAAAAACTTTAACAAAACAGGCACTGTTTGCAGACACTGCTCGACACAAGTGCCGTATACTGGTAATATATAGATATTTGATTAGCTATTTACGCTGACATCACCTGAGGATATATAGTGCGCGGTGCGCACAGAGCCACAGGTGAGCCTGAAACTGCACACAGACACACTCCCTTCCATCTTTAAACAGGCACTTGGTGCTAGTCCGGACATACATGAAACAAGAACTAAAGCACTTGGGGTGTTCATAGCCAAAGTTATGTTGCACTTACTGTGTTGATGAAGATGTAGGATTTCTGCATATGATTAAAATACTCGAGTCGCGTTACAACATCCATTCTCGTATTCATTTTAATAGCAAGTTTATGTCTTCTATAGTGATATACAGATTCGTAACTTTGAATATACGTTGAGTTGAGTTTGAAATGCACTTTATGTTGATGCATGTAGTGTAATAATGCAGGTATTAATTTAAATGTTGAGTTAGTAATTAGAGAAATTTTTTTTTTTTTTTTTTATTTAGTTAAGGACCCCAACGAAAATTAACCATGGTTTTTCTATAGTAATATTGTAGTAACCATGACTTTAATAACAGGGACTGTTGTCACCATTGTTGTAACCTTGATTTTACTATAGTATTGTAACCATGACAGTAACCATGTTCATTTTGTGGTTACTTTGATTTTACTACAAATGCAATGTTTAAACTATGGTTACTGTAGTAAAACCATGGTGATTTGTAGTGAGGGTAAATCTCTTGAAGTGTATGTTACCAAATAGGATATTTTAACTTTGGATTTGGCAGTAATATTTTTTTTCCCTGAACATAACAAATATCGAACCATACCGAAACCGTGACCCTAAAACTGTGATTCAAACCGAGCCTTGATAAATTTGAACTGTTACACCCCTACTATACATACAGGACATAGAAAAAGTGTACATAAAATCGTGCTCCTTTTGGCACATAAATTCTTGATTAGGTAACCTTGCCATTTTATGTCAGTTAGCATTCCTCCTCAGAAAGAACACTCACAATGCTACCATAATGCCCATAGGTTACCATTACTGTGGTGATGATGGTCTGTTGTGTGTTCTGGACCCTTATTTGAGTATCGGCAAGGATGCCTTTCCCTTTTGCCTGAATGAGCCCAGCAGGCAACAGTGCATCTCCATGGAGACGAAACACAGAGTGTGGGAACCCTCAGAGCCAACATTGTTTTGCTCTCTCTACTGTGTTCATTTATTCATTCAACAAGCTGGATTTTGTTTTGAGGTAATGTAGAACTGAGAGATAGGGTTCATATCAAGACATATCTTCTGGGTAACAGTATGCTTCTGCAAAATTAAGACTAATGCATGTTTTTAGAACTTGCGTGAGTTCAATGACAAGCGAAACTAGCTTGCGGTTCTAGGTACACTCAAAAAAAGGTTTTTTGCTGCTTGTTTAATTTACTTAATTAAAATGAACTAAAGCAACACAATTTTAGTACATTTTGTCACAACTTTATTTCATTGCGTACTTGATATCATCCATTTAAATTTGTAAAAATTGAAGTTTACTTAATTTATTTGAGTTGGAACTACATGAATACATTTGGTGGAAAAATATTTTCATCAAGAATTGATGAAACTGGGCAGGTGATTTCCATTTTTCTGCATGCTTTGCTTGGGATCCGATAGGGAAAGTAAATGTTTAAATTACGTTTATTTTATTTTAAGCTCAAGCTGAGGTATCATGTTATCTATTTATCAATTTTTATCTAAAATGTTTAGTTTATATCATATGTAAGCATTAGTTGCTAGCAAGATAAGTTAGCGTTGGCAACTCACCAACTGTAACTGCCATGGTGTCCCGATTGGTCTCTACACTAATAGCAGGATGATGTCCCAGCACACTGTTTATGATCTCGAACCATGGAAAGTTCTTTCTTTGGGCACCGTTTTGTCCGTCATGCATTTTAACAGAAACTTACTGTACCCGCAAATTTAAAAATGTTCCCGAACCTGTACCGTTGTGTGCTGGATGCACAACCTGGCAAGTTCGGCGAAACTCCGCTTTTGATATTGACCCCACCTCACTCCCCAGTTGGCCTTGTTTGACCCTAGGGTAATTGGCGAAAATCCCGAGGCAGCACGGTGAAGCCCCGGAAGTGACAGTGGAAACACTACTTGCCCTGGCATGCACTAGCACACACTAATTTTGCCCAGTAGTGGAGGCGTGGCTATTGATTACTCGCTTCATTGAGCAAATGCTGTGCTATCCATTGCATAGCTACTAAACTACACTCTGTAGTGCTTCCAACCAGCATGCATTTAGCACACTAACATTCACTTTCACTACATAAAGAAATAAAAGAAAATTGTTTGTTACATTGACATGTTTAATTTCCTTGGGCTTACCTAGGTATTTTCTACACTTTCTACAAGTGTTTGTGTTGAGATTACATAGTAATTTTAAGTTAAAGCTGCACTATCTAACTTTGAGCTATCTAGTGATATCTGTGGTTGAAATGTAAAACTGCAAGCAATTTGCAGAAGAATACATTACGTCAGTCCTGTTCTGGCACTGCTCCTCTGGCGGATGAATCTCCCAGTTTGAGCTTCCCTGGACATCGACTGTATGTGATCATGACTGGAGCAGGAGTCATAACCTGCTATTTTCATGTTGATATTATGTTATTCGATTAAACATTTGAAATGGAAATATTACTTGCTTTGATGAAGATAAACAACACTCTTATTTACATATTTGAATGAATTGTACACTCGCTTTTATGACACTACTCTCAAAGCACTTTTAAATAGAGAACAGGGGACTCTCCTCAGCCACCACCAGTATATCTTAATATGATTATTCAAGTGTTTTATCTACTATTAATGTCTAAATACATCACCTGAAGCTGGTTGGAAAGTTTAGAGTGCATCTGGAATGTGAGCTGTGTAATTCTTCCTCTCCTCGGTCAGGCGCGAGCTGCAGTGCTGCTCTCGTGCATCATCATTAGAGTTTAATGTGATCTCATGTTACATTAAATGAGATCAAATGACTATTTGACAATGTAAATTTTTGTCTAAAATTTTTTATTGTAGACATTGTCGATAATGTCGACTAATCCTTTCAGTCCTACTCAGGACATCAGGGTGGCATATTACCCCTGGTGTCTTCAATAGAGTAGTAGGTGCTGGGGATTCCTGAAGTAGACCTGGTTTGTGGGGGATGTCCTTTCTCGCAAATCTGTCCTGCATAGAGAGAAGGCTTCGACTGCCATTCCTCGTCCTCTGTATCGATCTGTCTGTTCTGTGTGACATTATCTGCTTCTGCTAATTAGAGCTCAGGAATCGCCTCACCCATCAGACAGCATTCGGCTGAGGACCACATTGAGCCTGAGGGCCCAGTCATTTGCCTGGGCCTTCCACTTGAAAATCCATTTGTAAAAGTGATGTATAGTGAGTGTGCACAGAATATAATTGCTGTAGGCTTTGCATATTGGTATTTTGTGTTGCCTTGTTATTCTGTGATAAATTCTAAGGGCTCTGTGTGCAGTAGTGTAGGTATGTGTTCTTGTTACTTTGTTACTAGTTCTCTATCAACCATTGACTAGTCAACAAAGGTCGACTAGTTTATCTGTATTATTTATATAGGGAGACCAGGGCTAGTTGTCACATGGGGAAGTTGTCACTAAGGCTGTATATCAGCAACGATAGGATTTGAATTCAAAAGTCCAAGTGCTTAAATGTGTTTTCTCTAGCAGAGGTTTTGTATGTTGGTTTCAAACACCTAGTTCAAAACCCTCTTAAATTACAATAATTTTTTTTAAACACTACCCTCCAAAGTCAATTTCCACCATCCTAATAATTCTGCTCTATAGCTATTGGTTCAACAACAAATATGTTGAATATGTTCTTAGGACAAACTTTTTTTTTTTCACTAAAGTCAGGTCAGGGCAGGTTGTCACAAGCTTTATAAAAGGCATAAATGTATACATTTTATTAAAATCGTTGCTTTGCCAAAACAATGTTTAGATATTTTTGTACGTAACTTTTTTTTCCATTTTTGTTGTTTCATGAATCATTTTGTGCTTCATAATTGTTTTACTTTTTTTTTTTCTTTTTTTTCTAATAGGCTGTTTAATGCAGGCATAGATTTTTAAGAGAGATTTTGTTTTGGTGGTTGTGATGGTAGGGACACCCCCCCTTAACCTCCATATGTTCACATAAAACCCACGCCACTGTTTTAGTGGCAATTTCCATCGTGACATCTTGCCCTATATAGTGTGACAATGTTCTGTGTTATTAAGGCATGTTGTCACTAAAGGTCAACATGATTAAATTAACTGTATTTTCTGGGCTAGATCAGTAAAAGTAGCTTTTTTTGTTTCCAAGATTTTACGGTATGTGGCTATTCAGAAATAGATGTAAAATAAACGTACTCTTGAGAAATATTTACTACAGTAAAAAGTGTGACAGCTAGCCCTGGTCTCCCCCTTTTTTTAGCAGTGGTGCTTTAGCATGTTGACAGAGTGCTGTGCTTTAGCCTTTAGACAGTTTGGATGATAAAACCCTCACGAACATAAAAACATAAATAAAATAAAACGTTGAGATCAGGCAAACCCAAAACCAGCCTAACCATACAGGTCTTCCTTAAAGGAATATTCTGCGATCAATAGAAGTTAAGCTCAATCGACAACATTTGTGGCATAATGTTGATTACCACTAAAACTAATTTCAACTTGTCCCTCCATTTCTTTAAAAAAAAGCAAAAATTGAGGTCACAGTAAGGCACCTACAGTGGAAGTGAATGGGGTCAATCCATAAGCATTACTAACCTTTTTTGTGTAAAGCTATATACAATTTTACAACCTCGTTGCCATGACAACGTAACGCCGTAAACCCTGTTATCCGCCTAGAACAGTAATCTGCTGCAAAAACGATGGTTTAAACAGCTTTACAGCTCAAATAATACACAAGCTTTAACAGAAGAATTTATGTAAGTGATTTTATAAAATTATAAGCTTCACATTTCTGCCTTTGTACCCTCCAAAATATGGCACCATTCACTTGCCCACCTCACTGTTACTGCGATTTTTGCTTCTTTTTTTAAGTCAAATTTTATTTTATTTTGTTTTTTTGGTGGGAGCTTAACTCGTATATAACCCAGAATATTCCTTTAAGGCAAACAATTTTGAAAAAAAATTTTTTTACATCCCTAGTCTGTGTGTACGTTGTGTGTGTATACAGGTTGTACAAGATGGAAGCAGAGGTTTTCTGCATGCCCCATGCTGAAATGTCACACTGGCTCCTGCTAATCTGCACCATAATCTCCTTAAAATGCCCAAAATCTGTCTGCACAGCTCTATGAGTCCAAAATGTCACTGAAACATCAGTCCACACACAATTACATCATAAGCTCAGCATACTTTCAGAGCCTCATATTTTCCATGTCCACACTCCTCTGTTTATAAGTATAATTCAAGCAAGTTTCCCCCTGAACTGCTGTTCTTGCCTATTGAAGTTATGAGTACATTACTAACAATCTGCATAACAGTTGCACAGGGCTGCATTTTCAGTTTCTGATGTCTTGACCATGTATCTCTCTCACACCATCTCTGTTCCTTTACTTTTCATTTACCACATAACCAGTCTCCTCCTCTTGACTATTCAAATCAAAATGCCCCCCTTAACCTACGAACAAAGAACCATGTTTTTTATTTTTTCAGTCTGAATCCACCGAATGAACTCTCCTTCAAGGGGCGTGCAGTCCCATCTTCTACAGCAGTATAGAAGAATGTAACGCACCACTGACTGTAGCCTACTTGTAGAAACAAAAGGGAGTAAAAAGGCTGACAAAAAGTCAATGGTTGATAATTCAGTCCCATGAGGCTCGACCCAGAGCGGGTTTGATGTGCTGCATTGCAAACGAAGGCTGATGGAGCCACAGAAATGCAGCACATGCTACAGTCTCAGGATATTAACACTTCAATTCAATCTATTCTTTCTACATTCTCATTTACCTCCATACACACTGGTCTCCTGGGACAGTCTCTTATTAGAGACACTGCTCTGTGCTCATTTACAATGTTTTTATGCTTTGCTTTGTCTTGTCAGACCACAGTTGTATTGCATCTCTCCTCTGACATTTAAAGACTGCGATGTGAAGAAGCATGTATTGTAGATGAGAATAAAAGAATGGAAAAACACATGTGTACAAAAGAAGTAATGCCACCGATTTCTATTCCGCTTTTTCCCAATTTTTTGTTCTGTTATTCACATGGTGTCAGGGAGACATTATTCTGTCCCAGTCGAGTGCCACTTCTGCTTTTAGAGGAAAGAAAACCTTCTCTTTTTGGTTGGTTAAGAATTAGCAGGAAAATCAGAAGGAACAAAATGTCTCCCTATAGGTCCCTTAACCTAAGGGCCTGAATTGCTTTTTTTCCCCCTGACAACAAATTGTCTTTGATTAATTCTGCTCTTACTGTTTTTTGTCTGGTTCTAATCCGTTTTCTTTCATCCACTGGAGAGAGGGAAAGAAAGATTCAGCGTGACCTGCTCAGTGGGGCCCCAGTCTGCTTGTATATCAGTGGGCTTCAGCTTATTAGTATGCGCGGGCCTCTCTGTGCACCATTATCAAGCTGAAATGAAAAGCCTATATTTCTCTGTAGTGGACCAAGTGGTAAGCTGCACTGTGCTAGAGCACTGCAGCTGTAATGCCCCTTAGAGAGGGAGAAACAGTATGTGGTGTAAGCTGTGGCAGTTTGACACTTACACTTCATACACAAACAAACAATTACACATGCATATAGACATACACGCACAACAAAGATTTGAGGTTTGCTCAAGCAATGTCAGCGCAGATTTGTCAGTGATATGACAATGTGCTTATGCTGCCAGCTGGTGGTATTGTCTGTCAGATGATAGCCCGAGGGCAAGACAAGCAAGGACTGCAGTTGAACACTGGAATGGCACTTCTGCTGTTTAATGAGGTACACAGAATGGTTAACTGGGCTTTGTCTAAATGAACAAATGAATTGCTGAAATCAATCATCTATATAGTCTCTTTACCTTGTTGAGGAGTGGAATTTACAGAAACACCTGTGTTTGCTGAATTCCGCAGAAAGCTTCACAGATTTACACAGAATCATGTACATTTTAAGTTCTACACATTCTTCTTTTATTAATTACCCCATTTAAATGATATGATGATGCAATATTCTTTCCTGTGCTGACGTGTTTACATCACAGCCTGGCAACACCATGATTTGCTACTTGCTGTTGCTAGTCTATTTGGAACTGTGTTTACGATTTAGGGGTAGGGGACATTCCTATTCTAGAGAGTATGTTATTGGGGGGTGGTGGTTATTATATGCTCCAGCAAACAAGATGAGTCAATATTTTTGGCCCATTATCCTGAAAGTGAAAGACTGTACATTTTAAATACATTTATCTGCTAAAGGTGTATTTAGTATATTTTTAGAAGTACACTAGCATATAGATGACCTCAGAACTAACAGACATTAGCCGTGTTTTCACTGTTGGGCCAAATAAGGGCGTGCTAGCGCGTGCCAGGGCCATTTGCATTCCCAATGTCACTTCCAGGACTTCATCGTACCTCATCAGGGCCAAGGGCCAAGCGCCCTGTCCCGCCGATTACCCTTGGGCCAAAATAGGCCATCTGAGCATTGAGGCGGGGTCAGTGAGAGTCAGGTCAGGTTTTAGCACATACTCATTTCCCAATCTTTCATATCTAGCTACCAGTCTACCTCAACAGATCTACGGAAAATGGAGAATCGTCACTACTGGTCAGTAGACAAAATCAGGGCTCTTCTGAATATTTGGACTGATGAAAATGTGCAACGTCAGATCGGCGACATCTGCTTAAGACGTGATTAAGTAAATTATCACAAAACTTGCCAAGTTTTGAATCCAGCGCAGAACGCTACAGGTTCAGGAGTAAATAACAAATAAATTGCGGACACAGCACAAATGCATGTTCATTTTGAGGGCTAGCTAGTCTCCAGAGTCTGAAAGCTCAGCTTGAGTTTCTGTCTTGCTTGTGAAATGGGCGGGGTGTGTGACTTTGGCACCAGGGCGGCATATAAATGCCGTGTTTTAGGACAACGCTGCGGGGCTATTGGCCCGATTTTGGTCTCACGGCTTGAGGTCCGAGGCTAGAGGGCCCAGTTGACCAGTTGATAGCACTGGGCCTCGTTTCCCAAAAGTATCGTAAGCCTAAGTAGACCGTAGAATCCATCTTGCAGTTCATCTTAGTTTTGTGGCCCGTTTCCCATAAGCATCATAAATTTAGTAGTACTTGAAAATGCTCGTAGGTTAACGAGTGCTCTGGAGTACTCGTACAGTGTTAAGAACATCGTAAGGACACAGACTTATGCAGACACCTGCAGGACAAAATTACACCTGATACAATTTAAACACCTATAGCTACCCTTTATGCTCATTTAATATCAGTATACATACGTTTTATTTTATTAATTTTTTTAACCAAAATGCTAATAATAATAATAAAAATAATAATAATAATAATCATGCATGCATAAAATGGTTAGTCAATATTGGATGAACAGATAAATTAATAAGTAAACAAATAAAAGTTATTTGTGGTCTAGTTGGTAACAACAAAGTGGTGGGATGATTGTTGCAGAGAACTGTAAAAATTACAATCAGAGAGAGAAGGAAAAACATCAATATCTTGCTGCTGTGCATGAAAATCGTCCGTACAGTATATTGGCTCCTCATCCTCGTCTCCTCTTCCTCTCTGACACCTAAGGGTGCTCTCGCCCGCACCACACGATGTGTAATACCGCACATATTGTGTAGCATTGCTGTTACACTTATCACTTTTGGGAGTAAAGAGCAGTCCTCACTTCGATTGGTGAATGTCCCTAAAGCGCAGCTTTCATGTGTCTCCATATTTTGTGCTGCGTGATAAAACTGTGAACCTCGTTATATTCAATGAATGCTTGTTGTCATTAGCAGGACCATACACAGGGCCTCCACTGTCTTCACTGATCCTGGAAGCTTTAATCTCGACCCACAGAGCAATTTTTTAAAACGAAATATTAAAATGCACATCTGATGAACGAAGCAGTGATTGTGTAAAAGAAATATATATCGTTCTGCACAAAACGATTGCAAAACAAAATCCAATTATGTGGTGAATTAAGTTGTACATTTAAGAAAATATTTTTAAATATTTCCAGCGAGGTAAATTGCAAACATTTTTAAAGTTACGCAACAAATATAATGAAGTTGCAATGACGAGCAGCACTATACGGTCACATTTCAGCACTTCACGTTTATGGACAGCGCCTCTCTTAAGTAGCACTTAAAGCGCGTCCTCGCACGTTCATGTTAAGTGCAGTTTTGGATGTTCATAAAATCACTCATAGAAAACGCTCTTAACCGCTAAAATCAAACGAGGAACGAGGCCCTGGCTCGCACTGGCCCTATAGTGGAACAGCAGCTATTGACTAAAAGCCGTAGGACTTCAATTTAAATTTTAAACATTTGAGCTAATTTGATAATCCTTCTTGCTACATTACCATTAAACATGTAGAATTCTCACCTCTGTGAAATACTCTCACTTCTAAAAATTGTACCATATCGAAATGCATTATGTAAAATTCTGCAGATTTTCCCTCACAATTTGTGCAAAAAAAAAAAAAAAGGTACAGATATGAGAAAAAAAGTACAGATTCTATGCTTGGCCTAATCATGCACAGTCTATGCATTGCTGTTCAGTTGACCTTTAGTTTTATGTGAGGCTATCAGTTTAAAGTGTAAATTATATAAAAATAGTCTGTTAAAAGAAAAAGAAAAACACAATTAATCATTCCCCCTCGCTGTACACAAATTCCCTAAAAAGGAATTGTCCTCCCAACGGAGAAATTCAAGCTTGAAAGTACCGAAAGCTGTTTTAAGACAGCCAGACAGAGCTTAGCAGAATGCAAGAGTCTTGAAACACATTTTGTAAAGTTTCAAACTACATTTAACTTGACACAGTGTCCTAAAAACTCAAAAATATGATTGTTGCTGCTTGTTCAGTTTACTTAATTAAAATAAAAACACAATTCTGGATAATTTTGTCACAACTTGATTTCATTGAGTTCTATCTGTTTAAATGTGTGAAATGGAAGTTTACTTTATCCATTTGTGTTGGGACTACATGAATACTTTTTTGGTGTTAATGTAGCATTGCTGAAACTGGGCAGTGGATTTCCATTTCTCAGCATGCTTTGCATGGGATTTGATAGGAAGAGTATTTTATGTGTTTTTGTGCAAAATGTCTATAAAGGGGTATATTTGTTAGTGTTTAATGTATAATGTTGAGATTTGGGATAGTTTCTGTTATGTTGGAGTTCTGGGGGTTACCATCATGGTGAAGAATGGAGCTTGAGCTAACGATGAGGGCAGATAGACGTCATGCATGAAACTGATTGCTTGCTTTGTTGAGCAATTGCTGTAGTAACCATAGCATAGTTACTAAAATACACTCTGTAGTCCTTCCAACCAGCAAGTATTGTATTTAGCATGCTAACATTCTCTTTCACTAGTTAGTACATCAAGAAAAAAAAAACATATTTATTTGAGTTACATTGACACATCTAATTTTGTTGGGTTTGCCCAATTCAACTAGGTTCTTCTACACAAAGTGTTTGTGTTGAGATTACATAGTAATTCTAAGTTAAGAAAACTAATTCCAAACACGTGGAACCACTGTCCACAACTGAATCAAGTTCAGCCAAAGAGCTATTGTTTTAAGTGCAGCGAAACGCGACACAACACAGCGAGACACTCCAGAAGCGTCTGTCTTACACATGTGCATGTAGATCAGCGAGACAGATGCAAGAACACGTCATGCTAGAACGGCCCTGTCTGCCTCGGAGAGATTGACAAATTAAATTGCAAGATGAATTGCGGTGGAGTGTAGGCCAGTGATAGGCTAATGGTCAGTGATATGAAAATACAATAAACAATATATTGACTTCTAAAGCCATTTTTTAATTTTCTAATACATTTATATAAAATGTATAATTCTTTTGATGATAATATATTAAATTATCTTTATTTCAGAAAATATTGATTTATGAGATTAATTCTATAATTAACCAGCATATAATGTAATTTTAATTTATTGACAGCCCTAGTTCTATGTTATAGCAGCATGATTTCTTCTCTCCTTGAATGACATGGAGATATCTGTGGTGTGATGGTGTTTCCAAGGTGTTTCAGCTGGCACACAGCTCCTCTGGATCAGACAAATCACACAGCTGCCCGATCCAGATGTGCCTACCATGACTATCCAATATCTAACACCTACCAACATTCCAACCTGCCTCCCTCTTTTCCACTCCCTCTCTCAATCAGTCCTTCTCTAGCTCTGAACCAGGCATTATGTATATGTGTTTGTGTGTTTATTCATGAAAATCAACAGTGGTAAATGTGTCTGAGAGACCCTGGACAGACAGAAGATCAGCCTTGAGCTCTAGAGACTGGGTGTTTCCAGAATTAGTACATGCCAGAGTGCTATGGCGTAATGTCTGAGGCAATCTCCTAGTGTTATTGCCCTGGCTGGGAGATATTTCTCTCTCATGTTGCCAGTGCTCTGCTCTCTGCCTGTAAAGCCTTCTGCCCTTGTACTTAAGGCAACTGATTCTGTTTTTTGAATAGTTGCCTGGGAAATCTACTCTGTGGCTTTGCTCGGGATGAACATAAATCTCTCCAGAGCGATTGCTTTTCTCTTCTCCTCTGCTACATGTTCTGCTCAAAATAACTTTCCTTTCACCATCTCTCTCTTGCTTGTATGGGGAATTCCACGTTTGAATCATTTTTTTTTCCCTCTCTTATCTCCGTGCACAGGGAAGTATTCAAAGTTGTGTGTACATATCTGCGCTGTAGAAGAGATTAAAAGAAATATTTTCTTTTCCCCTTTTTTGTGTTTGATATAAAAGCATGGGCTTTTTGCTTGTGATAACTCTCTGCCACTTCTTCTGTGGAGCACAGTCAGGGTCTAATGCTCAGACCAGCCATTGCACCCATGTGTGTCATCATCGGACCACTGTGTGTGTGTGTGTGTGTTTGTGTTTGCATGTGCATGAAAACACAAACACACACACATGTGTGGGTTTATCCCCTTTTCTCCCAATTTGCAATGCCCAATTCCCTCTACTTAGTAGGTCCTCGTGGTGGCGTGGTTACTCACCTTAATTTTTCTTCTGTTTATATATTTTAGTATAAATTTTTCTCGTCATATTTTCATCAACATTATGCTTTAACAAAAACATTTAATTATTGTCATGATGCATCTTTTTCATCTTTTTCAATTTTTTAGACAAGAATTACACTGTTCATATTGTGTCAAATATTTCAAGAATGAAGAATCAGGTCATTTATATAAGTGTAAACTCTGAGAGATGCTCATATGAGGCGAAAGAGTGATTGAAATGTTTGATGCAGTTTCACGAAATCAATTCAGTTATGATGTATCATGATATATTGAATCGTTACATAAGTACCGCATTGCTCATCATATTGTGAGGTTAAATCTAAGTGTAGTTTGTGACAGTTTGTAGTGATCTCTTCTGAAACTCAAGTGAAATTCTTACAGTTTTACTCAGGAGAAAAATCTGACAAACGGAAGACTTTAGCAAAAAGTCTTGATTTTTTCACTCCATTTAATCTCATTGCCATCTCAGAGAAACTATTTAGATATTAAATAGATTTAATTTGTGATTTGTCATCCTTATGGGTCAGGTTTCACCATCAAATTTGAGGCAGAGGGAATGAAGGTGGCTAATTTACTCTCTTCTTTAGAGAAAAAGTTAAATCCTTGCATTCCTTTGAGTCTGACAGTGAAATTAAATGCGATAGAGACATCTAGAGATCTCACTCTCCCCCTCTCACTGTTAAATTCCTCTTTATTTTGGTCAGTATTGGGTTTAGTTTGTCAAATGCTTTTCTTGCGACCTAGAGAGCCCCCCCACCAACAACACACACCCTTTTCCTCTCATAGACCTCCCAAGAATTAAAACCAAAGCAGACACACACTATCCACACTATGTGTGTGTGTGTGTGTGTGTGTGTGTGTGTGTGTGTGAAACTGTGTTAAGATAGCAAGTCTTCAATTAGCTCTATGTGTTAATGACATTAGCCTGTGGCAGATAAGAGCTGTGCGAGATGGCCCTCTCGGTATTGATGGGCTCTGATGAGAAGGTGGGTGTTTAATAATCCTGTTTCTTTAAATGAGATGCCCTCACATGGAGAAGACTGACTGAGATTTAACTCACACACAGACACGCGCACACACACACACACACACACACACACACACACACACACACACACACACACACCCTGGCACTTGACTGAGAGATATGCGGGTGAGCCCCTGCAGATTTAGCTAAGCCCCTCCCCAGTTTAATGACAGCCTCTGAATCGTGCGCTGCTGATAGCAAAGTGGCGCAAAGTGGTTTTAATGGAACAGGGCAATTCCAAAGACCATCAGGATTAAATTGGAGTGAAATGATTTGGGGGAAAAGATAGAGGAGGGGAGAAAATTCCCTCCTTTTAATGCATGATGAACAGAATAGGCAGTCCAATGTGGTGGAGTGTTCAGTTTTAGTGTGTGTGTGTGTGTGTGTGTGTGCGCGGGCTACAAAATGCTCAGAGGTCGATCTTTCATAGCTCAGGAGACATAATTGAGTTTTCTGTTAAGTTTCTTTTGAGTATCAACTTTGTCTTAAATGTTTCTCCTAAAATCAGCCTGATCTCATGAAAATTACGTGACTGTGGTGGCACACATATCGCAGCAGCTTAGAGTTGAAATGTCAACAGTGTGTTGCCAAAAGCGAGTTAAATGTTCTCCCAAACCGATTCATTTTTTTAAGGTTAATGCTCTATCGAGTTTTAAATAAACAAAACCTACCTCCCTACCCTAAACCCTAAACCTAACTGTGGTGTCATAAAAGCAAATGTGAGATAAAAAACGCAATTGCTGAAGCAACCGTGTAATTTTGTGGTGCTTCTATGACACTTTCGGCTCACGTATTGACTCTGGACTTTCCCATGTACTTCGCATCACAAATACAACACTCTGTCTGCTGAGCTACAGTGCAATTTGATTGCACTTTAACAAGCTTGTAAATGTAGCTTATGTAATGCAGATGTTTAAATGTATTGTTTTACAAGTCATGCACTATAGTAAGAGCGTTTTTATGTCATAAGATGAGGAACAGGGTGAAAAGTAAGTATTATGAACTGATAATCAGCCATTTTACTTGTGATTTGTGTGGAAGTAAATGAAAGTCATTGTTGTTATAGTGCCTCTAGTTTTCATTTCACCAGAAAACGATGAGCCACTTGAAAATTATTTTGCAAAATTTTAGGTATAGTAACATGATCATATGAAACCAGGATTCTGAATATCTCTTAAAAATAATCATGGAAAGCAATGAGACAATTGTTAACATAAAGTAATAGTTTAGAGCTATAAAATGTATGTAATTGGCATAGCTCAGATAATTTGGTCTTGGAAGAATTAGCAAATCTGAGCACAGTTTGAGGCACTGTTGTGATATCTTCTGAAACTGTAGAGGAGACACGCGAGATTACTGGGCTCTTTTTTCAGGAGAAAAACCCTGACTTAAAGCTGAAATATGTCATTTCTGGAACACCAGTACCACTGAACGGAATTGCAAAAATAAACAATGTTTTCAGAACAGCTTTCCGTTTTTTTATTCGTTAGCATTTGATACTTTTTAAAGTTTCTGAGTTTCAAAGTCATCTGATCATGCATTTTTTGATTGTATTAATCTATTTAATAATGTATTATCATTATTTAGTTTTATTTTCCTTTTTTTTTTTTCAAGGTTATTACTATGTTTCTTACTGTACAGCACTTCAGTTCAAATCCTGTTGTTTTTAAATGTGCTCTATAAATAAATTTTGACTTGACTTGAATATGCCCCTCATCTTAGTTGTTTATATAGTCAGATAGTCCCACCCAGAACTCACGCCAATTGTTGAGTAATGTTGTTGGGGCGGGTCTTAGTGGGTTGTTCAAAATAAACAGGAATTTTCATAGTGTCACAGAGACACAGTGTTTACAGTTTTTACAGTTTTACAGAGAAAATTAACCTAAGAATGGCTTACTTATAATTGTCTCTGCATATTAAGCTGGGATAGAATAAAGTATTTTAACACTGAAAAAGTAAAGTACTTCAGCTTTAAGCAAAATTCTCCTTTTGTTCTCTTTTTAATCTCATTGCTGTCTCTGAGAAACAATTGAGATATAAAAGAGATCTCATTTGTGATTTTTATTTCCTGTGGGCAGATTACAAGTGAAGTGGAATTGCTTGGAGGAAAGGTGTAGACTTAGGCCATGTACACACTTATACGTTGAAATTTGAAACCTCTTTCAAATACCTATTTTCATCATTTTACAAAGTATGCAGTAATGGTGATCGTTTACGAAAGTCAAAATTTTACGGTGTAGAAAAAAAACACTGTTCTAGTGTGGATGAAATAAAGTAAACGTAGCAAAATCAAAGTGTTTTCAAACAAAATAGGATAACTGTTGACATGGCCTTTGAATCATGTTAGTAAGGTGAACAATGAAGATAAACCACTTACTACATGTGTTTATGTCTGCGTGAATGTGTTTGAGTGGAAGAGATAAACATAGAAAGCAACTGTGATTATAGCGTGTGTGGGTAGAGTGATATGCCCTGGCATAGATGCCCGTTGTGGGTAGGGGTGGTTTGTTTTTTGGTGGACATCTGTGCCCTCCTCAAGGGAAATGTACAGCAGGGGGTCTTTACCCTTCACATAGACTCTGCCCTTTCTGTCTCCTTCCAGCCTGTTTCGTCACCTCAGCAAACCATCACGGCTCGCAGGAATAATCATGTGACGCCCGTTCTGCATCATTTCTTTATTCAACACTTTGATTCTGCCAGTGAAGGTTTCTTACTAGTTTTGCGGTTTCTCTCAAAGACAAACTCCGCTGTGATCGGTAGCATGTTGTTTTGACCCATGACCTTGTGCGTCGAACGTTTAACCCTTTACTGACAGCCCAAAGTGTCCTGAACTGAGATCAGTCGGCCTGAATTAAATTAAATGATGCGTTGTCTATAGCGAAGCCAAAATACAACATCCATGCATGTGTATGCGGGGTTGCACGGGGTAAAAGTTTAAAAAAGGACCTAAAAGTATCATAAAAGTATACGATGCTATTCGTGCATCATATTCCAAGACTTCTGAAGGCATACAACAGGATTTTTGTGAGACAATCCAAAATGTAAGTTGTTTTACAGTGAAAATCTTGACTTGGCTCTCTTTATACGTTAAAGAGTGCATTAGAAAACCTCTTTTGTGTTCTGCAGAAGAAAGAAAGTCATAAGGGTTTGGAATGACTTAAAGGTTAGTAAATGATGAAATGATGGGTGAACTAATCCTTAAAGTTTTTTCTTTTTTTTTTTTTCTTTCGTGCAGTCAGCGAAAAAGTTGGCTGTGCAAGTAAAAATCTTAACTTCCGGTACTAGCTAGACCGGGCCAGCAGGACAAATCCCTTTTGTTGAGCCCTGTTTATGTAAACAACCTCTGTTATGATTGGCTAACCTTGTGTATTTCACACTGGGCGGGCCAAGTTACTAAATACCAGTCGTTGATTTGTAAATGTGGGCAGTTAAATGTTAAAGAGCTCATGGTTATGATGTCAAAACTTTGACGATTTTTAAATGACCCATTTAGTTTCAGTAAATGGTCTGGGAATGGGAGTTTTGAACATTAGATTAAGTCTACATAATACATCAAAGTCCTTTATGTCAAAAAGAGCAAGACATATCATGTTTTTTATGATATGTCCCCTTTAAATCTTCAGCTCCAGTCACAGCTCGAGTTCCTAATAAACAAACAGAGTTAATCTGCAAGTGATGCTGAGACGATGCAGAGAGAAAGAAGAGAGAAATGAAGTGAAAAAATGCATCGATTGCCACATTAGATTCAGCTGAATTACTAGTCAAACCCACCATGAATGAGGCATTAAATTATTTGACCCTATTGCCCAGGATCCTCCTATAAGCTTTATTATTTGCCCGTGATGGAAACTGTACAGGGTCCATTGCTCCAATGTGGCTGAGAGTTTAAGTGCTTATTGGTTAAGTCTGCTCTGCTCTGGCGCTGTTTACCGACTGCTATTTGCAAAGCTGAGTGCTCAGTGTAGTTCTAAGAGTAGTTATTTACGTGCCTGTACAGTGAAAGCACTGTAAAATGGTCATATTGTCTAGATCAAATGAGAAACATAAACAAAGGGGTCAATTATGTCTGACTTTGCATCTACTATTAGCCAAGATCTATTGCTGTGACTTCCTTATAGACACACAGACAGAATTTGCACACCATTTGTGTTTGAATTTTATATGTTTTCATAATCAAATTAAAAATAAATAAATAAAATGTTGTCCTCATGTCGCTCCAAACCTATATGTTGTTTATTTATTTATTTATTGTGGATCGTTTTTTTTTTAAAGTTCATCTACACAGATTTTTTTATTTTTTTTATTCATACAATTACAGTTCATAGTGACCACATTTGTCAAGCTACAAAAGACACACCAAAAAACAAAAAAAAAACAAAACAAAAAACACCCACCCAAACAAACATAAAAGTATTACTTTTCACTATATTTTGAGTCTTCTAAAGACATACAGATGTGAGACCGAAATTTAGTCATTATTAACTGAAAATAGCTTCGGTGGAGTGGAAGATTATCAGTGAATACAAATGTTATTTTCTTTCTGTTCCTTACACAAAGCAATTGAATGGCTTTAAAGGACTTGGAAAACTACAGTCGTGCACAAATCGTCCATTCCGGCCGACTGTTGCAACCTATGCAGTCATGAAATGGAGTCCAAACCAGATGCACATTTTCAAGTATGAGGTTGTCTTTGGATGCTGCCCAACTCTGCTAGCTCATATATTAGTTTAAATAAATGTAAATTTACGTTTATGCATTTGGCACACAGTTTTATTCAAAGTGACTTACAGTGCATGCAAAGTATACATTTGATCAGTTTGTGTACCCATGATCTTGGTGTTGCTAGCGCCATGCTCTAAACAAGTTGTGCTACATGAACCCACAAAATTGCTTTTTCCTATTAGAATTCAGCCTGATGACATTTTATAAGAGTGATGTTATTTGAATTCCTAAGTCATAGTTTGTCATTTTATTTGTCAACTTGAAAATGCACTTCATATTCTGTCCAGTTACTCTAGAGGGAGAGAGGGTGCAGAACTACTGGCACACAGGCCACCAGGGACAATAATAGAAGCCACAAAGTGATTTGAGCCTGAAGCAGGTGGCTGGTCTGCAGGTCACTTCTGAGTTTCAAAGAAATCAATAGACTCTCTCCAGGCTGAATGTGGAGGGGAGGAGATGGAGGAAGAGTATGAGGAGATTGTATGTGATCAAGTTGCGGCCTGCAGGTAGGAATGCTCTTTAAATGAATCTGATTTGCCTGACACCGTGCCATTATACAACCCTCCTCTCGCTCTCTCTCTCTCTCTTTCTGGCTCTTAAGGAAGTGTCATTTAATGTGGTGATATATTAAAATAACGATGTGTGGAATACTAATTGTGTTGTCCCTGCTGCTGCCGCAGGAAGCTGCCACTGGAGGAAGATCACGGCTTTATGTCTGTGACTGTTTGTTTGAATGTGTGTGCGTGCTAACCTGTGACACAAGCACCTATAATAGAGGCTCATTTTGCATATTTGCATTTCTACACCTGCATTTCTGCTGGGGCTATCTGGCTAGATTGTCTTCTCAGCGTTAATAATAGAAAAGCTGTTGTTAGCCTTTTTTTTTTTTTTTTTTTTGGTCACTTTCATTGATAGAGGTAAGAGAGAGGACAGGATATGATGGCGGACCAAAATGAACCCTTTTCACTTTTCCGGGTTTGGAGAACAGAAGTAATCTATAGCAGGGTCAAGTTCTATAGAGGTAAATGGAAGACCATAGCAAATATTATTTTTGCATTCCCATTTGCTTCTTCAGCAAAAGGAAAAATCCATTATTACGTTTCGACGACTTTTCAAAAGAAGAAAAAATAGAGCAATGGATTATGGCAGTCAGAATAGAGAAAGATAACAAAGTTAGTTTAACTTTTAAACTTTATTCTTTTTTTTTTATTTATTTTTATTTTTTATGAATGCCAGGGTAATATAAAACAAATAATAATGTTATAAATGTACACAACATGTGTATATGTGTGTTTGTGTGTGTGTGTGTGTGTGTGTGTGTGTGTGTGTGTGTGTGTGTGTGTGTGTGTGTATATATATATATATATATATATACAGTTGTGCTCAAAAGTTTGCATACCCTTGGAGAATTAGTAATTTATGTACCATTTTTAAAGAAAACATGAGTGAGCAGGAAAAACACATTTCTTTTATTTCTTATGGGATTCTTATTCAACTGTAGGTTCTAACAGATTTGTACAATCATAAAACAAAACATGGCAACAAAGAAAAAAATGAAATGACCCCTGTTCAAAAGTCTGCATACCCTTAGTTTTTAATACTGTGTATTGCCCCCTTTAGCATCAATGACAGCGTGCAGTCTTTTGTAATAGTTGTCTATGAGGCCCCAAATTCTTGCAGGTGGTATAGCTGCCCATTCATCTTGGCAAAATGCCTCCAGGTCATGCAAAGTCTTTGGTCGTCTTGCATGAACCACACATTTGAGATCTCCCCAGAGTGGCTCGATGATATTAAGGTCAGGAGACTGTGATGGCCACTCCAGAACCTTCAACTTTTTCTGCTGTAACCACTGGAGGGTCAACTTGGCCTTGTGCTTAGGGTCATTGTCGTGCTGGAAAGTCCAAGAGCATCCCATGCACAGCTTTCGTGCAGAAGAATGCAAATTGTATGCCAGTATTTTCTGATAACATGCTGCATTCACCTTGCCATCAATTTTCACAAGATTCCCCGTGCCTTTAGAGTTCACACACCCCCAAAACATCAGTGAGCCACCACCATGCTGCACAGTGGGGATGGTATTCTTTTCACTATAGGTCTTGTTGACCCCTCTCCAAACATAGCGCTTATGGTTGTGACCATAAAGCTCAAAATGTTGGTCTCGTCACTCCAAATTACAGTGTGCCAGAAGCTGTGAGGCATATCAAGTTGTTGTCGGGCATATTGTAACCGGGCTTTTTTGTGGCATTGGCGCAGTAAAGGCTTCTATCTGGCAACTCGACCATGCAGCTCATTTTTGTTCAAGTATCGTCGTATTGTGCTCCTTGAAACAACCACACCATCTTTTTCCAGAGCAGCCTGTATTTCTCCTGAGGTTACCTGTGGATTTTTCTTTGCATCCTGAACAATTCTTCTGGCAGTTGTGGCTGAAATCTTTCTTGGTCTACCTGACCTTGGCTTGGTATCTAAAGATCTCCGAATTTTCCACTTTTTAATAAGTGATTGAACAGTACTGACTGGCATTTTCAAGGCTTTGGATATATTTTTATATCCTTTTCCATCTTTATAAAGTTCCATTACCTTGTTACACAGGTCTTTTGACAGTTCTTTTCTGCTCCCCATGGCTCAGTATCTAGCCTGCTCAGTGCATCCACGTGAGAGCTAACAAACTCATTGTCTATTTATACACAGACACTAATTGCAATTTAAAAAGCCACAGGTGTGGGAAATTAAACTTTAATTGCCATTTAAACCTGTGTGTGTCACCTTGTGTGCCTGTAACAAGGCCAAACATTCAAAGGTATGTAAACTTTTGATCAGGGCCATTTGGGTGATTTCTGTTATCATTATGATTTAAAAAGGAGCCAAACAACTATGTGATAATAAATGGCTTCATATGATCACTATCCTTAAATAAAAGACATGATCATGATTTTTGCATGATCAGTCATATTTTCAAAATCAATGCCAAAATTTCACAATTTCTGCCAGGGTATGCAAACTTTTGAGCACAACTATATATACGCTAAGGCTGTAAATTGATTGCACATTGTTTTTAAATTATTAATCACAGATATTCATGGTAAATGGTACATTAAAACAGACACTAAAATATAATCATAAATATATTTACTTTATACTTTGTCTCAAAGAACTTGCAATAAATGTGTTAGTAATCATTTATTTAAATTATTTAAATATGTACATGTTAAAATTTTGTTTTTTGCGGATAGAGTTAATTAGAAAAATGTTTACAGTTATAAATCTTTAGACAGGTAAATAAATAGTGGACATACTGTTATTAAATGTTCAAGGGGCAGTTTCAATTTATATCAATATTTATTGGCAAGATAAACTTAAGTGTACATTGCCAATGCATTATAAGACACAATACATACAGATAAAAACTAATTGAAAGCTTTAATTTGCTGAAGTTTAAAATCTCAAAACTATAATATTTTTCTGGCTGCCATTCAGTCACTATCGTTTCGCTGTTTCGCTTTTGACACTGGTTCAGATCACAGTGAGTGAGTGTTTTTCGGGCGATGCCAACTTGTGATGCGATGCGATGCCAACTTGCCTGTATCTCTCCCACTCCTGGCTCACCATTGCGGGGGAAGTCTCCATTCTCTGTACAGTAAATCTGCTCCAGTGTTTATTTTGCCCGGGACATGCATCGTGCATCATGAATAAGCATGCACTTCTCCACAGAATCAGTTTCTGTGTTAGAATGTGCAGTTGAGTCGAGCATGTACCTCCTGGAAATTTTATACATGCCAATTTTTTTGCAGAAATTAACATGTTAAATTTACCAGCCCTAATAAATACATTTTTGCTGGATTTTTGATGCAAAATAAGGCAGAAATGAGTCATCAGTCTGTCAAGGTGGTTAGCTAGGCTTTCTTATAGACTATGGTTGCCAACTTTCCCGGGCCTATTGTCCATTATACATGTGCAGAAATACTCGAGTGGGAGCCAGATGGATGGCAAAACGCTCCCCCAACAGACTGGGAACACCCAGTCTCAAGCTAAAACGTCCCATATTACATCGGCAAAATGCTCCATATTCGTGTATCGCAAACTTAGCCATATCAGACCCACTGCTTTCTTTTCGCACTGTAATATTATAGTCAAAACTCTGTTTAATGTTTTCAGGTTGTTTTTGAATATTTGTTTTTTTACATTTCTATTTGCAAAATTTAGTAACACATTTAAAAAATTAAAAATGACACACTAAAAAAAATCTATTCATTTAATTTTCTTAGCGCTGGTCTCTGTTCAGCATTTCACACGTACTCGCTGAGCTTTTCTTTGAAGCAATTTGCTGTTCCTTTCTCTCGTTCCCCATTTGTACAATTTAAATTGGTCGCTTTGTGAGTGTCTGTAGTCTTGCTCTCTGGACTGCTGCCAATTTTAATCCTGTAAATTGCAGTCTCTGTGTGAGAACACGGTACAAAAGTTGGGCAGCATAGAGCACATTCACTTTTTGTTCCATATGGAGGTAGAGTTGTTTTGAAAGCAGCTGTTCGAGATGAGAAGAGGCCCAGGAGTTTGTGGTTTAGATTGCCTCAAGCTCCCTGGCGTGGCTTTGCTAAACTGGCCTGAATAAAACGGCAGTCAAAGCCTTTAAAATGAATGAGGATTAATGACTCGCAGCACTGCCTGAACCACGATTCAGATATGCTTAGGACTAAGGCTGCTTACACACAAGAAAGCTCTGATGGAGCATTGGACGGAGAGGAACACGTAAGGTTCGCGTAGTAGGTTGTTACAAGATAAGATTTTAATTTACTTTGTTTTATTCCAGCATATCTTGTCTGTGTTTTCTGTGTAACTGAAAAAAGAGGTGACCACAGCAACACAGACTCAACAGACCTATACTGTCTATGTATAGTGAAACAGCAATAGAAATCAAGTGGACAGGCAGGGGTCAGAGTGAGAGAGCTATCTATAGAGAACAGCAAGCTCACTCTTTTCATGTAATGCATGAAAGGTCGAGGAGAATGATGGAGAAACCGTGACGTTCCTTTAGAGAGTAAGGGAGACATGAAAAGAAGAGCAGAAAGAAGTAAAGCTGAAGAGATGGCAAGATTGAGTTAATTTTAACTGTTGGCTGGAGTGACAGGACACATCCTCGGAAAATCAGAGAGAGAGGACCTCATCATCACTTCTCTCTCTCTCTCCCATTTGCATGTCATCCATTTGCATGATAAATGCAGGGGACAAGGGGAGAATGCTTCAATATCGTGTGCTTACAGGGGTCTGGCTGGCCTGTGTGTTAAAAGGCCATTTGATTATGTGGTAAAGCTACAAGTATACATGATAACAGGGGCATAATAACAAGCCAGCTTCACTTCAGCCCTATTTATACCTGGGATGTAGGTGTGTTTTAAATGCAACTCTTCTGACTACTTGAGATCGGATTTCGTCAAGGTGAGGGGTCTCTTACTTCATGTCTAAAATCCTCACTTACTACGTTTGTGACACCATGTTGATAAAGCATAAAAGACAACACACTTTGGCTCCGAATTAGGCCAATACCTGAATTTGAATCTTGTGAAGTCTTGTGCATTTATGCAATTTTTTTAGATTGGATGGTTATTTTCTTTGAAAGCCTTAAACAGCTGGCAAAGTTTACAACCCTTGTTGTGGTGCAATGATTAAATGGTGGTGAGTAGGCAATCTTTTTCTGTTGTCCGGACAAATGAGTGTTTACAATGTTTTACGGCTTTCTGCGTTAGGGCTCTCTGCAGAGGAGTAGAGTTACTGCCAGCACCACACAGTTATGCGTTAGCCCAGGGTCTTTCAAACTTTTTGATTCCGAGGACCCCCAAAAATGACGATCCCCAAGGGAGGGAATCCCTTCTTTAGATATAAAGGCAGCCAGGGTTGGGGAGTAACGGAAAACATGTAATGGCGTTACGTATTTAAAATACAAAATACGAGTAACTGTATTCCACTACAGTTACAATTTAAATAGTTGGTAATCAGAATACAGTTACTTTCAAAAAGTATTTTCGTAAGTGAAGAGATTACTTAGCATTTTATTGTCATTTGTTTAATTTTATATTTAGTCTATTCAGTTGGAAAACATTTATGCTTTTAAATGAAGTGATCTGAAGTGTTTGAACTGCGGTAAAGTGGAATGTGTTAACCTTTGTCTTACATTCATACGAGCAGACAGAGGGCGCTCTCATACTGTTATGAGTAAAAAGGTAGATCTGACACCACTGAGGATCTAAAGCATCAAATAAGAGTTAGAAACACTCTGACAGATGAAATGTAAATCCAAATAAATACAGGATTACAAGGCTATATGGTTTGTCAATTTTTTATGAGGTTTGGGTATTTTTACAAGAATAAAGGAAGCTTACATGAGAAATATTTACCAATGTAGCCTGTAGCACCATGTAGATAGCTACGGATAATAGATTTTCTGCCTCATTCTATGAACAGAATCCAAAAATGATCGGAAGAAGATGTTGTTGTGTACACTCTGTGGAGTTTTGAAGTAAGGGTGAAGCATCAGAAATAGTTCCTTGTGTAAATTTTATAATGAATTCTATCAATAAAATCCAAGTAAGCCCTTCATATTAGTGCAAAGATGTACTGCAAAAATATTAAGATTTTATTTTTCTTGTAAAAATTTTTTACAAATCCCTAAAATACATTTACTTGAGAAACTACACTGTATATTTCAGAGCATGTATATATGTATATATATATATAAGTGAATTTAGTTTTTACTGTACTGGCAGATTTTTATTTTTTTACATTTTTCACTTGTTTGTAATATTGAAGTATTTAGGTTATGTCACTGACGATGAGTAATCTATCTGAATACATTACAAATAACATTTTACAGCATGTATTATGTAATCTGTAGTGGAATACATTTCAAAAGTAACCCTCCCAACCTTGGCAGCTATATATTTTCATGTTTAAAAAAAATTAAGAACTTTACAGTATACTGTGTGAAAAAATAAAATAAAATAAAAAATAGTAAGCATTATATTACAAAGACATGTTGTTTCCTAAATATTTCCAAATAATATAATTGGCCTTTATATTGTCATTGTATTCAAATCAAAACAGATTATTATAAATAATTTTTTTTTCAAAATTAAATGCTGATTTGTTTTATAATTGTTTTAATAAATGTTTTTTTTTTTTTTTTAATAAAAAAAAATTGTCTGACAATAGAACAAAATTATACATTTGATTTTCAGCCAGACTTTTGAAAGCAGAATGAAACAGTTATAATAATTTTGCTATGATAAAATGTTAATTTTGACAGCCCTAAAAATACATATTGTAAAATCTTTTTTTTTTTTTTCGCAGTCCCCCTAGCACCCCCCTTGCGGCCCCCTGGGTTCAAACATTTCAAACCCAGTTTGGAAAGTTTGTGTTAGCTTACACTTTGTGCATCTGGTGCTGTGTGTGTGTGTGTGTGCGTGTGTGTGTGTGTGGGGGGGGGGGCAGGTTTAAGTGGTTTATGAGGACATTTTTTTAGATAACAAACTGGTAATTACAAGGGTATTATGCTATAAATGTGGTTTATGAGGACATTTCTAGTGTCCCCATAATTCAAATCACTTAAAAAACATACTAAACAATGTTTTTTATTTATTTATTTTTTTTTTTTGGAAATGTAAAAATGCAGAAAGGTTTTGTGAGGGTTAGGTTTAGGGGTAGGGTTAGAGTTAGTGGATAGAATCTATAGTTCGTACAGTATAAAAATCATTATGTCTATGGAGAGTCCTCATAATGATAGCTGCACCAACATGTGTGTGTGTCTGTGTGTGTTGAATCTATTGTGAGATAAATTGCAAGTGGTGGCAATGCAACACCTACCCTATGTGTGTGTCTGTGTGTGTGTGTGTGTTACGCCAGCTTTGCAGTAGAGTCTTGGTGCTGAAAGGTAATTAGTCCTGTGTTAGTGTATGGATATGCGAGAAGCGGTTTGTCTCGTTAATCTGCCATGAGAGTAATTAAACGCACTGTAACACCTGGAGCCTGGCAAATACACCTTAAATCGTCACTCCTGTCATCTCTATTCCACAACCCAACCCAAAACACACACACACACACACACACACACACACACACACACATGTTGGTGCAGGTATCCTTATGAGGACTCTCCATCGACATAATGATTTTTATACTGTACAAACTATAGATTCTAACCCTAACCCTACCCCTAAACCTAACCCTCACAAAAAACTTTCTGTATTTTTACATTTTCAAAAAAAACATCGTTTAGTAGGTTTTTTTTAAGTGATTCAAATTATAGGGACTCTAGAGATGTCCTCATAAACCACATTTATAGCATAATACTCTGGTAATTACCAGTTTGTAACCTACATTTTTTTTCCTCATAAACCACCCAAACCTGCCCACACACACACACACACACACACATAGCCCTACCTTACCATTTTGGAGCATGTCAGATTTTGTGAGATTTAGCTAGCTAATGTCTGGGTAAAAATGTTTAGAATAGTTTTTGGGGCCAAGTACAGCTAAGTAAACCCCCCAACACATAGAATCACACAGTCACAGCAAGCCACACTCCTTTCCTCCCTCACTGGCTCATAAGGACAGACAGAAAGTTATAATGAATAAACAGCAGAGAACATTATATTAACCAGTGCCTGCACTACCTCACACATTAATCAATGCGATAGAACAACTTCATTAGTGACTTACATAGAAAGCCCAGCCTGCACGTCCTGTCTCTCTTCTTAATGTTTTGTGATGCAGCTAAACCTCTTCTGTTTCACACACACATACACGCTTATAGTGACAGAGATAGCACTCGTCCCCATAGAGCGTCTGGCTGCAGGCACCGCTACAGCTAACAGCGGCAACAACAGCAGCTTCACTTCAAAACACAAATGATTTCATCCATATGGCAGAGCAGGTACTTGGTAAAAAGAGAGAAATCTCAGCTTCTGTGTGTATGTGTGTGTGTATGTATATAGCTAAGTACAGTATGTACATGCACACATGTGTGTAGCTATACTGCTGTGCAAAGGCAAAATGCAGTAACTACCCATTTTGTGTAGTTCATTTTAAAACTTTTGTCTTAAATCAGGTCTCTTAGACTAGTTTGGCCCAACTATGTTCAGATTCAGAGAAAATGCAGCTTTAAAATGTCATAATCCACATTTGGCCTCAATCAAAATTTGTCAAACTATTCTGCATTTGTAGTATAGTTTGACAAATTTGTCACCAAAAAAGATGGCTACATTATGTGGACAAAATGTCCCTACAAGGATAGTAAAACCTGTAATCACCTACATTATGAGGACTAGCCAACGGTCAAGAAAACAGCTTAAAGGAATAGTTCAGCCAAAAATGAAAATTCTCTCATCATTTACTCACCCTCATGTCATCCCAGATGTATATGATTTTCTTTCTTCTGCAGAACACAAGTGAAGACTTCAAGAAGAATATCTCAACTTTGTATAAAAGCACATAAAGGCAGCATAAAAGTAATCCATAAGACTCCAGTGGTCCAGTCTTCTGAAGCGATCCAATCGGTTTTGGGTGACCACAATGTTACTCAATTTTCACTATAAATCCTTGGCAACATGATTTCAAGCTCGATTACACTAGCGCCATCTAGCACTCTGCGCATGTGTCAAGAAATAGGAAGTGTAATTGAGCTTGACATCCTGATCGTGCCTATAGACTGCAATGGCAAGATGTACTGTTCTCACCAAAAATGATTGGATCACTTCAGATGACATGGATAAAACCAATGGAGTCTTATTTATTACTTTTATGCTGCATTTACATCCTTTTTGGAGCTTCAAAGTTTTGTACCCAATTCACTTGCATTTTATGGACCTACAGAGAAATATTCTGCTAAAAATCTTTGTTTGTGTTCTGCAGAAGAAAGAAAGTCACACATCTGCGATGGCATGAGGGTGAGTAAATGATGAGAGAATTTTCATTACAGTAGGTAAAATGTAAAAATGCAGATAGGGTTGTTTGTTAGTTAGGTTTTGGAGTAGAGTTAGGTACAAACCATATGAATAGCTTAGATTGAAAATAACAGAGGTCACTGAAAAGTTCACACTAGGACAGAAAAACAAATGAGTGTGAATATACTGTATGTGTGTGTGTTTGAAAAGACTTCAGTGAAGTATTTGAGGAGGTGCACAGAAAAGCCTCAATAAGTCATGTATTCTGGCACCTCTGTGACTTTCTCACGCTGGTCTGAAGCTGGTCTTCCTCTGGGGCATATGGCTGCTCACAACTTGGCACAGTGGACTTCAGGAACACAGGGAAATAAAAAAAAATTGCCCAGGGGCCTCTGGACCTGCCCACTGCTCTCCTGTGCCTGAGAGCCTGGAAACCTTCTGAACGTTCCTGAAACATGCTAATAGCCAGTCTGACTGTGATGTAGATTTTAGTAGCCAAAGAAGAAAGAATGTGAAACTAGGATTGAGACAAATCTTTAGATTCCTCTCTCGCACTCTCTGGCAGGTTTGAAGTGGACAGTCATGGCTTGTGTGGAATGAATAGGCTTTTTCGGAGACAGAACTCACACAAAGCTCTCTTACCATCTCAAGAACAGGAAGTGCAAACAAAGAGACAGAGTGTAATGAAAGCACAGCAACACGAAAGATTGCAGTCTGTTCAAATATTTTCTGAATGAGTAAACCGCTAAATCGGAGGGTTACTTTCAATCGTATTTCTTTCAGCAATATATACAATTACAACTCTAGTTCAGCTGATTTGTGCTGAGAATAAAGTGAGCTATATTGAATATTACGATACTTAGATATATTTTGAATTTCAGTTATTTAATCGTACCATTTTTTTCTCATTAGAGATGAGAGCTACATGCATACCAGCCTGAAAACTCCATTTGATCATTCTTTATTCTGAATTAGATTTTTTGTTTTGTGCCTGTGTTTATAGCTTTTCATTGCAAAAAATTATTGTACTTAATCAGAGTTTATGTCTTGTTCTCCAGATAAAATATCTATACATCCTATAAACAAGATACATATACTGTACTTGAGAAGCAAAACTGCATAAGATATTAAGACTTGTATTTAGAAAATATATCTTAAATTGGAAAAAAAAATTCTTGTTCCACATTTGGAACAACCAGCCTAAGTAAAGCAATAAGTCATGGTTTATGTCACAAAATATAATTTATATTGTATACATTTTTAATTTAGCATCTATACCAAGGTACCAGAGCTGGTATTGTATCTAAGCTAAAATTTTGATATCAGCCAATCGTACTAGTCCACTTTTCTACAGAGCCCGCCGACTTTTTCAGGCATCTTGGTTCTGGAAGTATTTTCCCCATTATTATTATTATTATTATTATTATTATTTTAATAGAGATTTAATAAAATCCTCATGAACCAAACAAAGCAGCTGCGAGGTGAATAACAACATTGCAAACTTTGATTTGAAGCAAAAAAATAAATACGATTAAATTAAATAAAACACACACACACACACACACACACACACACACACACACACACACACTTGTTGGTGCAGCTGTCATTATGAGGACTCTCCATAGACATAATGATTTTTATACTGTACGAACTATAGATTCTGTCTCCTAACCCAACCCCTAAACCTAACCCTCACAAAAAACTTTCTGCATTTTTACATTTTCAACAAAAACATCATTTAGTATGTTTTTTAAGCGATTTGAATTATGGAGACACTAGAAATGTCCTCATAAACCACATTTATAGCATAATACCCTTGTAATTACCAGTTTGTAACCCCCCCTCCCCCCTCCCCCTCCCCCCACCACACATACAGACATATATGTGTTGAAAATCAGACAGGGTATGAACAACAATCCCATGAAGTGTTGCCAGTGACATAATCAAATTACAAAATGAGTATAAAATATATAAAGAATTGATTTAAAGTTTATGATCATAAGTATAAAATCAATATACGTTTGAATGGGATATTACTTCTATAAACAGATTGTTGCGCTCTTTAAGTTGTATGTCTGTTCAGTGGCCTATTAGCCCATATGTAGGTCTTTCTCTCCTCATCCCTCTAACTCCCCTCTCTCCTCAATCTGTGACATACTTGGCATTTTCTCTGTGTACATCTGATGCTTAACCCAGCAGCCAGAACAAACACAAAGCAGCCCAGATGCTGCAGTGAGACTGGAGTGTCTGTGGTCAGTGTTTTGGGTGAACTTTGTGTGATTTGTGGTAGCCCAGTGGTTGTGGATTTGGGCAGCAAATAAGCGAGTTACAATTTCAGTCCTTAGGTAAAAGATAGGAAATGGGAACTGGAGTGATATGAAATTACCTTTGTGTTCTTGGGCAAGGTACTTTCTCCAGTTGTGCAAAGTTACTTTGAATGAAAAGCTTCTGCTGAATAACTAATTAATGAGATGTCCTGCCCAGCAATTTTGACATGTAGACGGAAAGCATGATCATAATTTAGGCTTGTCCAATTAGTTTCATTCTGAGTGTTTCTAATTATGTGTTTGAGTTACTCATTCGGCAGTTAGTCTGTTTTTGTTTTGTTTTTGTTTTTATTCGTTTTTTTTTTCCTTTGATCATCTATGAAAGATGCCTTTTCTACTGTAGTCTTTTTTTAAAATTGTTTGGACAAACATGTCGTCCCGTCCCAAATTCATGCTGTTGGTTGAGGCAGTGGTGATATGTCGTGCCACTCAAACAAACATATTTTAATTCTGTTTGGTGTCACTAAATCCCAAAGTTTTAACAGGAATGCTTTGCGTCTGTGTACAGTCGAACGCGAGCCTGCGAAAGTATACTTAATTTTACCATGCGCGCATACACAGGCAGTTGGCGCATGTACTGGACTATTTCTCTTCAGGAGTTTAGACACATAAATATGTTTTTATATTTTTTCAGAGTGGAGTTATACAAATGCAGGTATCTCCTGACCTGCTCACATATGCACTCTTGACTTACACATACACTGTTGTTGTCTCCACATTCATCTCCTGTTGTTTACCGGCATTTACATCCTCTTCCAGCACTTCTTTGTGGCCGCAAGGCTCAAATGTGAGTGTTGCCACCTTGTGGACCCACTCATTAGTGCAAATAATTCCAGGCTCGTTCAAAGTCGCACAGTTAGAAAAATCAGGTTTCCTAACTGGTTTCCCAAAAAGTCCTTTAGCCCTTCTGCCCACTTCCCATCTGCAATTTTCAAGATCTGGTAGTCCCACCTTAAAAGCATGCCATTGGTTAAACTGGGCTGCTCAAACAGAGCACTGATTTGAAAGTGTCAGAGCATTTACAATGTTGGGGAAATCAATCTACGATTGGTTACTTATAATCGTCTATACACATTCAGTTGGGATAGGAGAAAGTATTTTAACATCTATAGAATGATACACTTCACTTTAAAGAATGAGAGCTTGTGTATGACTTAAAGTGAGAACATCATTCTTATTCTCACCTGAGGGCAATATAAATGGATCTCTCAAATCGCTATCACCAAGAAAACCCTCTAGAGGAAGAGGGGGTGGAGGCAGGGACTGGAATTCATTTAACTCTTTAATTAGTCTTAATGCACATGAAGAACCTTATCAGAACATGCCTCGAAGGGCTTTGTCTCAATCGTTCTTTAAAGTTTTTACAATCATATCCGAAAAAAGTCTAATACCGCTGAAAACTTTGATCTGGTACAGAAGCGTTTCATTAGGCCCTGAGGTCTTTTCTTTTTAGGGTTTACTCTCTAGGACAAACACACATTAGAGTGTAACGGGTGTCATGAGACATTGTAGATGAAGTGATCTTAGATCTAATGTATTTTATATTAGGATTACAGTTCTTAGTAGATCTACAACTGCCTTCTCTGTATTTCTCTTGCATTCCATATGAACAGTTTACATGTTATTGTAATCTTTGAGAGTAATCAAGGTAAACAGCAGTGATTCACTATTCACAATACAAAATACTTCATTATGGACATAAATGCATAAGCTGCACCACATTTGAGCCTTGGTGTCATTTTAGTGATGCAAGTTTAAGTTTGGCTCACTACATTTCTCACTACATTTACATGTCTCCACCAGGATTCATAACTAGTTTTACCAGTAAGACTACAATTGGTCAGCCAGCTTCAAAATTATCAGTGAATTTACCAAAGAAACATCCTGGTTAATTCAGCCTGGTCTCATGAAAATTACCTGACCATGGCAAAATTTTAGCAAAACTAAATTACGTGCCTTATTAAATGTTTGGGTGCAGTTTCCCAGGGAAATGTTCAGCGGGGGGTGCCAAAAGTGAGTGAAATGGTGTCGTAATCGGATGAGGTTTTTAAGGTGAATATTAGGTGGAGGTTTTAATGAGTAAAACATACCCCCTTACCCTAAAACTTTAGCCTAAACCTAACTAATAGTGATCTAAAATAAAATGAGAGGTAAACAAAACAGGCATCCTTACCCTTAAACAATATCTAAACCTAACCAATATTGTCCAAAAACAAAAAGAGAAATGAAAAGCACATTTTCTGAAGTAACCATGTCATCTCGAGTTACTTCTATGACACTTTCGTCTCATGTGTCAGTTTGCGTGCTTGACAGGTCCTGAACCGCGGTCTTCCGAATCCAACACACTATCGCAGAATCTAATCACTTGTAAATGTAAATGTAGGTGAGTATATAATACAAGCGTTAAAATGTATCATTTTTCAAATGATGCGTTAGGGTAAAAGTGTTTTGATATCATAACATAGACGTGTGAGTAATAGTGCGAAAAATAAGTGTTTATAAAGTCATAATCAGCCGTTATAGTCGTAATTTGTGCGAAAGTGAATGAAAAGCACATTTGTTGTAACTCCTCTAGTGTTCATTTCACCAGAAAACTGCAGTGAAACGTAGAACACAGCACGTTAAAGACAGTTTGCAAAAATGTTATAATAATGTTCATTCTATGAGGCTAGGTTAGGTTAATCAGCTTTACCAGCCAAGTTTGCTGTTGTACTGCATGGCTGTGCTGATCAGCCAGCTAGACTTGTACCAAACCAACACTAACCAGCATAAACCATCCTGGACCAAAATTCATATAAATTCATAATGATTTAGCACCAAGCGACAGGACCCTGATACCACACGTACATCACCCAAACGTCTATTTGACGTGTGTGTTTACATCTGGAAGATGTATTTTTTATTTTGTTTGCTCATCTGCAATACGTCTATAAGACGTGTGTCAGTAAGTATGTCTTGGATGTCAATAAGACATTCAGCAGATGTCTTTCAGATGTTTATGATTTAGAATCTTTGTAAATCTGATCTGTTTAGCAGATGTTAATTAGATTGTGATGCTTTCCGGTGAAAATATAAAATAGACATCTCAGAGATGTACAGTACATGTGCTTTTTGGGGACATTTTTATAGCTTTTTCTGTGGCACAGGATATCCCTGCACATTGTGAAATCTCACTCATTATAATGCACATTAGACATATTGTTTAATTGCTTGTGATGGGGCTACATGGCACAGCAGTTTAACGTTCAGTGTGGACAGACAAATTGCTTGTAGCTGGAAGCTTGTTGCATAATGCCTGGTTAGGACAAAGTGTTATGCACTGCATCATCTCAATTTATGTTAATGTTTGATGTTTTTTTATTTTTTTATTTTTATTTAATAAAACACCTCTGTGTGGCCTGACATCACACCTTCTGAGTTTGCCTTTGCTCACCCTGCCACAACATGATAAGGTTCTCATTGATGAAGAAGGCACATTTAGCTTTGTATCTGCATACTACCTAGTGGTCTCCACTGAGATGGTATATGTAATTACAATATTTAAACAAGGATGCCTTCAGTGAATGAACTATAAACCTTGTGGGAATTTGGGAAATGATAAAGCAGCTCAATATGTGGTTGAACATGAAAGCAATCAAGACTCAAAGAAAGGGCACAAGCCAACAATCACACTAAAAGAGCTACATTGCACCTGGAAAAGCTGTTTCATCAAAGGAAATAGCATCGAGCAGCTCCAAATCAAACACACTCTCAGTCGCACATCCCTGCTTGGCCCTCTGACAGCGCTGTGTGCAACCTGTTAAGTCGTCCCCGTTATTAATGGGAACCGTGGGTTTGAGTGCTGCATTCGTCGCGGCAGGAGATGGCTTTGGTTTCTCCTCGGGCCTATTTGTTGCCCTGCATTAGAGAGGAAATTATGCTGGTCTTTTCTTTATCACTGCAGCGAAAGACCCATAACCCACACATCAAATAAGATGTTGGCTTTAATTAAACCAGCACAGAGAGAGATATTAGTGGAATGAACATTCCCTGCTGTTGGTTGGCGATCAGCCACAGTTTCATTTGTGGATTTTTACAAGTACTTGGGTGGCAGGGTTACACATGGGGAACTGTGGGCGATGTGTGTGCCAGTGATGAAAACAACATTTAGTTTAAGCTTTTGAGTTTTTTATTTTTTATTTTTTTTTTTATTTCCTGTTTCAGTGTTATACCCAAAGTAAAATAAATAAATAAATAAATAAATAAGGAGGGTCAATTGTTTGGTATCATTATAAATAAAACGTTTCAGTTTTTTTATTTTTTTATTATTTTTTATTATTGATATAGATTATGATAAATTCTGAGACTCTCAGCCTATGAAACTGCTGTAAAATCACAAAAAAAGTTTTTTTTACTTGTTTAATTTTGTTTTTTACTTTTTTCCTATTTTTCTGATTTGACATTATGTGTCTCTGGGTAAAAATAAGATCCAAAAAGCTCCAAAAAACGGCTTTTGTTTTGTTCCCAATCAAATCAGTAGTAACTGAGAAATATGTTGTGTCGATATGACAAAGCAGTAGTTATAGCATTACAAAAATAGTTTATTCTAGTGTAACAAAAACGTCTCCAAGTCTCCAAAAGCCTCTCCAAACAAAACACACAAAAAACATAATAATTGTACATAAGAACTAATTACACATGCAAACACTACAATGATTAAAGGTTTGCATTGCATGCAGACATGATTTTAGTAATGATATTTCACAAAATGAGTGCTATTTGACTAAGTGAGTCTGCATCATTGGTGCCATACCCTGGTGGCCATATACAACAGTTACCAATCACTCTCTCTGCCCAAATATGGATGATTTTTCCACCGATCTGAACCCAATCCAATTGGTTTAGCGTTCCATGATGCTACATAATTTTTAATACATTATCAGAACAAAACACTTCTGATTTGTCTAAAAAATTAAAAGCACTTTTTCAGTTTTGGTCATAATGCCTTCATGTATTGTAAAGTAGATCTTCTAAGCTTTTAAATGATACATATTTTGTGTTTGTCAAGACTGTAGTTATTAATATTTTGACATTTGTTTCTCGCGGGCCCATTCGAGATTAACGGGTTAATGGTGAAGCGTTTCATTTTCCTTTTTTTTTGTTTTTTTTTGCTACAATACTTTCTCCTATCCCAGCTTAATGTGGATAGACAACGATATGTAGGCTATTCTTAGGTTGATTTCCCCGAAAAGTGGAACACTTAGACTCTGTGGCATTTTGCAATGTTTGATTGAGCATTGCAGCCAGCCTGACACAGCAACATTGACCCAACCAATGGCATGAATTTGGGGCATGACTACCGGTATATGTTGTTGATGCTGGGTGTGATACACTGCGCCAAATCTTACATTTGTCTAGAGAATCGTGGCAGAGAGACGAGCCAATTGTCAGATTCATGTGGTGCATATCCATGTGTAGGCACAAACCTCTGGTGCGCACCAAACAAACCCGAGCCTGAGGACATAGTGTGTGGGTGTATGTATATGCGCTTGTGTGTTACCTGCAGTGAAACAGTCTGTGCATTTACTGTACGTGCAATGAAACTACAGCAGCAGCAGCAGTGTGTATGTGCTGAGAGGAAAAAGGCTGCTGTTTGTTGATTCCAGTCACATCTTCTCCCTGCACCGTTCTGGCTGCCAGCACTAGATTCTCCCCTTTTCATGCCTGCTGCCTCTCATTGCCTGAGCACTGGCTGCTATGCACAGCAACCTTCATTAGCACACAAAGCAGGATTGATAACCTAGACTGCAGTGCCTATGGGCAAGATGAGAGAGAGAGAGAGAGAGAAAGCAATGTTCACTCCCAAACACTGTCATTATAGACCACAGATTATTTACTACATCTTATACTTAAAGGAATAGTTAATCCAAAAATGTAAATGATGTAAATGATGTAAGTGATTTGAGACCCTCTTGTCATTCCAAACTGCATATGATCTGCTCTTTTCAATCAACAGAAGTACTCAGTTATTTTATTTTTAACTGTCAACTAAGGTTGCACAATTTGGACAAAAATTAAATAAAATAGCGATCATTTTGAAAAATATTATGTTTGCGCTTTCAACTGCATTATGGTAAACATTATTAATAATCACACAAGGTCATATTGTGATTTTGATTTTATTTTGATTATTCATTCAACCTCTAAAAAAAAAAAAAAAAAAAAAAAACACCGTAACTGTAAACCCTAACAGGCAGTCATTACTCAAAATGTTTGCGCAAACCTGCTGCACTTGCAAAAATTAAGTAGAGTTACTTGAAACATGAGAGTTTTTCTTATTTAAGACTTTAATGTATTCTGAACCCAAATAAATTAGTTTGAGTTGATTGAACTAGAAATTGTAGGTAGAGGATTTTTTTAAAAGTACATTAAACTTTTTATATGTTGCTTATTGAACTTAACCATTCTTGTTTATAGATCCATACTTTAGTGTTAAATTTACATAAAAATATCAACTACTAACTTTTTAAAGTTGGACTTTAAATTAAAATACTACATCTCTGAACTTGCTTTACTGAGTTCTTTTTACTCAAAATGTGTCCAATGCACGTAACATAAAAATTAATAAACAAATAATGAATCAATTACAAATTTTGGTGACGTTTCTTCAATGTTACCAGTGTTGTGTGTAATCCAATTTAAAAAGTATTTTATCTCATTTTTTAAAATTTATTTTAAACAATAAAGTAGTGTAATGCATTATATTTTAAATTCTTTAAATCAGATTACAGTTACTGACTTTCAATTAATTGAATTGCTTTTACATTATAGTGTTATGCTTATTTCTAATATATGATTTATGTAGAATACATGAATTATGTAATGAGTCATTGTAAAGGAGAAATGTGAGGTGCTGAATATATGAGTTGTGTAACAATGAACAAGAAAGAAATATACACATTATTTTGTATTTGCTGAGTGGAAAAGTGTTTTAGAAAGTAACTTAAAAATAAAGTAACTAGTAATGTGTTTACTTTATCAATTAAGTAATTAGTAAAGTAATCTGGTTACAATTTTAAAGAAGTAATTAGTAATTTGTAGTGGAATACTATTTTTAAATAACTTACACAACACTGAATGATACATATATAAACACTGAATAAAACCTGCTAAACTGTCCTGTTAAACAATAAACCCTTAAAAAACAGAAAAGAGAGATCAGTTTTCCCCACTTAAAATCATAACCACTAAAGATTTTGAAGGTCATGTGTGTAATTGTATTTTTTTTTTATGTTAAAATGTCTTATCTAACAGTTTAATATGCAGAGCCAACAATTCATATGCCATTCTGATTTTCCCATAAAGTATAAACTCTGGCTATAAACACGTGCTCTGCTTGCCTTTCAAAACATTGCTCTGTTTTTTGAGCATCCCAACCAGAAACATTGACTCAACCAATGTCCGAACAATGACACGCGTGAATACTTGCGAAACTTGTTTGAAAACAGTCGTTATTTTTGCAGTTCCATTTGGTAATGCTAGAACTGCAGAAATTACACACCTTGCCTGTAAAAACATGCATATGCATGTTTCATGATGCAATTCAGGAATGCACATAACTTTATTCAAAGCATGACAAAGCATACATTTCTAACCAAAACCAAGTTTCAAGGATATAACATATCAATTAATTAGAAAATGTACTACACATAATATCACTTAACTGCATCAATAGTGTCAAAAAGCTTGTTCTTAATGAGCTCCTTTTTCATTCCTTCATTTAGTGCATGGTCATTTATAGTTGTTGTTTTTTAGAAGAAGAACTTAATTCATTCAGTCTTCATCGAAGGATGTTGGAATGTTCCCACCTGAACGTGAATGTCGTAGCAAACTAAATCTGAATTCTGTTAAACATAAAAAGCATCAAGAAGACATTTAACTGCATCATATTAGCTTTGATTTCCTGCTAATATATATAAAGCAACATACTGATTTAAACAATTTCAGAATTGGTTAACACAAGGAAAATATTTTAGGAATAAAACATGTTAATATCAGTATCACATGTAATTATAAGTTAAAATGCTTTTAAAATGCTTTTTAAGAAATAATTTAAGTTTAAAACTAATCAAACAGATGCAAAAGTTAAGTTGACTCTAAGTTCCATATCTGTCACTCACTCGACGTTGTGTCGATGTAGTGACACTAGGGGTCACTCTTGTGAGCCCCAAACACCTCTGCTTTTTTGAAAAAAGGCCAATGGGAATTGGCGAGTGGAATTTGCATGCCACTCCCCCGGACATACGGGTATAAAAGGAGCTGGTATGCAACCACTCATTCAGATTTTCTCTTTGGAGCCAAGCGGTTCAATTCATTGAAGCTGAATTCATCCGCGAGTTCATTCACCTCATCTGCTGGATTTTACGGCGTATTTCAGTGGCTTCTCCCCCTCTGCACCCGTGGAGTGCAGAGAACGCCCTGGGCGCATCGGCAGAATAACAAAAGAGTATATTCTAAAAATAATATATTTTCATATATACATTTTATATTTTCATTTCGGTCACCCAGGTGGATAAGGCGCCCGCAGCTCCCATCCAGGGCCTGTAGGTTTACATCGTCCCTGACGACTAGGGCCTATGGTGCCGCTGGACAAGCCGCCTCCGCCCTGCACACCATGGCTCTCCTGCAATTACACCAAGACAAGGTGCTAAAAGAGCTGCACGAGGGTAGTTCTGACCCGGGATTGTTGCAGGAACTGCACTTGGCGACCGACCAGCTGATTTGGAGTCGATTCGGTCGAGCACAGGTAGACCTGTTTGCTTCCCGGGAATCCTCCCACTGCCCGCTTTGGTACGCTCTGGCCGAGGTACCCCTCGGCCATTCCCTTGGTCCCCCTCGCCCGGAGTTTGGGTACGTGGCTCGCGCTTTCCAACCCGTCGCGATGGCTGACCCGGACCGTCCAACTCGGCTACGCGATTCAGTTCGCCAGGCGTCCGCTTCACCTCGGTGAAGGGCAAGAACGCAGCTACCTTGCGTGTGGAGATCGCAACCTTTCTGCGCAAGGGCGCGATAGAGCCTGTCCCTCCAGCCGAGATGAAGAAAGGATTCTACAGCCCTTACTTCATCGTACTGAAGAAAGGCGGTGGGTTCCGACCAATCCTGGACCTGCGAGTACTGAACCGGGCTTTGCACATACTCCCATTCAAGATGCTGGCGCAAAAACGTCCTCCAGCATCAAGATTGGTTTGCAGCAGTAGACCTGAAGGACAAGTACTTCCACGCCTCGGTCTTACCTCGACACAGACCCTTCCTGCGGTTTGCCTTCGAAGGCCAGGCGGAACAGTACAAGGTCCTCCCCTACGGCCTGTCCCCTCATGTCTTCACGAAGGTCGCAGAGGCAGCCCTTGCCCTGCTAAGGGGAGTGGGCGTCCACATCCTCAACTATCTCGACGACTGGCTAATCCTAGCTCACAATCCAGAGTTGCTGTGTGCACACAGGGACCTCATGCTCCGGCACCTCAGCCGACTGGGGCTTCGAGTCAACTGGGAAAAGAGCAAGCTCTCCCCGGTTCAGAGCATCTCTTTTCTCGGTTTGGAGTTGGACTCAGTCTCGATGATGGCGCGCCTCACGAACGAGCACGCACAGTCGGTGCTGAACTGTCTGAAGTCGTTCAGATGGAGGACAGCAGTTCCACTTCAATTTTTTCAGAGGCTCCTGGGACATATGGCATCCTCAGCGGCAGCCACACCGCTCGGGTTGATGCATATGAGACCACTTCAGCACTGGCTTCAGACTCGAGTCCCGAGATGGGCATGGCGCCGCGGGACACATTGCGTGGCCATCACGCCGATCTGTCGCCGCCTCTTCAGTCCTTGGACCGACCTTGCATTTCTACGGGCAGGGGTTCCCCTATAGCAGGTCTCCAGGTGCGTCGTGGTTACAACAGACGCCTCCAAGACGGGCTGGGCTCCTGGACTTGCCCACGGCTGCGTTGGCACATCAACTGCCTAGAGTTGTTGGCAGTACTGCTTGCCCTGCGGAGGTTCCGGCCATTGATCCAGGGCAAGCACGTGTTGGTCCGGACGGACAACACAGCGACGGTAGCGTACATCAACCGTCAAGGTGGTCTACGCTCCCGTTGCACGTCACAACTCGCCGCCGTCTCCTCCTCTGGAGTCAGCAGTGCCTCAAGTCGCTATGAGCCACTCACATCCCGGGCGACCTCAACACCGCAGCGGACGCGCTGTCACGACAGGTTATGCTCAGGTGAGAGTGGAGAATCCACCCCCAGGTGGTCCAGCTGATCAGCACAGGTAGACCTGTTTGCTTCCCGGGAATCCTCCCACTGCCCGCTTTGGTATGCCCTGACCGAGACACCCCTTGGTATAGATGCGCTGGCACACAGCTGGCCCCCTGGACTACGCAAATACGCGCTTCCCCCAGTGAACCTGAGCAAGGACAGGGAGGACGAGGAGCAGATCATCCTAGTAGCACCCTACTGGCCCACCCAGACGTGGTTCTCGGATCTCACGCTCCTCGCGACAGCCCCCCCCCGGCGAATTCCCCTGAGGAAGGACCTTCTTTCTCAGGGACGGGGCACCATCTGGCACCCGCGACCAGACCTCTGGAATCTCCACGTCTAGCCCTTGGATGGGACGTGGTAGACCTAAGTGGCCTACCACCCACGGTGGTAGACACGATCACTCAGGCTAGGGTTCCCTCTACGAGGCGCCTGTATGCCTTGAAGTGCCATCTGTTTGCTAAGTGGTGTTCTTCCTGACGCGAAGACCCCCAGAGATGTGCAGTTGGATCAGTGCTTTCCTTCCTGCAGGAAAGGCTGGAGGGGTGGCTGTCCCCCTCCACCTTGAAGGTGTATGTAGCTGCTATTTTGGCTCATCACGATGCAGTAGATGGTAAGTACTTGGGGAAGCATGACTTGATCATCAGGTTCCTGAGAGGTGCTAGGAGGTTGAATCCCTTCAGACCACGCCTCGTCCCCTCATGGGACCTCTCTGTAGTCCTTTGGGGTCTATGGGGAGCTCCCATTGAGCCCTTGGAGTCAGCTGAGCCTAAGGCACTCTCTTTGAAGACTGCCCTCCTGACTGCGGTCACTTCCATCAAGAGGGTTGGGGACCTGCAGGCGTTCTCTGTCAGCGAATCGTGCCTGGAGTTCGGTCCGGTTTACTCTCACGTGATCCTGAGACCCCGACCGGGCTATGTGCCCAAGGTTCCCATCACCCCTTTAAGGGATCAGGTGGTGAACCTGCAAGCGCTGCCCCAGGAGGAAGCAGACCCAGCCTTGGCATTGCTGTGTCCGGTGTGAGCTTTACGCATCTATTTGGATTGCACGCAGAGCTTTAGAAGCTCCAAGCAGCTCTTTGTCTACTTTGGTGGACAGCGGAAAGGAAGCGCTGTCTCCAAACAGAGGATTTCCCACTGGGTCATTGACGCCATCGCGATTGGCATATCAGGCTCAGGAAATGCCACCCCCTGTGGGGTTACAAGCCCACTCTACCAGGAGTGTGGTGGCCTCCTGGGCCCTGGCCAGTGGCGCCTCTTTGGCAGACATCTGCAGAGCAGCGGGCTGGGCAGCACCCAACACCTTTGCGAGGTTCTACAATCTCCGGGTTGAGCTGGTCTCGTCCCGTGTATTGGCAGGCATGAGCAGGTAAGTTCTGGGACAGCTGGCCGGGTGTACCGCTTGCGCATAGCACCTTTCCCCTCCCTTGAGATGAAGATGTGCACTCTTGACTCCCAGTCGTGTTCACAGACTGTGATCCCTGGATGACTTTCCTCCTTAGCCCTCTGGCAGTTGAGTTGCGGAGAAACTCGCTGCTGGCCCAGTACGTGCGCTAATGAGGCCCTGTACTGAGGTAGGTGCTCCACATGTGCTGGTTCCCCGAAGGTGACCCCATGTGATATCTTCCGCAAAATAATTTCCCTGTTGGTAAACTGCATCTTCCTTGGGCAGAGGCCCCTCTGCCCCTGGTCACCATGCTTTGTAGAAACTCCTCCCCCTTTGGGTAGGACCTACCATGGGACCTCTCCACATGACATACTTCCGAGAAGACTCGGTAAGACCATGTGACGTATTCCACTCAGAATAACCCCCCCCCCCTTTTTGGGCGGTGTGTGGTCTCCGTGGTGTCTTCCCCTTGGGAGGGACACCTCCTGACGTAGACTTTTATGGCTCCCAGTCGGTTAACAAATTCCACTCTTTTTGGGGAGAAAAAAGAGGAAAAGAGGCCTCCCTATTGTTGGGCAGTCGACTTGTTCCTGAAGGACTGTTCGACGCTCATAAGAACATTGGGGGAGGTTACGTGATGGCCTGGTGCGCTGGCTACGAGGCACACATCGGTCTGCCCGTCTCGCACAGCCAGTTCATGTAACGCAGTTCAGCTAGTTGTGGCGTTTTGTATAGGGACCCCTGGTGTCACTACATCGACACAACGTCGAGTGAGTGACAGATAGGGAACGTCATGGTTACTTTCGTAACCTCCATTCCTTGATGGAGGGAACGAGACATTGTGTCCCTCTTGCCACAACGCTGAACTACCCGCTGAAATGGCCAGGACCTGGTCTCAGCTCCTCAGCACAAAGCCTGAATGAGTGGTTGCATACCAGCTCCTTTTATACCCGTAAGTCCGGGGGAGTGGCATGCAAATTCCACTTGCCAATTCCCATTGGCCTTTTCTCAAAAAAGCAGAGGTGTTTGGGGCTCCCAAGAGTGAACCCTAGTGTCACTACATCGACAACACGTCTCGTTCCCTCCATCAGGGAACGGAGGTTACGAAAGTAACCATGACTTTTTTTGTGTTGTAATTTTAAGTTGTCACAAAAAAAATAAATAAATCATCTTACAGACTTATTTTTGTATAATGCACTGACATAAAGAAATTGTGTCTACTTAAAAAACAAATCAAAACAAAAAAAACATATGTAAGAATTACTTACAAGTTTGCCAATAGTCATGTTCACTTTCAATAAGCTTATTTCCATAAGTAAATATGACTTGTTATCAAGCTTTGAGTCAGTACCACTTAATTTAATTAAATCAGATAAACATTTTGAGATATTTTGAGTTCACTTGGCTTAAAATATTTAATTTAGTAATGCCTTAGGGTTTACAGTGTTGAATGAATGTATATGTAAATAAAAATACCAAAAACATTGTCTATGTGACTTGTGTGCTATATTCCATGTCTTCAGAAGCCATTCAATAGCTTTGTGTGAGGAACCAGAATTTAAGTTTCTATTCACTAAAAACCGTACCTTCCGCTTCTTTAAATCATGACATGCACAGCGCACCCAAAGCCACAGCTTAGGTAGAGATTTGAGGGCTATTGTGGAGAGCATGATTTTCAGCATTCTGCTAAAACATCTGTTTGTGTTCCACATAAAAAAATAAATAAATAAAAATTGGAATGACATGAGAGTGAGTAAATAATGGCAGAACTTTAATTTTATGGGTTAACAATCACTTTAATGCAGGATATGCTATATGATGATGTTTCACATGGAACAACACTAATGCCTATGACAGCAGGTCAGATATTATAAAGATCTCTGGGCACAGGTGAGCTTTTAAAACATTCATCACAGTGTGATTCACAGATAAACAGTAAGGACAATAAAAGCGTCTTCACATTGTAATCTTCCTCATAGCTGACAAGGACCTTCAGACGGTATGACACTTGATTTTTTATTTTATTTTATTAATTCTTCCTGTGGTTTGTTTTCTGCTTGATTCCCTGCAGACAGTGATAATCTGTTTTGGACTGACTGTGAAAAAGAGATGACAGATCATGTCAGATGCAGTTATTAGCCTCTGCTTTCTCCTCCAGTACAAAGAAAAATGTGTCTTCATGAAGAAACACATTATTTCTACTCTCAGCCAACACGCATATCCATTTAACTTCATCAATTGAAAATGCTTATGCCTGAGAGGAGGGCTTTCTACATCACGATCAGCCTGGTTTACTGTGTGTCTGTGAGGGAAAGAGACTTAGAAGGGGACGGAATCAAATTCACATTAATACACACCTGTAGGGCAGTATTCAGAATTAGGGTGCTCTGACTAGTGGTCGACCAATAAGGGAGTATTTACAGTTGGTCACTTCATATGTTTTTACTGATAGCTATCCAGTCCTGAAAAGACCAAGAGTAAATGCCCTCCAAGATGGATTTGAGCCTGATATAAATCTGATCACTCAAACCACCTCCTGAGGTGGTTTGTGACACATTCCAGATGAAACTTGGTCAAGTGTAAATGCTTCTGTCTGTTCCCTATGTAAACTTAGAGAAAATGTGAAACATAAGGGCAGTAACCGAGTATTTACAAAGGGCCTCTGTCGCTCAGTAAATAATAACAAATCAAGAAACGTATGCATGTTGTATGATTGATATAACTTTTTTTCTTCATTTATTTGATGCAATACACTTGTCACAATTCCTTCATATCAGTAAGTTTTGTGGTATTATTTTAGCATGGGTAGTCTCTGATCAAATGTAATTACAGGCAGATAATCTGGTAGGCTAACACTTTACAATAAGATTGTGCTCGTAAACGTAAGTAAACTAACAGCAATATTTTGTATATTATTTATTATTGATCTTGGTCAGTGTTAATATATAAATCTACATTTGTTCATTGTAGTTCATGTTAGTTCATATTGCATTATCTAATGCTAACATATAACTTAATCTTAAAAATCTACTAGTATATTATTAAGTGTTACAGCTCATATTTTGTGGTGTTATAAAGGATGAAAACTACAAATAGCCATTTTCCAAAAAAATTAAAACTATTCATGAACCTTAAAAATTTGAAATTGAAATCCAAAACACAAAATAAAATAAAAACTAGTGACATTTTCGAAAATATAATAACCCTGATCTCGACATATCACAATATTATGCTTTTTTTTATCAAATCTATTACTATTACATTAACGTTAACCGGCATTAAATTACTGCCTAAACTGTTGGCTTTATTTAAAAAAAAGCTGCAGTAATTTGAACAGTAGCCTAAAACAATGGCTAAATAGGTCTTTGGCTGTAGATTAACATTAACCAATAGTTTGTGCGGCCTTGGCGACGTCTGTCTTAAGGGGTTCCTTGCAAATGGCTGCTGGTCTGCTAATGGCGGTGGTGCTGTGTTGGGGAGTTGGAGTTGGTGAGTTGGGGACCCCAAAAGAGCCCTGACACAATTTGAACACTGCTGTAGAGTCAAAGACACTGACAACCATAAATGGAAAAAGTAATATTAACAAAAGCAACAAGGGCAAACTAAATAAAAGGAAGGTTATACTGTAGCAATAACAAGATTTGAAGAGAATGGGATAAAGCCTGTAATGTGAGAGGGACAGGCAGGTGAAAGCCATAAAAAAAGATTAAATCTATTGCATCTTTTGTTCTTTTTCACTTAGAATAAATGAAGGCAGCATTGCTCGCCAATAGAGGAGGGACCCAGAGGATTCAGAGCTCTGCTGTTAGACAGCGTGAACGGGCTGATTCACATTCTACTGTACTGATGAGGTTTATCATCCTCAGGTCCCACATCACAGATGAAACATTTTTCCATTTAACATGTGATTTAAAAAAAATAAAAGAAGCAATTCCCAAATGTGTAGTGCATACTCCTATTCCATGTTCGCTTTGCTTCTTGTGGCTGCATTACTTTGTCTCTGTTTCACTCTCTTGGCATTGAGTGACCTGAGGTGTGTTGATATAAAGGTTAATGGAAGCAGTGCATGGTGGTGTAAGACCCCATCACAAACACTTTTGACACTTCATTGACGGTCTCCTTATTTCAGATGTCTCAACAGGTATTACCTCAATTTAGCATTGTCACAAGACCAAAGTTTGAGTATTCAATGGCAATAGCAATGAAATCAAACCAAGAATATAATTATTCCCTATAGGCATGTCATAAAATATTGGTACATTGATTATTGATCGGCACATTATTTTATTTATATATATTTTTGAGTTATCAATATAGTAACATTAGCCAACATTTAAATTAGAAGCCTAATTTGCATGCTTTCCAATTCACTCTGTTGGGCTTGGAACTCACTTTTTGAGTTATCAATATATTAACATTAGCCAACATTTAAATTAGAAGCCTAATTTGCATGCTTTCCAATTCACTGGTGTCTGGTGTAATAGCATGGGAGACCACAAGGGAGGGGAGATATAACATTTACTGAAGCAGGTCGCAAGGCAAATGTATCACCACATAGGACAGGCATTTTAGCGCTTCTTGCACAGGACAAATACACACAAAAGTTACAAAGGTTTGTGTACTTCAAGAATGAAAGTGATGTTGATGAGTTTGCAGGTTAGTGTATGAAACTGGTTTAACAGAGTGTGAAGAGGAGAAGGGCGTGGCTGGGCCGTAACTGTGGACGCCTGGTGCTGAATCAGCCCAATCAGCCAGGAGAGTGATAAAGAGGAGCTGGGGTCGCCAGTTCGAGAGAGAGAGAGAGAGATGCATGTGTTTGTGCACGTCATTTATATGTTATGTGTAAGTTCCTTTGTGTTATTAAAAGTTTACGTTGACTGCTCGGCCAGTTCCTGCCGCCTCCTTGCCCATCTTGTGAACCCATTACATTGGTGCCGAAACATGGGAGGGAGGAGGGATGCACTGTCGGACAGCCCTCGCCGCTGATGAAGGGTGGTGACGGCGAGGAGGTATGGTCCGGTGGTGCTGGAGCAGTTCACCAGAAGACGGAGGAGCCCACTGCTGTCCACCAGGAGACAAAGGAGACGCTACCGGCCGCCAGGGGGCAGAGGAGCCACTGACGTCTTCCGGGAGGCGGAGGAGCCCACTACCATCCACCAGGAGGTGGAGGAGCCCGCTACCATCCACCAGGAGGCGGGGCCAGTGCCATCACCCAGTGTTGCAGAGGAACGCTGCACAGCTGGCTGAGGACCAGTCGACAGCGTGTTCGGGGACCGGCGAGCCAGTTTTTCTCTCTCTCTCCCTCTCCCTCCCCTCATCCTACTCATCATACCCCAGGAGGCGGGGAAGAACGACCTACGAAAGGATGGCCGAAAGGGAAACACCTCTCCTCCAGGAAGGGAGGGGTGGAGTAAGTTAGGCCTGAATCAGGAGTTGGGGGTATGTAACAAGGAGGAGGGTGTGGCCGGGCCGTAATGATGGATGCCCAGCGCTGAGTCAACCCAGTCAGCCGGGAGAGGGATAAAGAGGAGCCAGGGAGCCAGTTCGAGAGAGAGAGAGAGAGAGAGAGAGAGAGAGAGACGCACAAAGTTGTGTGTGTGCGTGTCAGTGTTATGTTATGTTTAAGTTCCTTTGTGTTATTAAAAGTTTATGTTGACTACTTGGCTGGTTCCCGCCTCCTCCTTGCCCATCTTGTGAACCTGTTACACAATGAAAACTGAACAATTTTAAATAATTATGCAATTTATCTGTTTATATCTTTAAAGAGGTTTCATTCAAGCTGTCAAATCACAAAAAGACGTAACTAAAAATAAATTTTGTAGGCTATATGAAAGGTGCATATACACAATACAGTATATCATCCACTGATGACTAGAGTAAATAATCTTTGTCCATTGATAATGATTCAGGTCGAATTTAATAGAAAACTATGCGAGTTACGCTCCGTGCGCTGCAGATTTTTGACCAGCCTCAGAGACAGTGAGCCCATGCTGTGAATGTACCTTCGAAGAAAATAATTGTTTCTAAATTTCAGAACATGCCATGTCATCTGCCAGACACGTCTGGTGTGCGACCCTTTTTATTTTACTTTGCTGCTTACACTTTACCAAAGTTGTGAAATATATTTGAAAACACAAAGACTGTTGTGCAACGGGCCCTAATTATATCTGAAAAATCCCGATATATATATATATATATATATATATATATATATATATATATATATATATATATATATATATATATATAGATAAATCTTTGAGAAAATCGTCCGATTATCGATGCGTGAAAATCGATCGCATCGATCCCAAGCCTACTATATACAGTGTATATATGTATAGATATATACAGTATATAGACTTCTTAGAGCTATTTAAATAATTATGGATCAAAGAAAAGGCATAAACTCTATTCCTTTTTTGCATTCACACTGGGTTCATAATCTCAAGAGATACCTGTTCTCCGGAGATACAGTACCTGTACGTTCAGCTGGTTTTGTTGTCTCAGATGCACTTGTTAATATTTCAAGATTGAGTTGGGCTGACACACAGATCAGACTTTCAGTTTGTTATGACAAGTTGGATGCTGTTTTAATACAGCTATTGGAAGTACTAGATGAAGAAGACACTAAAGGATTTAACTATGTTAACAAGAGTAACATTAAGTGGTCTAAGTGCTCTTGTGCACTGAGCATATTCCTACAGACAAATACACACCAACAGATACACAGCTGTAGAAGTGATTTGGAGGGTAAAGAGAGGGTGAAAGCTGCACAGTGGGATATGCTCTTCAGTATAGCTGCACTTTGAGCTAATAGAGCTCAGTGTCACATACACAGCAATCTTAATGGGCTCTATGTTTGTCCTCATACTGCTGGTATTGAAGTGGTGGAAAGGTCCCACCGTAATGCCCTGCAATTATAATATTTGGTCTTATGATATTTTTGAAAACCTCCGAATATTCCTTTGAAGAGAAGGGAGGATTATTTTATGGTGTTTTTTAGAATGCATGCTTAATGGATTGTTTGAAGGAGCTTCATAGGTTGCTGGTGTAAATTTCCAGTGTGGTGTCAGGGATACCTGTCATTACCCACAGTCGCTGTGCCCTTGAGCAAGATGATTTCTGAATATGTTGCTTCAGGGGGTGCTGTAAAATACCACCCTTCTTTCCTCAATCACTCACTCGAGCTGGGCAGGTCTGCAAAAGAGCAATGACTCTATAAAAGCCTTAAAGTCCTTAAACCACCACCAGCACTCATTTTGAGGAGGCTTTTTGACGTGAACGTGGAGGTTCAATGTCAAGTTCGCTCTTGAGAGTATCCGGATGTATCCCACAATTATGCTGCTTTATCAAATATATTATTATTTGCTATTTTTGATGTAACCCTTTTTACATTGACATTAACCAGCATTAAATTAATTTAATTAAATTACTTGCACACGCACACGCACACACAGCTAGTCTCTCATAGAGAGATAACTAACTAAGTCACTGTGGCTTTTTCTGTCCAGCATTAAGGCTGTTTCATCAGGCAGCATAATGGAGCTGACCTTGTTTTCCAGCAGCTCCCTAATTCATTTTGTCGTACATGATTCATTTTATCATACAGCAGTCACATGTTGCCCAATTTTATATATTCAGCCGAGTTGAAGCACTCTTGGCTCCACAGGAATAGTCTCTCTGTGTTGCCCTAGGAGTCGCTCAAGGTGGGATAGAGAAAGGTTGGGAGTGTTTTGGAACTCTGCTTGACCCACCGTGTGAGGCATAGTACTGTCACGCAAGGCAGTGCTTTTATAGATTTGAATGAGGCAGCTTTAGAACTGGATGTAAGGGGAGAATATATGCATAGAATATGCAAGTGATTTTGTAGGCAATAAGGAAGAAAATCTTGTATGGCCACACAGATGTTTTTCTTCAAAATCACAACTTCTTATACACAAATAGGAAAGAGAAATATCGAATTACATTTTGTTAATTTCTCCTGGACCTGGAAAGCAAATGGAAACACTTTTTTAAGTCTTCTCAGATTTGTCTCCCAAGAGAAATACTTTCACATGCTATCCACATTAATTTAGCCCTAATCTTAATATACATTAACAGTTATCTAATTTGTGTCTATTTTTATTTCTCCTATAGAATTTTAGTAGAAACATCTGAGTTGATAATTAAAGAAAACATATCTGGGAACTCAATTAAGTCTCCATAGCAAATGGTTTTAAATGATATATAATATAGAATATAGAATAATTCAGCCATATGCACGAGGCCACAGGTAATCACAATCATACTGACAGATGGACAGTTCAGCATGATTGCGAGTGTTATCTTGCTTTTATACAACAGTTCAGCAAACAAGAACATAAGTAGGGGAAAAGGAAGGACCATCCCAAAAAAACGCTCTTGTGTTTGGAACTAATTTCTTACGCCATGGATTCAGGATCTGCTGTTGCTAGTTGAAAGATGCACCCAAGCGTCCATTGCTAATTTGAAAACCACACTTAAGAACGAGCAACGACAGCTTATGCTGTTTCTAACAAGTTATTTGCAAAACAAGGAAGTCTGTATGTAACAGAGAGAGAGAGAGAGAGAGAGAGAGAGAGAGAGACTGAGCGTGATTACCTTGCAGTGATGAACAGTAATGCTGCAGCTGTTAGTTTAACTCTACTCCTCAGCTGTAGTGTGATAATCCACTCCAATCGTGGAGTGATTCTGCCAAACATGCTATCTGAATATCCTACAAGTATTTCACTCACGTGCAAGTGTTTTGTTGTCGTAGAGAAAACATGGAGGACGGCAGATTCATTGTTGTATATTTCTTGTGGAACTCTTATTTTGACATTGACACAGAAAGTGTCTCTCTTCTGCCATGTTGAAAGTTTATGTCTCCTCACAACTTGGAAGCTTCTATCAGGTTGGCGCCCTGAGCGTGTTTGATTATTTCATCTGTCACAACTTTGGTGATGTGCTGTGATTGGCAGTAATGCTGAAGTTGTCAATTTAAATCTTTTAATTCTTTAACTTTTCTCAGCTATAGTGTAGTAGTAATCCAAGTGATCATGGAGTGAGAGACAATTCCGTATGACTTCAAAGAAACTCATGGACTGACTGATGTCAGCTCAACTCACTTATTGCACACACAAGAGTATCTTTTCCATGTTAATCAGAGTTTTTGTCCTAACCAGCCACGACAAGCGACATGGCAACATTCTGTTTTTGCAATGGTTTTTAATTTTGCGACATCGTGCCGGGCAGCCCAGTCAACAAATGGGTAAAAAATGCTTCTCAAACTGTAAATGTAAAGCCGGCTTCACACTAGCCGGTTCAGAACAACTTGATTTTAGCCAAGGGTGTCATACACGAGTGTTGTGCTTGCAGACTGTCACACACACACACACCGGTGAAATAATATCAGGAGTACCACATAAACATAAACAATAATAACAGACTGAATTTGGATGCAATTCAAAAAGTAACCTTTTCCTATGTATGTGTGTGACTGTGTATTTATCCATTCGGGCTTTGCCGTAGAAGGTGTATGCCTAAATGCAGCTTCAGTGAGAAAATGGGTTATGTTCGATAAACAGACTGACTTTTCTGATTTCTGGTTTTATCATCATGATTTTGTCATTTATTATCATTTTAGTTTATAAATATCGTGGTGTTGCGTCACATCTATTTTGGACAGACAGATTGCTTGTCACTGGAATCTTATTGTGTCGCATCTGGTTAGGACAAGGTGTTACACGTTACACTAGCGGAGTGATACAAACAGTAAAGCGTCCCAATGCTGATGGTGTCAGCTATCAGCACTCTTGGAACGTCCCTCGTCCAATCAGTTTCGAGTACCGGAACTAACTGTTGTAAAATATAATATAATATAATATAATGTTTAAAACTTTTTTTTTTTTTTACGTTTTTAATGGATGTTTAATTTGTGTGTTTGTTGGAGCAAACTTTCTCTCCCCCTATTTCATGCAGTTCTCTTCTCCTCCTTTTGTCCTTCCATCCCTCTAATGGAAGTGAAATCTCTTTGTGAGGGTGAGCGTGAAATTTGGAAATGAATCTGAAAGTGGCAGGCAGAGCCGGCTGATTGATCCCTGTCAAAAGCGACTTCTTTACTGATTAGCAGCTTGCTCTGAGGCAAAGGTTAAATGCTTCACAACTAGGAGTGATAAAGTGGTCTTTAAGCTAACCAATTATCTGCACTAGGCACCCCATAAAATATTTAACCATCTGTTATCGACTTCAGATTAGAGTGCAATGACAGTTTCCTTAGAAGGCGACACTTGCCACAGATGCACATATTGCAGATTCAAGGGTTTTTTAAGCAGAAAGACTGGTATTTGTGGCATTATTTCTCTTCTGATTTCTTGCTTCTTTGCGTATCCTCTGTTATTTGTTTTTCTCTATTTTAATGGCTTGTTCCTGTGACATTAGGATAGTTTCATGTGTTGGCGTGCTTTCTAGTTGATGCTAATTGCCAGTTGAAAGAAGAGTGTACACTCTAGGTCACCCAGACCCCCTGCCTCTCTAAACGATACGCTATGCCTTATATATGTAAGGGATAATTTTCAAAAGCTGCCAGTCATTATCACAAAATAAACCACAACACGGTTATCAGGTCTTGTATCAGGTATTTGCCTTGTAACTTAAGCTAAAAAAAAAAAAAATAGTTCAATACAACTTAGAAGCAATCGGCCTAGCTACAAGCTAAACACTGCAACAATATTGCAATATCAAAGTATTTGTAATCATTAATCTGCAATCTAAGTTACTATTTCTATGGACTAGTTAGCTTACATATTTAGCTGTAATATGACATGTCTTCCTCTTAATGTTTTCTCATCCAGTTCTCTGTGTCTCTTAAGCCAAGCACACACTGCACAACTTGCAGTCTGCGCCCCACGAATCACAGTCTTGTTTTCCATCGTGCTGGTGCACACAATACAATGAAATACAATTGTTTTCACAATACAAGTCTGATCACAGATTGGGTGTATCAACTACATAACCAGTCATCCCTGACAGAGGCCCTTTGTTCACCTTGTCTTAAGATGCGTTTTGGGTGATCCGATGACAAGTGTACAAGCAAGACACATCACCGATACGCCTGGCCGTCTCTTTTGACCACTTGTGTTCAGATTTCAAGGGGAGAGTCTCTGATTTCATGAGGACATACATGAATCATTGCATCTGTGTATTACTGAATGATAATAAAGGGCAAAAAAGAAAAAGAAAAGAAAGCGTGAAAAACCAGCGCACAGAACATGAAGCATGTTCACTTTAATGACCATCATTGCCATGGTTTAATTGTAACCATCCTTCATTTACATTTACATTTATTCATTAAACAGATGCTTTTATCCTAAGCAACTTACATGGGGAATACAACAGAAGCGATTTATCCAAAGGAGGCAGTAATAAGAGAAGTGCATGACGATAACAAAATTAATTCACAAACTCACGCAATTTATTTGTGATTACATGTCAACAAACATAAAAGAGTGTTAGGGTTAGGTTAGGGTTAGGGGTTATGGTTCAGGTTAAGGTTAGGATCATTTTGCGTCATGTTTGCAAATGGCTCGTGCCCGTTTTGTGGTTATTTGCAAAAGAAAAAAAAAATAAGAAAAACAGCTGAAAGTAATAAAGACAGTGAGTAAGGATATGTGGGTGATATTCTTTTTTTAATTTTCTAATAATTTTTTGTCTCCTGCCTACCAATACAATTGCTCTCCTATTGCGCTCTCTATATATTTCATTGGCTGTTGCTCACTGTCAGTCTCTCGATCGTTAGGACAGTGCGCACACCTGACCACAAGATGTCTAGGTATCAAGCTGGTTTGAAATCTGTCGTATTGTCTGTGACTAGTCTCAGCATGTCTCAGGAGTGCACACACTACAAGACTGTTCGTTGTAAGATCTTAGACTTCTCATAACAGACCAATCGCCAACTCAAAACATCATAGGAGACAGGCTGTAGTCGTGTAGTGAACTTTATCGGCTTTATCAGTTCCTTGCTCTTCGGAGTTGTGTTTTCATTTAATTTTTATTATAATCAGTGGCCATTTCAGTCAGACCAGTCACAATCAAGAATTTCAGAGAGCTGTGAGATATTGCTAGATAATCTTTTTTTTTTTTAAATTACACAGGGAGTAAGCTTTTTTGGAATTATAGGATCATTTTTTGGGCTTTTTCGGTAGCTACACTTGGGCTAACTTCCCGATAGCACTCCGCGCTAATACCATATGTATCTCTACGTAAGTGAGTGGTTGCAGCTGGCCTTTTTTTCACATTAGACGATTAGCACATCTTTAACACCCCAAACGATCAGTCAGCTCCCCTAGTGTGGTTTCTAGAGATGTCTTATTTGTGAGAGACTGGCAGACAGCAGTTGCAGATGTCTCCATCATTTAACGGATTCGCTGATGCGGGTGATGATGAGGCGATGTAGGCTGACAGAGATGGGAAGCTGTTGTGCTGCTGTTTTCACTGCTTCAGTTAGAGGTGAATGTTTAGGAAATGGTGTGGAAACCTGTGGTCCAAAGGACACTTCCTGTGAAACCCTCTAGGGCTCAGGCCTTGAAGAACATACTCCGTCAGAGCATTTGTTTATTGGATTGCAGGATGTGACAACAAGATTTAGTGTTGTGAATAACTGATGATGCCACCCCCAACCCTGTTAATTCCACAAGTTCTCCTCTCTGGAGAGTACAGAGGCTATCTTTAGACTCAATCATCCATTTCATTGCACTGCAGAACATACAGTATGTTGGATGGTTCACTTTGCTTGACTGGATCAGTCCTTTCCTTCTGTTTCATCATATGTAGATGATGCTACCCTTTAGATTCTCATCTTTAACAAAAACACAGAAATGACACTGTTTCTGTTTTAAATTGTATTCTAATCAAAACATTTGGACCAAAGACAATTCCAGCTGAATGCCCTTCATCAGACTTGAAACCACATACTTGACACACCCATAAATCCCCATGTACATATGTTGTAGATCTCATAAATGAGACAGAATTGGTAAAAAATGTAAATATAAACAGGTTCAGATTTTTTAAATCATATTATACATACAACAGCCATGTGCAAATGTCAGGAAATAGAATTAAAACATGTATCCAGACATACTTAACTACACACACCTCTGTATAACACAAACCTTTAGATTTTTATGACCCCATATAATGGGACCCTCTTTATCTCAAGCTTTAGTGTCCTCCTATGACAACAGCTCCATTAACCCAGATGAAACTGTCTTGTCTTCATGCTATGGCTAATGTGTCAAAGAGTGAGGGTGTAATTGTAACTTCCTTTAGGGTGGGCCAAAAGGATTAATTTGCAGAGACTTTACAAGTTGTGGGGCTCAAACCTGCTTCTGCAGTTTTGATACAATAATCAAAAAACAATAAAACAAACAAAAAAAAAAAAAAAAAAAAAAAACAATAACATTCAATTAACATTAATTAGCAATAATACTGTTGTAGAAATGTTTCTCCTAAATTCTGTTCTGGAAATGTTAGTATTTAACCAAATGCTCAGTGTGGTGTTCCAGCTCTGACCAGAAGCCTATTAGACCAAATCACAATTTACAAAATAATGAGGCAGAGTTCTTGTAACTTAACAACAAGTGGGCACCTAAATGAGAGATTTGGAGTTACCATCTAGGAAAATGTAACCAGAGAATAAGCGATGAGACATTCTGGTGCTACTTGAATCAGTACTTTAGAATACATGTTTTAACAACCTGCTGTGTTTGGACCACTGGAAAAGGCAGTTTTAATGGTCTGCCGCTTACACTTCATCACAACAAACCTACTATTTCATTTATTCTGAGGTAGTGATGACACATTTCAGCTGAAACAAAGAAATGAAACGTCCAAATTAATTTAGTTGCAAAAAGTTTATATCGATAAACTGTACTATTAGAATCACAGATGTCATTATTGATTTCAGTGTACTTCCACCCATCCTTTTAGCTGTAAAATTAAACTAAATATGACAGTAAAATCTATAAAAAATAAAAATAAAAAAAAATCTTAAAGGTAGTGATAAAGTGTGTCTGTTTGGAAAATGCACATTTTGTTCCCAAATGACAGACACTTTTTATGTGGTCCAGATAGGCATCAATATACTGTGATGATACAGAGTATTGCTACTTCTGCTCAAGGAGTGAACAATTGTGCAAAGTGACAGTACTTGCAGGACAAGGAATAGGCTTATTTCCCCATTATTGAATAGGAGGGTAATAGAAAAAAAAAGGAAGATAGACACTTTCAGTTTTTTTTTTTTTTTTTTTTCGGTTTTAAATGTATTCGTATGTAAAATGAGAGTTCTACTGTATATTAGATGGCATTTGTTTTCTTATGTGGATTGATATGAGTCAAAGATATGGGCTTTAGCGAATCTACTACCTCAAAATAGTCATTACGCTTTTATATTCAAAGTAAAGTTACTCAAGGCCTATTGATTAGTTGAGGATGAAGTGTGTTTCTTCAGTCAGTTCTTTAGAAAGAATTTATGGCCAGACCTTAAAATATGTTAATTGAATACCCCTGACTATTTAATGTATAAGAAACACATTATTAATTGTGTATAGTTTTGTTTTTCATGTTTACATGGTACTTACAATGAAAGTTCTAGCTAACATAAATACAAAAAACAATGTTTGAGTTTTTTCTCTTCAAAGTAGTTGAAGAGCCCTGACCTAGGGAATGTCCATTAAAATGTAAACTGGTGTCAAGTGTTTTTCTCTTGTTGTACATGGGGTTGGGTGGTGGTGCACAAGGCCTATTGATGCATTTAAGTCATCTCGGGAAGTTCATACTTACGAGGTCATAAATCATAAATACGATGTGATTTGCATTCAAGTGATTTTAGTCAAAAAGAACACGTTTTGCAATTTCATATTTCTTTCTCTCTTTTTCACATTCTAGCATAGGCAGAAAGCTTTTTTAGCACCAATGCAACAAAATGAAAAGCAAAGTCATGCATAAGGTGTTTCATTAATGTTTTATCTACCTATGTTATCTTGTGTGACCACATATAATGATGGAAAATTTAGTTTTATTGCAAACGCTTGTCGCTGCATAAACCAGCTAATTGTGTCTTACTTTCTGTAACAGAATTATTACCAATAACCACATGCTTCTACCATGATTATTAAATCAACACACAGACAAACTCGAAAATACAGAGTTTCCCACTCAGAATTACCACTTTGTGGTAATAATTCTGAGTTCATGTGCGCTTAACTCGAAACTATGATCTTTCCGACATGACTTGAATGCACCATATAAGCAGGTGAATGAATCAGAAAACAGAATAAAAGAGAGATGACACTAACTGAGGCTGGATAGTTTCCAAAAATGCCTGTTCGCTTTTTTCCCGCTCCATGCTGGGAATATGTTTGGGTGCAGAATGAGAAACGTATTCCTATTTACATTTGAGGATGTAGCCAAGGCCACCTCACCAGAGAGAAATCCCTCTTTTCCCCTCTGCCATTATTTTGGCCTAAAACATGAAACATGCAGAATTCCCGTGAGTCAGATTGGGCAACGTTTGATATCTGCCACAACCGTGTTTCTGTAAATAAAATGAGAGGAGAGATGAGAGAGGAGGAGTGGAGAGGAACATGAGAGAGAGATGTGCAGTTCTATTTCAGGATCGTCTCTCTACAGATTTGGAATAATAATTTAAGTTTGTTTATTCTCCTCGTTTAATGAACACAGTGCATATAAGCTAATTTCAATTCTCATTCCCACACACACTCTGTATGCACTATGCATTCATTCTGGCAGTTCATTGTCAGGTCTCTTTTTTAATGTTAGAATACTTCCTCCTTTTCCAGCATGCAGAGACAACTGTAAGACTCTTGTAGGCTGATGTCCCCGAAAAGTGTAAATCAATCAATTTTATAAATCACATCAATATTGGCTCAATCAATAGCATGAGTTTGGGGTGGGACTGTCTGTTTGTATGACCAATTGTTACATACTGTGACGAATCACATACTTGGGTAAGTAGGTTGACCAGGATTCTGTTCATCCTGTGGATGCTAAAGTCCAAGCTATAAGGGATTTTTCACTACACCTGGAAGACAGGCTTAGTGTTTAGGAAACTGTTTTTATAATTCCAGTCTGAGAGTGCTTCATTTACTGGTGGTCAAAGGTGACTACAATAGGGTTAAAGTTTAAACACTCTTTGGTTTTATCAGTAGTCAGAATTCAGCTGCTCTTGGAGGTTTATATACTGCCTTATTTCCTCAGTTAAGGAGCACTGAGTCTCTCAGAGTGTGACATACGCACAAACATAAACACACATACACTGCTGCACATCATAGTATGGCAGGATGAAGTCAGACTGGTGATTAAGAGTTGTTTTTTATAAGCTGTGTTATGACGTATGTTGGCTGTTCTGAGTTACTAGTGACAGTCTGAACCTCAGAACAGTAGCAGAAATATACACTCATTCATTCATTCATTAAATCAATGAATCTATCTACCCTCTGTCCGTCCGTCCGTCCGTTTTATTATCTGCATCAATTTTATGTAAAATTCTACATTTGCAATATTGACTATGACCGTGATACACAATCCACAATACTAACCCTTAAAATCTGCAACAAAAATATAAAATATCCGAATGTCTCTGCAAACACATCCTGTTGGAATACCCCGCAGCATATCGGGAGAGAGATCTGGCTCTGTTGTCAAATTCAGTTTTATTTTTTGCCTTTCAAACAGCTTTACAAATCTATTCCTATTTACATGAGCATTCATGTTCTCAAAATTGGGTCATGTTGTGCTTTCTTGTTTTTGGATCCCTATTTGAATTGTTTTTTTGAAGTTATATTTTTTGACTCGATGAATATTGGTGCTGGTCTTACGTAGCCAGACCTTTGACAAAACGGCAAAAGGTCTGCTCCATATTGATGTTTATTCTGGCAGAGTAATATTCGACTAAAAATGAAAATTCTCTCATCATTTACTCACCCTCATGCCATCCGTGATGTGTATGCCTTTCTTTTTCTGCTGAAAACAAACAAAGATTTTTAGAAGAATATTTCAGCTCTGTAGGTCCATACAATGCAAGTGAATGGGTACCAACATTTTGAAGCCCCAAAAAGACATAAAGGCAACATAAAAGTAATCAGTATGACTCCAGTGGTTAAATCCATATCTTCAGAAGTGACAAGTGGGTGAGAAACAGATCAATATTTAAGTCCTTTTTTTTTTTTACTAGCATTCCCCACTTTCACCTTAACTTTCTTCTTCTTTTGTTTTTGGCAATTTACATTTTTCGTGCATATCGCCACCTACTGGGCAGGGAGGAGAATTTATGGTACAAACTGACTTAAAGGAATAGTTCACCCAAAAATGAAAATTTGCTGATAATTTACTCACCCTCAGGCCATGTATCTGAGTTTCTTTCTTCATCAAAACAAAATGTAAGACTTTTAGGATTTCATTTCAGGCCTCCTCCTCTAAACAATGCAAGTGAATGTCCTCCATTTTTTGATGGTCCAAAATGCATATTTAGGATGCATCAAAATAATCCACATGACTCCAGTCATCTCTGTGACGCACACTCATGAGAGGGATGACGTAAGCTCGTTGGTAAGGTCACGCGTCACGTGGAAGAGTCAGGAAGCGCATCATTGTTTACAAGAGAAACTTGTGCCGTTCACAAACCAAAACAGTCCAAAACAATTTCAAAACAATATATATATATATATATATATATATATATATATATATATATATATATATATATATATATATAAAATAATAATAATTTCCAAACAAATAATTAAAAATAAAAACAATGTAAACAATGACGCGCTTCCTGACTCCTCCTCCAGGTGACGCCTGACCTTATCTACGAGCTTACGTCATCCCTCTCATGAACTCAGGTCACAGAGATGTACCGAAGCGAACATTTGTAGTTAAAAAGTATATACAGTAAGTATTGTTTTGTTTCTCAAAATAATCAATCGTTTGCATTCAGAAGACCTTTATTTGTTGACTGGAGTCGTGTGGATTATTTTGATGCACCCTAAATATGCATTTTGGACCATCAAAAATGGAGTACATTCACTGGCATTGTTTAGAGGAGGAGGCCTGAAATGAAATCCTAAAAATCTTAAATTCTGTTTTGATGAAGAAAGAAACTCAGAAACATCTTGGATGGCCTGAGGGTGAGTAAATTATCAGCAAATTTTCATTTTTGGGTGAACTATTCCTTTAAATATTTACCCACATTCACAGAACATACAGTTTTGTTTGTGGATATCTAGGTTATGTGCCTCAAACAAACTCTGAATGACTTTCAAAGATTTAATGTCACTAATCTTGCAAACTTTGACAAATCCAGTTATTAGTTCTTTCTCAAAGCCACTCACAGTTTCAACTCTGTACCTTGTAAACACAAATTTGTTTTCAAGTGGAATGATACAAAATAATATTCCTTACTCTACGTAAAGCCAGCCAGTACGTTTGCCACTTTTAAAGTTATAAAATATAGGACACTCTCTCTAGAGTTGTAGATGAGTGAGGGGTTGCTGCTGGTTGAAGTTTTCAGAAAGTGCCTTACTAAACCCTTCACAGTTTTAGCATGTTTTAGAAGAATGTGAAGACTTTTCAGATGGTCCCTTACCCACCATAGGCACAATTTCCTATGAATATCAAGGTTAAATAAATGATCTTGAACAATTTTGCAGTGATGCCATTGGACCAGCTTAAATATGGGACAAATCGCGTCCCATATTGATTCGATATGGGACGCATCATTTCATCTTTAAATATGGGACGATCCCGCATTTTACAGGACGAGTGCAACCTTACCAGCCGGTGAGATTACAGCTTGTTATATCGAGAAAGTGCATACCAGTTTGGTGTGCAAAATGCATTAGTGAACAGATTGTGGGTGGACATCTCATTTCATCAACATGTCAATTTTAGGTTTTACATTCATGTTTTTAAACATTTCTTCTGAGTGGGTGTTTAATTTACCTTTGCTTTGGGTTCACAGTTCAGTTTGATTGTTTGGGCACCAGCTCTAACACATTTCATTGGGAAGCATCAGTAGTGCCCCATGAGCGCTGGAGGTACTGCAGACGTCAAAGCCACTTAAGCAGCCTCATTCCTGAGGCTAATGAAATGGCCAGCCTGGCTTTACTCATCTGGAATATGTTCAGCTAACACAGATCAATATGAGCTCTGATGAGGATCGCTCAGGGCATGCCAAGCAGCTGGAACATCATGCTTTAAAACAGAACACATCCACCGGGACTGGAACAATTAAGGTGAAATGGAAAGCAACAGAGGAAACAAAAGGGCGAGAGAGAGCAGCAGGGGAAAACAAAATAGCAGAGGTGGAAATGGGGGAGGTTAAGTGGTCTTATCAGTTACTACCCATGATGCCACAGTGATGGGAGGCTCGTGATGAGACAGCTGGGACGTGTTTCTGGTATCTAAAAGGGCAACCAGTGAGATGATTGGCAGGCTGAGGAATAAGAAAGGAGTGCGTATGTTAAGTGGATTGTCACTCCGCTGGGAAATAATGAGCCTGGAATGACACTGCAGCTGGATGCCTTGGATCAGACAATGGGAGAATCTGTACACTCATAAAATAAAAATATACTAAAAAATAGAAGAATTTCATGCATTATTCACAGGCAGTATACCTCTCTTTTTTCTTCTGTCTTCTCATCCTTTTCTACTGGAAAGGAATAAGTGCTTGTGCCTTGCTGATAAGTGTATCGTGTTAAGTACTACCCACTCTGCACATCCCAAACTTCCCTAATGTTTTAGCAGATACATAGCACTTATTCAATTTGCGAGTGTTGCAAAGAAATACAGGCAGTTGCCTGCAGACAGATGTATAATTAATTAAGTACACTGTAGAACCCAATAAACAGCTATTCATCTGCTTATTTATTTAAACTCCTCTTCTTTTTAATATAGAGACTGTGTGATATGTGTGGGAGAGTTAAAAGAGCAGATCAGAGAGAATGGCTTTAGGGGAACTAATAAATACATTTAAATATATGTGAAGCATTTTGAAGGCTCAAGAATAAGGATTTTTTTTTTTTTTTTTTTTTTTTTTTCTGCTGGACCAGGTGGGTTGGTAGTTCAGATTTGTACACATTGGCACAGGCTCCATCACAAAAACAATTATGCATTTTATTTTAACAACATTTTTCTTGTATTTTTTTAATAAAAATGGGACTTGCTCAATCATTTAGTCACTTTGATCCAGAAACAGATTTTAAGTTTGTGGTCTTCACTTTCTAATGGTATAATTATTATGTTTTACTCCAAACCACATATAAATATAATAATATAAATGTTGGCTGAGGTTTCACTTTTTACTTTAGTCAATAAAACTCAAAATGTGTTTCTTGGTCAAATATGTCTCAAAATAATGAAGCTGGTCACATATATTATATATTTTGTATTAAACATTAAGCTTTATTTATTTATTTATTTATTTATTTTACAAAAATAATACATATTTAAGGCTTTTAATTTGCAAAAATAGCTGGAAATTGTAATGTGAGCCCATAAGCTATAAATTAATTCTGTACACACACTTTTGCTGGAAAACTATGACACATTGATTTGTTTATGATTTTTTTAACCCATTCTAACCAATGCTTCCAAAATTTTTACTGTCATTCTCAAAGTTTTGAAAAAAAGTCAAGGTTGAAAGGAATCAAAACACATGCTTATTACAAACAAATGTTAGACAAAAGACACTTTTCTACCAACAGGTCAAATGGTCACCGTTGCTTATTCAAGCCATGCTGTATAAATCCATGCTTGTTGTCAAGGTTATGGTTTATTTTTCCATTGCAGTTCTGCAAAATTGGAATAAGAATGGACTGACTGGGCAAGTGACCAATCGTGAGGTGCCACAGCTCCTGCCATGACCTGTTACAATTGAGTCCACTGGGCGCTGTGGATATGTGTTGTTGAGTTGTTGGATGAGAGAAGGAGATATGATGACATTTGAAAGCAAAGTGTGGCAATACTTGTAATATTTTGATTCTTATTGAATTCTACACTATTGACATTTGGTTCTTGTTGGAATAATGCAAACCAACGGACAAGGATCTGCTTTAATGGTGGAAAGAAACTGTGAAGTGGTACGAGAAACTTGGAAGCTTATCAGACTAGTTTGTGTGTATGTGCGTTACATTTCTAAACACGGGCAGAGAGCATTTAATAAAAAGCCAACTTTCACTTGTTTTTATATATGAATTATAACATGGGAAATAATAGAAATATGATGGCCCTTATGTCGAGTTTATATACAGTATGTGCATTACCCAAATGAAATAAGCATTGGTTTCTGTGTTTCTAAGTTTGGGGTGAGTGCAAATGTTTATTATTATTATTAATGCATATTGTTAATTTTATGTATTTCCTGCAAAATTAAATTAAGTTTGTTGACATATATGCATTTGGCAGATGCTTTTATCCAAAGCGACTTACAGTGTACTTATTACAGGGACAATATCCCCGGAGCAACCTGGAGTTAAGTGCCTTGCTCAAGGACACAGTGGTGGTGGCTGTGGGGATCGAACCAGCAACCTGATTACCAGTTATGTGCTTTAGCCCACTACGCCACCACCACTCCATGATGGTGAAGTTACTTTACTTTGAAACCATCTTGGTAACGTTTGGGAATAAGACAAAACATAAATGTCACGTACCTATCATACTTTATATTTTAAAATTACATTTTAATTTACGAGTAGATGATTACTCTGTTTTTATAAATTTTTATTTTATTTTTATTTATGGGTTCGAGTACTCGACTACAAAATTAATCGAAAATGCCCATCCCTACTCCTGGAACTGTTGCTCAGAACAGTTCGGCCTGATGGAGGAAAAGCAGCAACAGCACAAATGTCAGTTCCATCTACTGGCCAGAAACTCTCTGGCCCTGGGTCACCATGCCATTCTTATTGTTGAGCCCTGTTTTTTGACAATATGCATTTTGTTTGTGTGTGTGTGGAATCATGTAGCTCCAGACGCCTGTGCTCTTGGCTCGTACCTGTGATGTGGCAGCTGCTCTCATTGGGCTGTAAGATGCCATGTGCTCTGACAGTGCCATCTGTGCAACGAGTGCCAGATGCCAACCTGTCCCAATCATGTCATGCCAAGACCTGTACTCCACCTGTACGATCACCACCAGCAATGAATCTAGCACCCAGTCACCCTGTCACTCATTAAAAACACACTCACTGAAATCTTTCAGATAGGATATCAAAAGACAGTGTTTATTCTGTTGTGTGACACAGTAGGATGCTGTTATCATGGGGCTGTGGGTCGCTTTAGGGTAGTGACTAGCAGATCAACTGTCACTCAACAGGGCAAAGGGAGGACAACTGTTCTGAGCCAATTAGAAACAGGCGGATCCTGTCAGATCACACAATGCGGCTTCCTAACTGACCTTAGAACAGCCAGTCAGGGACTGGCAGATCACATCAGACCACACAAAACAACATAATAACCGACCTCTGACCAGATAGAGAGAGTCACTTTCAGTTTTTCTCACAGGAGACAATAAAATGTATCACACAAAGTGATGTTCTTTGTGTCTTGTGTGATATTATGTAGGGAACATGAGGATTTCTCATGCTTTGAGTTGGTCTGAATACCCAAGACCTTTGCAATGATGTAGTGAGCATGATTTCCAACTAATGCTCACAGTTTTGTAAAGGCCACTGCAGAAACAGCCCAATGAGTCAAAAAGGGTAGTCACCATGTTTGTGTATGTGTGCATTGAAGAAATGGATACTTTATAAGGAAGTCCGTTATTCAGTCTACCATACTCTGAATTGGATACTTTTCTTACTATTTGTGACGTATGGCAAAATAGTAAGAGGAGTATGGTAATATGTGATTCCGAATTTACCCCGAGTTTAGTTTACACCCATTGCTATATTTCCATATTAGCATATTTAAATAACACTCGGAGGTGTGGTTTGGTATTTTTAATAACCCTGATTTTATAGTGAAGTCCCCTCTAGCCCCCCGTAATTCGAACTCTTAATGGGGGGGGATGCTTTCACCATCAGTTTTTTACTGCTTTTAACATATCTTACCCCCTTCTGTCCTTCTCTTACTCTCTCAGTCCCCCTTTCTCAGTAATAGGCTTAACGGTGCTGGTTAGAATTCAGAGAGAGGCTTTATTTGCTTTGGTCCCAATAAGACAAGAAAGGAAAATACAGGGACATATTGAGAGCCACTGTGACCCAGATTTTGGTCAGTTTCTGTGCAAGGCTCTTTCTTCCCCAACCCCCCCACCCCCGCCCGCCAACCCCACACACACCAAAGACCTTGTCTAATAAAAACTACAGAGATGACTGAAAGATCACCAAGACTCTTTGTGACAGGAAGTAGAGGATTGTGGGTAAAAGCATTTGTTCAGTAAGTGGAATTGAGTTTTTTTATTTGCAGGCCTGATTTATGTGAATGTAACTGCTTTTTTGTTAGGTGTGCTGTTGAATGGTAGCACGTTTTATTGTCACCTATTTTATTAAACATTTCAGAATATAATTTTTGACACATAATTGTAAGGCATTTTTATTTCATGCATTGCTGTTCTATTAAAGAGCATTTCTTTGATTTCTCACCCATAATTGCTGTCGTTATCTAAATTATATATATATATATATATATATATATATATATATATATATATATATATATATATATATATATATATTAGTAAATGTGCATGCACTGGGCTGGTAGGAGTTTTTATTTAGAGAGGGACTGAATTCTCCTAAATATATTCAGTGCACATCCTGTACTCCGGAAGGTGAACTGGGACTTGGTACAGATGGCAAGGGAAAAGAGAGCAAAGCCTGACATGGCCTGTCATTTACCCAGACGGTACGTGTGCGTGTGAAAGTGAGTGTGGTTATCTGCATTTTATGTTGGAGAATAGCTGTCATGCCCTGTCAGCTGTAGAGAGGCTAGTAATGACACATATTTATCAACCCATATGTGCATAGATGTGGGTAACATTGCATTTAAACACTTAAAATTACATTACAAAAAGGATAGCTTTTATTTTAGAGTGAAGCCTTTTCAGTTCCTGTGTGTTTTTGACGGTAGCTTCTCACCTCTGGATAAGCAGTTCACTATATGGCTTAATGTGGTTATTAAACGATTTAATTATATAAATATATAGTCTTCATGTAGTGCATGCTTCAAGGTAATGAGTGCTCTGCTCTCTGTCATCTGCTACACACAGACTGTGCATGATGCTAATGATCAGAGACTATTTAACATTAAAAGGGACTCATGATGCAGTGCTGTAAGTGTATGAGCACCCAGCTTCACATTAAATCATTACTTCATGAAATCACAGCTTTTTACATTTGGTAGACACTTTTATCCAAAGCAACTTTCAGTGCACTTATTACAGGGACAATCCTCCTGGAGCAACCTCAAAGTGCCTTGATCAAGGTCACAATGGTGGTGGCTGTGGGGATTGAACCAGCAACCTGCTACTTACCAGTGCTGTGCTTTAGCCCACTATGCCACCACCCCTCCATTTTTGAGGTTTAATCATCACACTGGGACATATCACGATTTTAATTTGGTTATTTTTGTAGTCATACATTAATTTGATCCCAAATATGTCAAATTCCATGACATCCCGCATTTTTTTGTTAATTCCGTTTTTATGACTGGATTCTACGATTCCATACGTGTTTTCCGCATTGTGGAAATCATAGGGCCCTACAGTAACCCTCTGTAACATCTCCACTCTCTCGAATTTAATTAAAGTGGCAATAAATAAATGAATAAAAGTAGATTTTTTTATATTTTCTGAAGAAAATGTGAATGATGGTGCCTGGACAAAGCTGGATGCCTCAATTCTAGACCCCCCTCCGATCAATCAATTGATTGATCAATCGATCAGTCAATCAATCAATCAATCAATCAATCAGAAGGCAGAGATGTATAAAGAACCATTTAAACTGTGTGAGAAAAATAGTACAGTTGAAGTTAGAAGTTTACATACACTTAGGTTGAAGTCATTAAAACCAATTTTTTAACCACTCTACATATTTCATATTGGCAAACTATAGTTTTGGCAAGTCGTTTAGGACATCTACTTTGTGCATTACACAAGTAATTTTTCCAACAATTGTTTACAGACAGATTGTTTCACTTTTAATTGACTATATCACAATTCCAGTGGATCAGAAGTTTATATACACTAAGTTAACTGTGTTTTTAAGCAGCTTGGAAAATTCCAGAAAATATTGTCATGCCTTTACGCAATTAGCCAATTAGCTTTATATAGGAGGTGTACTGAACTGGAGGTGTACCTGTGGATGTATTTTAAGGCCTACCTTCAAACCCAGTGCCTCTTTGCTTGACATCATGGGAAAATCAAAATAAATCAGCCAAGACCTCAGAAAAAAAATATTGTGGACCTCCACAAGTCTGGTTCATCCTTGGGAACAATTTCCAAACGCCTGAAGGTACAAACAATAGTATGCAAGTATAAACACTATGGGACCATGCAGCCTCAGGAAGGAGATGCATTCTGTCTCCCAGAGATGAACGTATTTTGGTGCGAAAAGTGCAAATCAATCCCAAAACAACAGCAAAGGACCTTGTGAAGATGCTGGAGGAAACAGGTAGACAAGTATCTATATCCACAGTAAAATAAGTCCTACATCGACATAACCTGAAAGCCTGCTCAGCAAGGAAGAAACCACTGCTCCAAAACCGCCATAAAAAAGCCAGACTACAGTTTGCAAGTACACATGGGAGAAATATCCTCTGGTCTGATGAAACAAAAATGTAACTGTTTGGCCATAATTACCATCGTTATGTTTGGAGGAAAAAGGGTGAGGCTTGCAAGCCAAAGAACACCATCCCAACCGTGAAGCATGGGAGTGGCAGCATCATGTTGTGGGGGTGCTTTGCTGCAGGAGGGACTGGCGCACTTCGCAAGACAGATGGCATCATGAAAATTATGCGGATATATTGAAGCAACATCTCAAGACATCAGCCAAAAAGTTAAAGCTTGGTTGCAAATGGGTCTTCCAAATGGACAATGACCCTAAGCATACCTCCAAAGTTGTGGCAAAATGGCTTAAGGACAACAAAGTCAAGGTATTGGAGTGACCATCACAAAGCCCTGACCTCAATCCGATAGAAAATTTGTGGGCAGAACTGAAAAAGCATGTGTGAGAATGGAGGCCTACAAACCTGACTTAGTTACACCAGTTCTGTCTGGAGGAATGGGCCAAAATTCCAGCAACATATTGTGAGAAACTTGTGGAAGGCTACCCAAAAAGTTTGACCCAAGTTAAACAATTTAAAGGCAGTGCTACCAAATACTAACAAAGTGCATGTAAACTTCTGACCCACCGGGAATGTGATAAATTATTCTCTCTACTATTATTCTGACATTTTACATTCTTAAAATAAAGTAGAGATCCTAACTGACCTAAGACAGGGAATGTTTTTTTATTTTATGTCAGGAATTGTGAAAAACTGTGTTTAAAAATATTTGGCTAAGGTCTATGTAAACTTCTGACTTCAACTGTAAGTGTGATATTATAGAGACAATATTATTTTTTAATTTTATTTTTTATTGTCATTGTACTAAAGCCAAAAGAAATGATTAAAAATGATTCAATTACATTAAATTCCATTAAATTTGCTATTTACTATTACATTTTAAATAGTATTAAAATGTACTATTTACTAATTGCTTTGTATTAAGTTGACCACATATCTTATTTATATCCACTATTAGAGTACATTTAGATGAATAAACCTGAAGAAAAACACTTTCAATTAAACTGAAATCTGTTTGTAGTTATTAGAAAACAAAATGAAACAAAATGTCAAATTTTGTAAATTATTGCTTGTTTATAATTTTTTTTTTATACTTTTTCTTTCTCTGAAATTTTCCACGGACCCCCTAGTCCCTTGGGGCTTCCTGAACCCCAGGATGAAAGCCCCTGGTTTCAAAGAGTAATAGCACACCTCTCCTAAATAAGCCACATTATTTGAGGTATCATTCATGTCCGTAGCACAAACAATACAGAACAAGTATTCAAATCCCTAACCCTAAAGTCTAGGGTATACTTTGTTTTTCAGCATTCTATAATGTTTCAAGTACAAGTGCTCTAGCCTTTTGAAATATTCACTTTTGACCATGAGCCTGTTTGGATGTGTTCGATGCACAATGCCTGCTTTGTGATTCTTTTTTAGTACAGTCAACTCAAGCCACATGTGCAGACGACACAGTTCACGTCTAAAACTGGGCTTGACGCGGACAGTGTGCACGTACTGTGCTGGTGAGAAATTTTGCTTCACTCGCAATGTGCATGAGACGTAGCAGCACTTGGAAAACCAAAATACACGTTGGCCTTAAATATGATCAATAGCAATAGTGATGCTTGCTTTAGCAAAACACCACTAATACAATTAATCCTTAGTTTTTGTCTATATAGCACATTTTGACTCTTTAACCCTGACTTGCCTGTAAACAAATGTGGCAGCAATTTTCTTATATGAGTGCCTAAAAATGCAGGCAGAGAAATGTGCACCAGCCCTGGCATCCTCAGCCGGCCGCAGTGTCTGGCACTGTCTGCGGTTAGTGGTGGGTGATTTATGGGGATTAAGCATGCCTGTTGGCAGCATGCTACTTATGGGCATCCAATTTGCTGCCTGTTTCCTCCTCCTCTTCCTCTTGCCCTCCTTACTCCTCCATAGCTCCGTGGGTGCTGTAGTCCCTGGCATGGTGGATGATCCTTTAGACATAGTGGGTCGCACAATTCTTTCAAGAGCTTTTTATAGAGCATCAATTAGTCTTGGAAAGCATGAAGGAATATTCCAGACGGATTTGTAGTAGCAGCAGTTGTAGTAGAGGTAGGAGGCATGGAATAGTCCTTGGCCATGTTGATCTCTGTGCTCTAAAGATGAAGAAATGCTACCAGAAGCTACCAGCACTACAAGTAGGAATCATTCTTCCTCCCACTTTTTAAAAAATTCTTTAGTTTGTTCCCATACTTTTTTGGGTGATAATCATGATATTTTAGAGTGATCGAGAAAATAAACACAGTCTGTCACGCCTCTGAGCGGAGCGGACTCTCAATCCCAAATGCCTTGCAATGAAGGAATTGATTATTTTTGGAATTGACTCCTAGCCCAACAGAATAATGAGTTTTTGGTTTGGTTTTGTAAGCACATCTTTGCTGAGTTCTTGTACAGAATCCACTTCTGTGTCTGGTGGCTTAGTCGCCACTTTTTCAGGCACAGTAACTTCTCCAGCTCACCCACTTTCCTTGCATGCTCTGAATGTGTGGCATGTCCCAGAGGAGACCTTAGCCTAAATATTAGAAATATTTCAGATGCCTCAGGAGAGCGGTGCACCAACCCCTGCCTTATGGCTGCCTGTTTGGTGGAGGTAGAGAGGTGGTGAATGAACATAGAGAAACATTTAAAAGCTAGGAAATAGGATAGGAGGCCAGACTCGGCTGCATAACCCACATGGGCATGAGGAAACGTTCACCCATTTATTAATCATTTATTAACTCACCCTAATGTTGTTCCAAACCTGTTTGTTGTAATTTTTCCATGTATTTTTTTTTAACTGGTTCAATACACGAAAGGTGAAGCAAACACTGGCGTTTTCCCCTAAAAATGACAGGATGACATTCAGTTGAGGACATTGAGCCAGCTGTGCTAAATGGTATCAAGGATTATGCGATTCCAGATGTACAGTGAAGGTGAAGAGAGAGGCTAATCAAAATGGAAAGAAAAAGGACTAGAATGGGGAAAATGCTTAGTAAAGAACTCTCTATGTCTTTTTGAAAGATAATGGCAGTAATTGGACTGACTCACAGCTCCTCTCTGTGTGTTTCACTCAGATAAAGAGCACAGTGTGATTCACTGGTGCTCTGCGACATGCTCTCTCTATTCTGAATTAAATGTTCTGCACACAATATGCGGCACGTGGCCAGCTCAGGGATGGAGCTCAAAATGAAATGGCTGTTTAAATCCCCTTGGTGGTGGCTTACAGTGGCCACTACCCCGGCCTGCTGAGTGGAGCCCAGGACTTTAGAGGCTTTCTGCAGGCGAGTCTCTCGAAAGCTACTGCTATCATAACTGATGTGTTTGGGGTTTAGCTTCGCAATGCATTTTGTTTCGGAGACTAATTCTCTTGATTTACAGGTATTAAAGCTTTATGTCGCAAATGTGATCTTGGAATTGAGGGTCTAGCTAAATCGCATCCAAAATGTTCCAAATCTACATTGCAAGTAGGGATGCAAATGTTAAGACATTCTCTTAATCGATAATCGTTAACGTTAATGAATGAAAATGTATTAATCATTAACAATAACAATAATAAACTGTTAAGTGGTGAACAGCTTAAATCCCCAAAAATACAAGAAAAAAACTTGGAAAGGTCAACATCAGAGAACAAGTCCTTACCAATTAAGGAAATGTAAAAAATATGAAACAGCCACCAAAGGAAATATGTACATAGCCTATATTGTTTAAATAGCATTTAAAGAAATACACTTAAGAAAATATGAATATTGGTATTTTCCTCTTAATATATTTTCAGTTCAGTGTATTTTTTAATACATTCAGGCTCTATATTAATTAACTGACATTAATTTACTGTTAATGCATTACTGGTAATAATAACTTGTATAGAAGATACAGATTCGAGTTGATTAAAACTTCATGTTGTAGATTGTGGGATATTTCAGACCTTACTTTTTTATTAAAAATTAAGTCAAATAATAACATGCTGTGTGAATACAGTTAATAACTTACCTCTACACTGCTGACAGTGAGATTTCAGGTGAATGTACCTGCATGCTGTCCCAGCAAAGAACTGACGTGATTGTCTCTGTGGATGACACAGGGAGACCGGCGAATCAACAATGGTTGTTGTCATATTGTACTTTAACACACTATCATGGTTTAGCTATTCAGTAAACTTAATATTAATCTATAGAGAAACGCTCCATGATTACATTGACCCCCACTGTGAGGGATTCACCCCTAGCTGTGTCTCATTTTGAAGGCTGCGTGCTGGGTAGGATGCGTCCTTTGAAGGCTGAAGTATACCGAGCATCCTCCTTTAAACAAGTCTTGTTTAAACAAGACGGCCTTCGTAGGACGAACGGAAATGGAATGTAACATGGTTGCTATTACAGCACACCACTCTTTAACAAGTGCAAGCGCTTTGAGTGAGAAGGTAACAAATTGCCTTTAGAAGGGAATGTATGAGGTACATTTTAGGAGAGTTGTATTGATGTAAAGAGAAAAGAAATAGATTTTACATGTGTACTTTTAGTCTAATACTTTATTTTAATTATATATTAATATAATAATACATATTATATACTCTGCACCCATCTACTGAGGTACTTCAACTTGGGAATTAACATTACTTGCATTTGAACATCATATTTACGGGCAAATTGGTGTTATTTTTTTTTAGACATTTCCACTGAAGCAAAGAATTGTGGGTTGTGAATGCCCACGAAGGGTAGACCTCATGCATGCTCCAAATTCCCATGAAAGAAGGTCGCATTCGAAGGCTTTACTCGCTTTTATGAAACGAGACAGCCTCGATGACGTATGCAGCCGACAAATGCGACCTCCGGAGGATGCAGCCTTCCAAATGAGACACAGCCCCTGTTTTATTCTGTGTTGCTGACAGAAAGTAACATGCAGCGCAAGCAGCAGTGCGCCCTCTAGTGCTGGATGACTTTACTGACATTTTTCTCTATCTCCTGGCATGATTACTGAACGCATTTGTGCTAAAATTAATTAATCGACAAATGATAAGCTTAATTGATCAAATTATTAATGAAGAATAATTGATCACTATTTATTCGATAACATCCCTAGTTGCAAGTAAATCTGATTTCATCCAATATCATTAAAAGAAAAATATAAATATAGCCCATATTAAAAAGTTTGGGTCATATTTTATTTGACCTTGCGTGATTTTCATGGAAGACGCATGCCACATCACCTTTCCATGTTGCCATCAGCCTAATTTCTCAAGCATCTACCAAGTAAAAGATGTATTTGCACCATACTACTATGAGATGGGAGAAAAATTTCAAAGTATTGCAACATTTTACCTCACAATACTGTATCAATAATCTAACACCAAGAATCAATATGTTTTGCAAAATTTTTCACATTCAGCTTTTTTAAAGAAAAAAAAGAGAGATTGGAAAACATTTAAAGTATGTGAGAAGATGAAACATAGGTCTACTAACACAAAATAATTAATATATCTACTAAATATATTTACAATTGCCAGCATTCATCACCAATTATATGTAGGATAAACAAATAAATAATTAGTTTTTGGAATCTATCAGTATTCAATCCACCAATATATGAAGTGACTTGCTATCTGTAATTAGTTTTGGAATTGAATTCCAATTGAATTGAATTAATTTGGGGAATATTAAAATAATAAATGTTTAAGTCCAATCAAATTTGTCGGCCAGCGATGAGTTTATCGGAACATAAGATCAATGCTTACAGTAATACTACTTTCATGGCCTTTGAAAATAATATCACAAATAGATTGAAATAATGTTTATGAGCAATGTAGCTTTTTAGGAACAACAGATTTCAAGGGACCGATATGATTTGATCAAATGCACAGTCAAATTCTCTTTGAATACAAAAAGGACTTTATTAACTAATCTACAACATCTAATCTAAACTAACACACAGACAAACATAAACACGGGTTGGTTAGTGAGCGTTAACCTTTTTGCACGTGAATTTCTCCTGTACTGACAGACCCCCCAGCGTGAATTCTTTAATGTACGCTGTAATTAAAAAAAAAATTTTACACTTCACAGCAGATGCACTGGAGGACAGATAATATCACAGCAGATATGCGCTCCACCATATTGTTTACATGCAATGCAACATGGGATTTGAATTTGTGATAGAAGCATAGAATGTTCTAAAAAACTAGCCCTTACACTTTCCCAGCACCGGAAGTGTTTAGAATGAGTGACGGATGGAATGGGAGAAGGCTCGAGTGGACTGACATTTTTGTATATTCTTTGTTTGACGTCAGAAAACATGGCCGCATCGCTGCATCAAAACAATGCACTCTGACAGTAATGGCTTTAAACTGTTATTTAGTGATTGTTTGAATGTTTTTAACATAAAAATAAAGATATTGTGATGTTGAAAAGATTATTTGAACAGCTGGTTAATTATGACAACCGCTTCAGTCCCTCTTTTGCTGGTAAACATTAGCACATATGCAGATCACACCGGTTTGATCATACACATCTGAGCCCAACCTAGTGTAATCACACCGGTTTGATTGAATGTGCAAAAGGGTTAACAGAAGATGAATTGGAAATAATCTTTAATAGAACAAATTAGTTTATGGAGTCTACAGACCATGCCTTGAGAACCAACATTACTTAATTTAGTATCCCTTGATTTAGATCGGGTTACCCAGTTGTCTAATAAAACACTAGTACTTTCCGCGAAAATTTGGAGGTTTGTACTTGAGTAAGTTGCATTGCACTGAGCTGCCTTTGTTCTTTGACGGGATCAGCAGAAAGCCTTTGTTGCATCGATGTTTGGAATTCCATTGAAGATCGTGGATGCCGGATGGATGATGGAATGACCAGGCGGAGCCCTGGAAGCGAGGCCTCCCGCAAGGGAGACTTGCGATGCCCCGTCACGTGTGTGCAAGAAGAATGAACAACAGAGAGTGTTTGTCCTAGGAGGGGAGGTTTCGTTTAGTTGAGGTTGGCCGCACCTCAAAGGTGTCTTGAGCCAATCAGAAGTGTCTTTTGTTAGGTCACATGGTCATTTCTGTCCTCCCCTCAAGATAATTAATTTACGATCTATTGTTCTAAAGTTTGTGAGTTTCCCGCTCAAAAAGTGAAAATCTAAATAATGAATTTTGTAAGAGAACTATAATTGCAAATAACCCCAAAATACTTCACACCATCACTCTGGAATTTAAAAGACAATAAATGACATACCAAACACTTGAACTTTCTTCTTAAATTACAGAATTAGTTCAGTTATAATGCATGATAAAGAGTCCTAATATTTAGTTTGTTAGTTTTAAACATGGATAATACATTACACATTATGATAAACATAATTGTCAGGGTTATCATCTGCATAATATGCATTTGTCCATTTTTTAAGTATAATCCTACACATGGCTGTGTATTTTGATAGTAGTAAAATAAGCAAAGTCCAAAGTCTATGTAAAATGTTCATGAATTAAGCTTCATGTGAGCTGGTGAGCTGGAATTAGAATGATTAGTATAATAATTTCAAGTGTAGAGAGTGTAGAGACTTGGTTATATTGAAGAACAATGGAGGTTTCCATGGTGGTCATAGAACAGTCCCTCAACTCATCAGTCAGTGAATTGCTGAATTTCTCATTGGTTTTCTTCTGCATCCATGCACTACATATTGCATATTAATATTTACTGTGAAAGGCCCCCAAATAAAGGTCATTTAGATAAATATTATATATAATAAAATATTTTAATTCAGACAATACAAAAAGTGTCTTTAAAAGTCAAAATATTGTTTGTTTTATTTCCATATCATATAAACCTACACTATTATTGGGTTACTTCTGTCTTTGCTATTTTTAATTGTGGTCTGTGTACTCGTGCATCAGACGGACCATTTTGGAGCTTCTCAGTTTGGTTGCATCGCATCTCACTAGTTTTTAGCACCACTATTCAAAAGCGCTGGGTTTTTTAGGGCAATATGGCAAGTTAAATGTAGTAACTTGAAACATGTTTCAAGATCCCAGCATAGTAAAGCTGTCTTTGAGAATGTATTTTGAATATAATTGAATTTTGTATATAAGTGTGTAAGTGTTTCACTTATTTATACTTCTGCAAGTGCAGTAAAGTCAAAATATAATTATATTCAAGATATATTCTCTGAAAGCAAGTCTAAATATCTTATATGTTGCTTCAGGTAAATGTATCTTGTTTTAAGGATTTTTAGATGTTTTAAAATATTTCAATATTTAATATTATATTCAACATTCTCAGACAACATTTTCTTTCTTCTGCAGTATAGCTCCTAAAGTAAATGCACTTTATTTTAAAGGAGTTTTAGATATTTATATTGAAAAATAAGCCAAAAAAAGTATTTTTTGCAGTGTATAATGGGCGAAGACTACCGTCTCTCACTTTTTTGTTCACATTGATCCAACTTTCACTCTCAAAAAACAAACTCTCTGTTTAATAGAGCTGCATATTGCCGATTTTCTTCATGATAAGATACACTCCTAAGCATTATGATTCACTTTGTGGCGAGCCATCACTTTATAATCTAACTGGAGAAAGTGTGCGCAAGAGACGTGCGGCCCCGTGGCCAGTGTGCATCAGTACAGTTTCAGTCTCTCCCCCTAAGATCGGGTCACTTCACGCGACCCATAGAATAGGCACTGACCGCATAGAGATATGCCAGTTTTGCAGTTTGTACTTATTTACATGACCTGCTTCCTTATTATTTGAACTTTAATAAAGGATGCATTTTAGATATAACACCAGGGTGTTTCCTTTAAAGACGCTCTGACACGGAGGTTTTGCTTCAGCGGAACGGCAGCTCCGGCTCCGCTGTGGTGCTTCTGTATTTAGTTATTTTGTATTTTTGTATTTTTGTATAATTTCCTCATACTTTGTGATCTACATCACCTGAAGCTGTTTGGAAAGTTTGGAGTGCATCTGGACTGTAAGCTGTGTTTTCTCTCCTCAATCAGGCACGAGATGCAGTGATCCTCTTGCGCGCCATCATTAGTTTTATATCTGATCTTATGTTACGTTAAATGAGATCAAACGACTATTCGACAATGAACATTTTTGTTGACAATTTTTTATTGTCGACGTTGTCGATAACATTGACTAATCGTTTCAGCCCTAGTAGAGTTTGAGTGGACATATAACCTTATACTTTTCTCCTCACTTTTCATACATTGATTTATTTATGGTTAGTTGCATTTTACTATTTGCATTTAGCATTATTTCCTTGTTGTCAGGGAAATCAACCCTATCAGAACAAACCTGTGACCCATTTTTGGGTTGCAACCCACCATTTGAGAGCAACTGTTGTAGATTATAACTTGTGAAAGGCCTTATATTGTATATCTTAGACAATCAGGATGTTCTGCTATGTTATGTCTTTGGAGCATCGACTGATCTCAGTCGATACGTCTCGAGCTGTATCGATTTTTAAGTGATACCATGTTGTTCGGTTGGCCTGCCTTAGCAGTTAGCATCAGTCCCTGAGGTCTTCTCTCTTTCTGATTGCTGCTGGGGGGCCGAGTGCAGTGAGGTGGAGCGGGTTTGATCTGCTGATGGCTCTGGCACCTGCAGTAATGCTACAGTGCCACTGAGGCCAATTAATACATTAAAGGTGCATCCCACCACCTGACTGGTACCAAGAGAGGAGAGTTCTGCAAGGCAAAGAAGGGAGGGTGGATGTGCACAGGAAGAAGGAATAGCTGGCTCGGCGAGTTGATAAGGCAACTTAATGCTGTCACCTGCCTTTCTTACTGCGGGGAGAGGAAGCACTGGTGTCTGAGAGAACCAACTCAATATTAACATCAGCAACATTTTCTTTAAGTTATGTTCTGCAGAGCTTTTAGAAGACATTTGTATTCCAAATGACACATGCAGTAAGCCAATGAATTGCAGGTACTGATGTGTGGTGGTTGTTTGTGTAGAAAAAGAAAAACAAAACAGAAACGTATAGTTTTAATTAAGGAATCTCACATAAGCAAGAGTGATAGCATAGCAGTTCTATAAACAAGAAGTTAAAATCGAGTAACTTGCATTTCAGTTGAGTGTTCCTGAACTGTTATATGAAACATTGGCACTCTTAGAAGGTGGCTTGTCCAATCAGATTAGAGGACCAGAACTACTGTTATATAATTTTTAGTATAGGTCCGTAAGAGCTACAGTATGTTTTCCATGTGCTCCTTGGGTAGTGATGTATGAATTGTGGATAAATCCTCATTTCAGATGATTCTTTTTAATTGTCTGGTTGAATCTATTTGCCAAGTGTTCACAAATCATTGAATAATAAACAATGATTTTGTAAGGAAAATTCTGTGGGTAACGTGTTGGAATCATAATGCTACATTTTAACGTTTATATTTGGCCTTTTTTGCCAAATTTTTTATACGTTAGTAAAGAGAGAACAGGAAATACAGGGGGAGCAGACCAAGAACATTTTGAGGAACCAGATTTTAATGTGTGTCATCTGCATGAGCTCTATGGCTCAATGTATTTAGCATTAGGCACTAACCGCTCGTACATGGTTGTGATAACAAAGCAACATTTGACCCAATTTAATTAAACGAATCAAACAGCAATTGTAACCAGCTGTATTTACCTAAAAATGTATTTTCATATAAAAGTTTAATGTAAAATGCTGTGTGGAGATTGTAGGGAATTCATTTGATGTCAGGGATTTCATTTGATGCATGGTTTGGAGAATTTATTATTGAAATGAACCGTCCAAACATACCAATTTTCTTAAATGAATCAGGCTGCCCAATACAACAGATCTGCTGGTATTCGGGTCAACTTAAAATAATGCTGAATGACACACCTGGATTTATTACGTCCCTTAGGGTTTAGGATCCAAATAAATATAAGGGAGATGTAACTCCCTGCACAACTGTCAGACCACAACCCCCCCCCCCCCAGTTTTAACTGAATTAAACCGGACCCACTTTATATTAGGTGTCTTCAACTACTATGTATTTAAGCATTTGACACAATGTACTTATTATGTACATACATGCTATTGCATTGTACTTACATTTAAAGTACCTGCATTTAATTACATCTGTAGTTACACTGTTAACCTTATCCCTACCCTAAACCTAACCCTCTATACCTTAACCCTACCCCTAAACCAACCTGTACCTCAACCTCAGTAGCAGCAAATGTGAATCTTGTGAGAATTTTTGCAGAGCAACATGAGGTCATGCTGTATGTATGTATCTGAATGTTAGTACATAGTAGTTAAAGACACCTAATATAAAGTGGGATCAATTAGCTAAATATTTCTCCCCATTCAAACTGCTTTAAAGCACAACATCAGCCAACATATTACTGATGGGCACCAGTACAAAGACATATCATCTGATTGGCGTTAAGAAGCGCAAGGGGTTGGTCTGGTGGGGAGCATGGAGAAATGTGACCGACCCGAAATCGCAACAGCTCAATACTGCCAAGCAAAAGAGGCGTTTTATTAGGCAGCACTGTTAAAGCAGCCAATGGTCGCTGAAAGCCGAAGTAAACAATTTGCAAATCAGCAACGAACTGGGAAAACAAAGAAACAGATGGAGGAAACACAGCAACAATTCCCAGAACAATAACACACTTTACATAATGTAATAGGTTAAAAGTATTCATTACAAACTCTTTTTCTCTTCCCCTTTTGCAGCCCTTACTGGGAGTGAATGAGATGCCGTGTCGAGGCTAGAGGCAGCAGTGGACTGTTCCAGACTCAGTGGAAAGCCCCTCTAGATGAGCCAGACACAGCCACCCAGCTGCACGGTAAAGGAATAAGGATTTAATATGTCAACAGAGGCCGAGCTCCAGCCTGCTGCCAGACCCAGCGTCAGAAAGGATTCCAAGAAGAGAGGTAGGAGGCCCTCATATGGACACATGTGTAAACACACAAACACACTCATGCAAGGAAAAGAGGCTCGGGGATTGTGTAGTCGGTCGGTGTCAGCTTTAACATCACTGGCATACTGTGAAGATACCACACACACACACACACACACACACACACAACACAGTGCCTCCAATACAGAATGGACTGGAAGATGCATTGCAATCAGGCTTATTGGATTTAAATATAGATTATAATTCATTCTTACTCATTAAGTTGCTTTGGATAATAATTTGTCTGGAATATGTAGATAAGTTCATTACAGTTCTTTACAGACATTATAATGTTTATGGATTTTTAGTGTGTTTGTCTTTGCATGCACACTGCCTTGTGTCCGCATACTCAAAATAGTCATGTACCACATTTGCCCTGTCACTACCTTCATCTTTGCTATTGTTCACACTCCTAAGCAGGCACTCAGACAGATGTTTTGTGAATGGACCAGTGCCAAGGGGCCTGCCGGTCATTGTATGGCATTGCACAGGGGGAACAGGCTGTTGTCTCTCGTGTTGTCTCTTGCCCTCTTGTGAAGTGCCACCTGTTCCTTAGTGGCCACACAATCCTGTTTTGTGCCAGGCTGTGCACCCATGAGACCGTGGCAGTAAAGCTGATGGACGTTGTGGCACCAAATGTCCTCTAGACCTGAGAAATGGAGAACACAGTGAGAGCTTTTCTAAAAACATAGTTATTTCTAAAAACAAGTCCACGAAATGCGATTATTTCATAGAGGTGAATATTTCCATAATAATGCCCAATGCAAATAGGGATGCATCGATGTATCGGCCGTTGATATTTATCAGCAATTCTTTACCAAACTAAAACCATTGGCAAATCGGTTTTAAGCATGAAAACGCCGATATGAAAAACTGACGGTTCATTTATACTTCATTATCAACACACTTTGTAAAGACTCTTTGGATTCAAATGCACAATCCAGAAATAATGTAGCCACATAATGTAGAAGGGTTGGCACTCCTAAGGACATGTAATATTTAATTTATAATCATTCTCGTTCTCACATTAATGAGGGAAAACCTTTGTTATAGATGTGACAGTTGTGAAAGCGGCACTAACCTATACATGATGAGGTAAAACCCTCCAAAATGCTTTGAAACCAGCAAACTTTGACTTTTTTTTTCTGAGACATTGGTATGGTATCCATTACGGCTGCACGATTGATTGAGTTAAGATTGAAATCGCAATATGTTCTTGCGCAATTACCAAAGCTTGAAAGGCTGTGTTTTAAAATAGACTGCAATCAGTGCTTCAATCAGCACTTCAGTCAGCGCTTCAGTCAGCATTGTGTAAGCAAGCGGCACCCTCTAGTGGTCTGGATGGCATTTTCCAATATCCATTACACCACAATAGAACTTAAAAGAGTGTTTTGCTCCTTTAGTAAATTTTTATTTTTCCATGATGTGGTTGACATTTCCGTGGAATTGCTCAACATATGCATAATATGAATTATGAATTCTGTTGTTTTGAACTACAAAAACAGAAGTGCAAAAATGTTTTAGAATTACAAAATAACCTTTTTGAATCAATCAATAATCATGCTATGATTTGTTTTGTTTCTGTTGTATATATATATATATATATATATATATATATATATATATATATATATATATATATATATATATATATATATCTTTTTATCTTCTATTTATCTTTCATTGTGTCTCTCTTTAAAATGTTGGCCTGTCATGTGTTCAACAGATCCAATCCATGTTCAATGGACATTGTTTATTGTTGGAACAGAGAAAAAGCTTTTGTACCTCTTTGTTAATTTTTTAAAAGATAATTCCAGAGCAAAACAGTGATCTGATAGCCAATCAAGGTAAGTGGCAAAATATCGGTATCAGCATCAGTATCGGGCAATAGTTTTCTGTTACAACCGTTATCGTATTTGACAAAAATGTTCATATCTGTGCATCCCTACATGCAAATATTCTAATTGCTTTTATTTTTTTTGTTAGTATCTATTTATTACAACTAGGGTCATGGTTGTGCTTGGAAATCAATAGTAGTTACAGTAGGTTTATGATGTGTTTGCATCGAATAGTCATGGTAGTGGTAGACTAGTGTTAGTGGTATTTATTTGGGCCTGTGTTGACTAGTCATGAATTATGTGACTTTATTTGCGCATGTTAGAGCTGCTAGCTGAATTCAGTTGGTCTTAAGTTCATCATAGATTCATTTTTTTTATGGTCGGAAGAGATATATAAAACAGCAGCCAAGGATTAGATTGTTAACCTTTCTTTTTATCCTGTAGCAAACAAAAACATATCTAATTATGCCCCAGAGGAGGTACATGCACACACGAATATAATTATTTTGTCAATAGCACTGCCTTGAATATCTAAGCACTAAACAGTGCTTATTCTCAGCCTGTCAACAGTCGCAAACAACACCAACCTGTCTCTTCAGCATCTCCATAACAGGCCTGACCTGCATCCTATTCTCTATGGGAAATATTTAATTACACCTTCTGTCTATTCCCATAGCAACCATTAGAATGGGACAAACTATCGCAAATCCCTCAGTTTATGAGCACAAAACACCACTAATGTGTTGCTAATGACAACGACCTTCCATCCCTGTGGGAGGCAGTTTAATATGACCTACAGCATGCAGTTAATGACAGCCTTCTCCCCATTCAAAGATATTATGTGATCTGTCACCATTAATAGTGACTTCCCGGTGGACTGGCCTCTGAACACCTACCTTAACCATAATTCAAAATAAAATGGAGCCTTTTGCTGCCCTAAAGTCATGTCGGAATGATCGTATTTACAAGATGAGCACACTTTTCACCATCATTTCATAATTACCATCGGGAAACTTGACTTTCCAAATTGGGGCAATTAAAGAATCATTGTGGAAGCAAACTGGCATTGTAAATGTTGTCTGTACAATATATTTTGTATTTATTCATTCATAATGTTGATGAACAATAGCTATAAAGCTATAAAGATATTATTACATATGTAGCCAGTTTATAGTGTGACATGCTTGCCCAACCAAGCTACATTTCCCATCATTCTCTGTGACAGCATAAGCATTATACAAATACATACTTTCCCACTCACACACTCTCTTTTACCTTCTATGTTTCTGGATTTTAACATTTCTACTTATTTCTACAATTTAGGATTTAGTTATTATTAGGGGATCACTTTTTCTATAACTAGTCATGCCATCATAAAATAGAGTAGACAGAGAAAAATTACATAAATATGTAGATTATTGAGAAAACCTTTATTGTTAACTACTCAACTTGATAATGCAGCAGCAAATTTAACAGTAATTCCAGTAAAAATCTTTAATGAACATGAAGCCAGTTCTATTTGCTCATTTTTTCCCCCCACATTGTATGTGGACCTGGAATGTGGAATTAATTCTTTAGTGGATCTCTTTTTTTGTTCATTTTGCGTAATATAACTTTATATTTTACATAATATATCAGGCAAAAAAAAAAAAAAAAAAGAAAAAGCACACTACAAATAATAAAATGGAACTAACTATACAGTTGTGCACTGTTAAAACTGTAAAAGAAATAGATTCATTAACTTTTAAAGAGATGAAAATGCTTCCCATATATTTTGTAATTGACATCATTGGCCATGCTTCGAATCAAAATATGGTATTTTGGTGCAAATGCACCTGCCATTTGGCAGAAGTTAGGCAAATTAGGCAGATACCAACATGGGCAGGTGCTTGACATGCCCTCATTCTAAAAACCATGAACCAAACTATGCAAGGTTAAAAAAAAAATATATTTAATAAAAATAAATAAATACTACATTAAAAACAGATAAACAACATGGATAAACATGGTTTGTGCCTTGAGCCGTGAAATACTGCATGATATACAGCAATAAACAGTTTTGGCACTGATTGGGTTGTCATTTGATGCCCATTGTAAAAATTATGTCCTGAAGCAAAACCAGTCGAGAACTAAGGTTTTAGACAATTAAAACTACACACCAATCACAGTCATCAAGACACTGAAGACAAGTCTTGGGATTACATCGGCGTTAATGACATTGGTACACACACATTGCGGTTTAAACATGCCACTAAATTAATTGAGGAATAATGAACCAGGGTTTTATGTGCAGCTGAGTCCCGGCGGTACATAGAGGGAGACCATAATAAGAAGGAGAGAACACACACACACACACACACCCACACACATGAAAATGAGTGCTCTTGGGGTGAGGTGTAATGAATATGAATGTCATTAAGGCAAATTAGAACACCGCAACTAATAAATAAAGCATTTGCTGCAGTCTTGATGAGCTCTTCCCAGCTGCATACCCCCCTCCTAGCTCTCTCAATGCCTCCCTCTCCTTATTATTTCTAATTAATAACACAAATAGGTGTGAATGGAGCCATTTATTTAACCTTTTTTTGAAGCCCTCTATTCAACCATTGACAGCGGCTTCTGTGCAGTGCTTGTTTATGTGAGAGTGCGGTTGCATGTCACTGAAAAGTGCAAACGTTAATATCTAAGATCATATAAGGTAGAAAAGAGAGTGGTAAAGTTGAGAGGAAAAGAACACATGTATATGAACACTGGAAATGAAGCACAGAAAAACTAGATTTGCATTTCCTTAAGGAAACACCAGTGTTTGAAAGGCAGCAAAAGAATAGTGTTAAGGTAAGTTTAGGTTTTAGGCTGTGGTTCTGTGTAAAGGAAATGTTGCGTGTCTTGTTTTCAGTCAACTCCATACAAGAATTTAAACATAGTCACTGTGCAGTGTAACATTATGTCCTAATGATGTGCAATACAAGAAGTTTCCACTGACAAGCAATTTGTCTATCCATACTGAATGCAAAACTGCTGCACAACACCACACGATTACGGCCAATCAAGTATAAATTTGTATATTTAATGTATTCTATTTTACATTTATGAATAGCTGAATTTTTGACCAATGAGATTTCACAGTGGGCGGGCCTACCCTGTGCAACGTCGCAGAAGTAGGAACCAAGGTTAAAAGATCTGATTTACATGGAAGAGAGACCATTCATCAGTGCTTAGCACTTTAGTGCATCACACCTGGTTAGGAAAGCCGGCTAAATGGTTAAATACAAGGAACATGAGACCAGTCACAATTCATAATGCCAATAGATGTAGGGAGGAAGACTTAACGCAATTGAGCTCAACAGTCTGGTTCTGGAAATCCCCTTTTTTTCATAGGGGAATTGATTTTTAGCAATAACTTACAAACCTTTAAAGTCAGACCTACCATGAGCTCAGGGGTTGTTAATCGATGGTATATTCTTCTGTTTAAGACATCAGTCCATGTTATTTCAACTTCATTTAAAAAAACAAACAAATGTTAAATAGTGAAATTCGTGGTAAAGATCTACACTACCCTTGATCCTGAAGAGAAAAGATCCATCTTGGCACACTGTGAATGACATAATTGAGTAAGTCTCCCTACACTCTCACTTACATTGTACAATCTAATACATTGTTTCTATACTTACAATCAACAACTTTAAATCAATAGTTGTATATTTTTCTGTAGTTTTCCGTATCCCTATGGAAAACAAAAATAATGGGAAAAATACATACGGAATCAAGACAAAAGTGGGCAGGTACAGTTGCGCTCTATTCAGTATGCAAATAAATAATGACATTGTCATTGTGCATTACATTTTGAATGCTGAACAATCTATCAATATAAAGCACTGGAAGTTTTTCAAATTTAAAGGTGCTGTAAGCAATTTTTGTTGTTCTGGAATTACAGCCCTTACTTAGCCCTTGAATTAGCCACGACCCCACTTCTCAAAACCCCACACTTTTAACCTCTTACAGACTACAGACTACACCTAATAAACATTAAAAAAAAATAAAAAAATAAAAAAAATAAAAAAAATTGTAGAGCAAAAAGTTTTCCTAAAAATGGATGGCATCATATTTGTACAGCGGGACTAAGTTGTGAAATTGTAAATAATACAAAGCTATAGAAAGTCAGATTTTTTATTTATTTATTTATTTTTTATTATGTTTCCAGGAGTGTTGGTTTTTCATGTTTTTGAGACATTACAGACATTACATCAGAAATTAGCATAATTAATTCTGATTCAAAATAATGCCCAGCATCATCCAATCACTGCCAACCATGTTAAAATAAAATTATGCATTATAAATTCTGAATCTATGTACTGATTACCATTGTTCCATGTCTGCTAAACATGTTGAGTGGTCCAAACATCATCTGCAACCTGAAACTGAACTTTTGATCGGACTTTAGGTGTGAATGCAGTTAGCTGCATAGAGAGCTGTAGGATGCTCCCTTGCTCCCTTGCAATATTTAGTGAATACTTAACACCCAGTTTGCTGTCTGTCTGCACTGGTCTCAGAACACATCGAAATGCACCTTATTAACTCCACATATAAAGCCTCTGAAAGCAACATTTTTCAGCTTATGGATGAATCCATTGATTGTCAATTTGCTAATGCACAGTAAATAAAGGATTTCTAAGGGAAAAATGCACTAAAGTACACATTTGTGAACAATGTGCTTAGCAGCATGGCGTTTAGCGATAAATCATTCAAATGTTAAAAATGGCATATCGGATGAAACTAGAGACTCAAATCTTTTCAGTCAAAGAGGTTTCAATGTAAAAACTTAAACAGTTTCTGACCAGATGTCTCCCAAAAAACAAACTCTGCTGTGGTCGGCACCATGTTGCTTTGTCACATGACTAAGGCGAAAAGTTTAACCCTTTGCTGACAGCACAGATTCTCCTGAACTGAGATAAGTTGGTTTAAATTAATATAAATTATGCGTTGCATATAGTGAAGCCAAAATACAATGTCCACGCATGTGTATGTGGGGGTTGCACAAGGTTAAGACATGCACACACACACAAAGACACACCTGGAGACCGTTGTTGGAGCAGATAGAGGGGGTGAGCATCTCCCAGAGCATTTTGCCAATCCGACCCTGAGCATTTCACGGGAGCAGAACACTGTACTGGCACTTACACGAACATATATATTGGCTGACCTGTGAACACACACATCCATTGACAAGCAAAAACAAAGGATCTGACCACGGCCTGCGGACATCTTTCCTCCCGCTGTTAACCGACCCTAGGGCTGTTACAAAGACAGGTGTGATATTTCATGGCACCTATTTCTGTGATATTAGACAGGCAATAGGGGTGTTTTCTGCATGTAATTTAGTAAAAAATCACTTAAAAAAAAAATCTTCTATTATCTATCTAAAAATTATCCACAAAACAAAGTTTAAAAGGAGTCTGTATGTTAAGCAATTCATGCTCAATTAATCACAAAAGTTGAATACTAAGGGTTAGGGATTTAAAAAAAAAAAAGCCTCTAACAAGAATGTTTTAGGAATATTAATACAGTGTTGCCTTGCTAGCACGGTCAAAAACAGTATAAAAAAAGGAGGCAGTTTCCATAACATGATGATTGCTGTTAATGTGTTCATGATTCTGTCACAGTTGAATCTATTTGAGTGTATGAAAGCAAACTGCAATTTCACATACATGTTTATAGGAACCCTTCCTCCACGCTAAGATGTAAGGCTATTATTGGGAGCAGGGGGTGGTATGTGTTCTTTATTGTATAGATGTAGTGTAGAGGTGATGTTGCATTCACACTGTGCTTCCTGTCAAATAAAAGCTTCAGGGGTAGGCATATGCTACATGTAATCGCAAGAATATATAGTCGCACAAAGTATGTGTGTGTTTGTGCAAGTGAGTGTTGTGGTATTGTTCGATAGAGATATCGTAATCACCAGAACGGAGTGCTTAATTGATTTAGTTTAGAATTGCTCTCTATTTTTCAAAACTGGTCTTTTGTTGGAGATGTGGATCACTGTCATGAGTTGACATGCATGGGTTTATTAAGCGCCAAGACTGATCATTAAGTTGTCCATATCTCTGTCTCTCATCCATATCAACATCTCCCATTTTATCCTTTCATCCCTAATTCCATTTTTTATCACAAAGTAGTGAATGGAAGCTTAGATGGATGCTCATTGCCATTGGGAGAGATGTGGCACCTAAACAGCATTTTCTTGAACCTATGGACTAATGTTGCAGTCACATTATCCTTTGCATGGCAAAGAGGGTGTGGGCAGACGTTGAGCGCATGTGAAACCAGCAAAAAACAAATTGCCAAGCAGCCTCTTTTTTTCTCCAATTTGGAATGCCCAATTCCCAATTCGCTCCAAGTCCTCGTGGTGGCGTAGTGACTCGCCTCAATCCAGGTGGCGGAGGACGAATCTCAGTTGTCTCCTCGTCTGAGACCATCAATCCATGCATCTTATCACGTGGCTTGTTGAGCGCATTACCGTGGAGACGTACTGTAGCACGTGTGGAGGCCCATGCTATTCTCCGCGGCATCCACGCACAACTCACCACACACCCCACCGTGAGCGAGAACCACACATCACGAGGAGGTTACCCCATGTGACTCTACCCTCCCTAGCAAACGGGCCAGTTTGGTTGCTTAGGAGACCTGGCTGGAGTCACTTAGCATGCCCAGGATTCGAACTCGCGACTCCATGGGTGGTAGTCAGCGTCAATACTCGCTGAGCTACCCAGACCCAAGCAGCCTCTTTTTAATGCTGTTCTTTATACTCTGGGAGAGTGACGTTAAAAAGAATCTCGCTGCTAAAATAATATCCTTGTCTATTGTGAATATTCGTTATAGCTTTGAACGAAACACCACCCACACGGATGTTGTGTGAGGCGCTTTTTGCTAGTTTCACATGCACTCAACATCTGCCCACGCCTTCTTCGCCCACAGAATTTCGCCATGCAAAGGATAATTTGACCGCAAAATTAGTCCATAGGTTCAAGAAAATGCTGTTTAGGTGCCACATCTCTCACTGGTCACTGCCGAACAAAGCAACTTTCTGTTGGTCAAAGTTCACCAAACTTGGACTCCACGCAAAATCTGAGAGGGGAAATTCTTCACCACTGGAAGTCCATCGCGCAACATTGACGCTTGCATGGATTCCCATTGATATGACTGTATTTTCCCCACTGAATTTTGCCGTGCGAAAGTAAATTTGAACGCACCTTAAGAATAAAACTGGAAAGGATTTTAGAATGGCCTGAAATAGATTGGGAATAAAACCAAATCACAATGGTTCTCTGTTGTTTGGTTAGCTGTCAATGGCTCATAGCATGTGACTGGTGGTAAAGGATCTCATATTAGGCCTTATCAGGCCTTTCTTAAAGGGGTAGTTTACCCCAAAATCTAAATTCTCTCATCATTTACTCACCATCATGCCATCCCAGATGTGCATGACTTTCTTGGCACAATCATGATTTCAAGCTTGATTACACTTCCTAGAGCTTAACGCATGCTTAGAGCGCTAGATGGTGCTAGGAAGTGTAATTGAGCTTGAAATCATGATTGCCAAGGAGAATGCTGATGTCAAGATTTGCAGTTATGAAGAAGTTACATTTTTGTCTGTTCTCACCCAAAACCTATTGGATCACTTCAGAAGACATGGATTTAACCACTGGAGTTGTATGGATTACTTTTATGCTGCCTTTATGTGATTTTTTGATGTGATTCTGAGATTATTCATCTAAAAAAATCTTCGTTTGTGTTCAGCAGAAGAAAGAAAATCATACACATCTGGGATGGCATGAAGGTGAGTAAATGATGAGAGAATAAAAATGTTTGGGTGAACTATCCCTTTAAATAAATAAAAATTCAGTGCCAAATAGATGAAAATTTTACTGCGCAGAGGTTGCTCTTTCATAGCTCAGGAGATGTAACGGAGTTAACAGTAACGTTTTATTTAAGGATCGACATGGTTTCTCCTAAAATTCCCGATGAGAAATAAAATATAGAAACAAATGAGACAATTGTTGAAGTAGAAAGAATAAAGAGTCTGGAAGTTTTGAAAGTTCTCAGGAGTGAGCATATGGTGTGTGGTGATTAAGATGATAAGGAGAGATTTGGGGCCTTTTGTCACAGTGACACAGATGAAGATCTAGACCCAAATAAAGATCTCATATTAGTAATTCATACAGATACTCTGTGATATACTTCAGAGGAAGACATCCCTGAGCCCAAGGGCACAGAAGAAGACACCGGCTGATGAAAGACCAATGCAGTATTATGTCAAACATTCTGTGACCCAAGTGAACATTGCAGTCCTTCATGGTTACAAAGTTTTTAGTTTTCATTTTGTGTGGCCTAATATAAGGTGGTAATGATGTGAATGTAAAAGATGTCATATTTCATCACTTAGAGTAATACTGTAGTTCACCCATAAAATGAAAATTCTGTCATCATTTACTCATCCTTATGTCATTCCAAACCTATATACTTGCATTGTTCTGTAGAAAACAAAAGATGAATTTCTGAAGAATATCTAAGACACACTTTTTCATATGAAAGTGAAAGGGGACTGGGACTGTCAAGCTCCAAAATGACAAAAAAGTATCATAAAAGTATGTTAAGTATGTTATAAAAGTGTTTCATGTGACTTGTGTGCTTTATTGCAGGCCATCTGCAGCCTTACAGTAGTTTTGTCTGAGACCAAAAGTTATTCACTGAAATCTTTCCCTCCACTGTAGCTCTCAAATCAAATATGGAGCCAATCTGCACTACAACAGATTAGATTTCAATGACATTTGATCACATAAATGCAAAAATCAATTTGCCATTTTTGAAGTCCATATAACTCTTATAGTCCATTTCAGAGCTTCGAGGGAACAACTTAAATTTTGGCCTGTTCCTCGCTATTGTATGGCTTTAGAAGATTCATATATAGCACACCAGTCATATGTGGATGCCTTTAAGATACTGTACACTGTAAACCCTAATGCTCAAAATAATTAGTTGTTATGAGTAAGGAAAAATGTATTAATTCAAATTAGTTTGAACAAATTAACCATAATTATTATTATTATTATTATTATTATTATTTCGTTTAGGGAACTTGACTCTTTAAATTTACAGGAACATTACTTTAACTGAAACTTAGCACTTTACCAGCATGCTTTGCATGTCACTTGACAGGGAAAGTAAATGTAAAAATTAAGTGTTTATAATGTGTCTTTGTGTAAGATGAAAGTAAAGGGAGAGACTTATTAGTGTTTAATGTTTGTGTGTGTGTGTGTGTGTGTGTGTGTGTGTGTGTGTGTGTGTGTGTGTGTGTGTGTGTGTGTGTGTGTGTGTGTGTGTGTTATTTAGAAGAGTCTGTGTCATGTTGGAGTTTTGGGGTTTACCATTATGATGAATAGTGGAGCTTGAGCTTAGGTCGAGGACAGGTACAAGTTAAGAATATTCTATATTGCTTTACTCATTGAGAAATTGCAAAATTAATTAATTAATTAAATTCATAATAATTAATAGATTAATAATGAATTTATTAAAGCATAGTGTTACCATTTAGCATGCATTCAACATGCTAGCATTCACTGTAATAGCTAGTACTAGCTAGGTCTCATCTACTTGAAGTATTTAAGTTGAGATTACTTGTTAATTTTAAGTTCAGCCAAACAGTTAAAGTGCCATCAAATGTATGAGTTAGCTTACTCAGTATTTCAAGTTAAGAGCAATTCGCATGCATGTGTAGTACAAAATTAAAATCTTAAAGTTCTATTAACTTAAATTTGGGAGTTTAAAAAAATGGGAACTTTTTGGAAAATGATGTAGCTGATTGCCTCATTCTTTTATAAATTTTTTCTACAAACTTCTTAAGGTTTACAGTGTACTTGACAGCCCCATTCACGTTTAATATGGAAAAGAGTGGCCAGAATATTCTTAAAAATGTATTGTTTTTTTTTTTTTTATTCAACTGAAGAGAGAACATCATGCGGGTTTGGACAGACAAAATGACAGAATTTTAATTTTGGGGGGAACTATTCCTTTACATGACATGTGGTACACGCATTTGTTATCAACCACTTTCACATGTATACTGTAGAATTCTCTTACATCTCTCCAGACGTTTCGATTTCTTAACTCACTGTATTTAATGTTGTTTTATTGTCCTTAAGAGGACCTCTTTCACCTTAAAGCATCTTGATTGGTTTCCTGCCATTGTGTTCTCCCCCAATAAAAGACTGCCATTGAGGTCACTTTTTACCCTTGATGCATCTCTCTAATCGAAATGCCATTTCATTTAGGTGCCTTCAACATTCCGATTACTTTCGGGCTTGGGGGAGCAGGGAAACCATTTAATTTAAATAAAAGCTTTATATCTTATTTCGTAAACTTGACTTTTGTTTTGATTGCCTAGATTGTCTGGAACGACCCTTCGCAAATCAGTGTACACGAAACAATGTGATTAGAATTTAAAGTCACTGCAGAAATTTCTAGAATATCTCACTCCAGTTCATTTAAAGCTGATGATATCACATGCATTTGAAAACAGCCATAAACATTTACCAGTGCTTGTTAAGTGTCATGTCCTCATTCTCTCCTATAACCTTTGTACAACCTTTGTGCACTAATGTGTAACCATTCAGCGCATTTCAATGAGACCTTTGGCACTATGATTGTATAACTGATACGATGTCATATTTTCATGAGAAAATATTTTACTCAGAGGCAAAGAAATCAGACACTGTGCAGTACCTTGCGGGGAACCTTACGCCTCATTCACTTCCACCCTCGGGTCTCTCTCTCTCTCTCTCTCTCTCTCATTTTCTGTATCTCTCATTCACTGCTACAATTAAGTGCATTTATATGTGTGATTTTTCTGTCTGACGATCAGGGAGCTTATTACAACGCAGCCTGCTGAGATGGGTAAGCAAACAATACGCAAAAAAAAGCTTGTGTGTCTTTTCAGCAATTGTTGCATTAAAGTGCATGTATCTGTTTTGGAATTCCACTTAATATGTGTTTCTTAACTTATTTGGGTATGTTAATGATAGCTCAAGGTAAATGACATTTTTAAACTCATTACTGGGAACTTCATTTAACATCTCTCTTAATAAAAAATCTGTAATCTGATTGGAGTATATGAGTGTAAAAGGTCTGTTCTTAATGGAAAAGAGGAGGTGAGAACCATAGGAACACCCAACAACCTTTAATAACAACACAGACACTTCCAACTGAAACACAACATAAAACACTGACGCACACACACAACTCCGCGTGAGTCTCTCTCACTCTCGAACTGGCATCTCCGGCTCCCCTTTATCCTTCTCCCGCTGATTGGCCAACTCAGCGCCAGATACGCACTCTCACGGCACAGCCATGCCCTCCTCCTCGTCGCACTCCTCCACTCTCCAATTCAGGCCGGGGCACCATTCTGGACTGGCTTAGTCCACCCCCCCCCCCACCTTCTCTGGAGGGGAGACGCTGCTCTTCCGGCCGTACCGCCACCCAATGGTCCTCCCCGCCTCTTGAGAATCTGAGAGCGATGAAGGGAGGGAGAGGGGAGAGAGAAAAAATGAGTGGGAAAGACAGAGAGAGAAGAGAGAGAGTGAGAGAAAAAAGTGGGAAAAAACAACACTCCTCGGGTCCCAAGCACTGCCCCCTGGTGTACGGCAGTGGTTCCTCCACCTCCTGGCGGACGGCAGCAGGTCCTCCGTCGCCTGGCGGACGGCAGTGGCTCCTCTGTCTCCTGGCGGATGGCAGCAGGCTCCTCCGCTCCTGGGCTGACGGCAGCGGGTACTAATCCCAGGACAGCGTGCTCTTCCTCCTTCCCGGATTTCAGCACCAATGTAAAAGGTCTCTTCTTAATGGAAAGGAGGAGGCAGGAACTGGACAAACACTCAATGAACTTTAATTACAACACAGACACTTCCAACTGAAACACAACCTAAAACACTGATGCACACACACACAACTCCGCGTGCGTCTCTCTCTCTCTCTCTCTCTCTCTCTCTCTCTCTCTCAAACTGGTGTCTCCGGCTCCCTTTTATCCCTCTCCCCCTGATTGGCCAACTCATGGCCCAGCCACGCTCTCCTCCTCGTCACAATGTGTTTTATAGTGATTGATCAAGCTATGGCTTACAGTTGCATCTGTGCAGGCTGCCTTTGAATTGACCCCACTGTAGACTCCGAGTGTAAATGGATCAGCCTCATTGAGTCACGTCTTGTAAGAAAATTGAAGAGGTAAACTAATGAAATTACGAGGTTGTTCATGTTCATGTTAGGGTTTAAGGTGCAGCACAAGGAACCTGTGTGATAAAGTAATATGATTATTGACTGACCTTCTGGATAGATTCCAATAGGACTGTGAAGGTCTAGGCAGTAGGATGTGCATAATGATTTGTATGTGTTTATTTTATCCAAATTTTTGTCACATTGACCAATCATATATTATATAAAATGCAAAATGGACAATTATTAAGGAGAACATATTATGGGAACACTTTACAATGAGGTTGTGTTTGTTAACGTTAGTTAACGCAGTAGTTAATATGAACTAGCAAATGGTTAATATTTCTACATACGTATGCTTATACATGACAAAAATGAAAAGTTGTATATGTTAACATTTGTTAACACATTATAAACTAACATTATAAAATGTGTTTTCTTAAATTAAAGGAAAAGTTAACACAAAAATTCAAATTCTTTCATCATTTACTCACCATCATGCAATCCCAGATGTGTATGACTTCCTTTCTTCTTCAGAACACAAACAATGATTTTAGAAGAATATCTGGACCATACTGTGCAAGTAAATGGGTACCAAAACTTATAAAGGCAGCTGTGGAGGCGGTGGCTTGGCCGAGCGCCGTGCTGTGGAGAGTAAAGCAGGGGAGATGAGTGGTGAATGATTTCCACCTGTGCTTAACACCTGTCTTGATGATGTCCTCCAACGGCAAGGACTCCATGACGACGTATCTCCCTCAATCCCAGGTTTCGGCACCGGTGTGATGAGGTTCAAGGAATGAGGAAGTGTGAGATGGCGATTCCAACTCAGGAATGTCACTTTTTGTAATCAACAAAATAAACATGTTTGCTTAAAACGCAATGGTGAAGCTTCAGTTCAAACACTCAAAGGGTTGAAAACACAGCAGCAGCCAACACACAAGCAGCTTCTCAGCTGGGCTCTCTCTCTTGACTGCCGCCGTCTCCTCTCCTTAAAAGCCTCAATCACTCCTCACTGAAACACAAGACAGGTGTTAAGCACAGGTGGAAATCATTCACCACTCATCTCCCCTGCTTCACTCTCCATATCACGGCTCTCGTAATACATAGAAGTGATACATAATACTCCAGTGGTTGAATCCATATCTTCAGAAGTAATATGATAAGTGTGGGCTGCAAACAGATAAATATTTAAGTCCTTTTTTACATCAATCTCCACTTTCACTTTCACTTTCACTTTCACTTTTTCTTCTTTTGTTTTTGGTGATTCACATTATTCTTGCATATCACCACCTACTGTGCAGAGAGGACAATTTATAATAAAAAAGGACTTAAATATTGATCTGGTTCTCACCCACACCTACCTGTCAGCTTTTGAAGACATAGATTAACCACTGGAGTCGTATGGATAATTTTATGGTGCCTTTATGTGCTTTTTGGAGCTTCAAAGTTTTGGTACCTATTCACTTGCTTTTTATGGACCTACAAAGCTGAGATATGCTTCTAAAAATCTCTGTTTGTGTTCAGCAGAAGAAAGAAAGACATACACATCTGGGATGGCATGAGGGTGAATAAATGATGAGAGAATTTTCATTTTTGGATTAACTTTCCCTTTAACATTAACCAAAGTTAATAAAAGCTGTTATAAAATAATAATAATGACTAGAACTAGAAATAGATTGTAAAGTATTACCCATATTTTATACATTTCCTCTCATGCTAATCTCAGAACTCTTTTTGAATCCTGATTTAAAACTAGTGCACTATGTTTACCACTTTTTTTTTATGTATGACAATCTGTGCATGTAAACAAGCATGCTAAGGTTATGTCAGTCACCCATTTGGCATTGCTAGTCATACTAATGTCATTCTAACATCTCAAAATCATTACAAACTGATGTTTGTTTATCTAGGAGCACACTTCAGTTGGTGAGATTCAGAATTAATATGACATGTTCAGTTCAGTCTGCTTTTGACTTCGGATGTCTGGCAGTTTGGATCTGCGGTGCATGTTTCAGATTGGTAGCTCCATTTATCAGAAGCAAAGCCATGAAAGTCCTGTCTCTGTGCCAATGGTATATCACAGTGACAGTCTGTCTGTGATGAACTTGACTATGGGCTGAGAAACGGCTAAAGTTCTGGCAGAAATGCTTTATGTCTGGTTAATTCATCATTGCAAGTCTGAATCTCCAGTTTAAAGAGAAAGATTGAATTCTTGGTGATTTCCCTCATTGCACATCCTCACCGTGGTTGGGGTTTACTGATAGGATCTTTATTGATTGACCAGAAGGCTGCTTTTAGTAAGTGGGGTTGTAAGATATGGTATGCATGTTGAAGGGGTTATTGAGGCTGTTTGGAAAGCAGCGATTACTGAATGGGAAAACATCTGATATTATGCAATTAATCCCAATTAAAAATGTTAACCGACTGACAGCACTAGTTAAAACAATAATTATTTTTACAATTCGGTTTGGTGCCACTATTGTTGCAGGAATTACAAAACTTCACCTTTAATTACCCTTTTTTAATATTCTTTCAGCAATTTCACCTCAAGTCACCAAGCAACAAAGTGTCTACCAAAAACATACAGCAAATGCAAATGTATGTTCCTTTTCTCTTTGTTTATTGAGGCATTAGTAGGCATATTCTGTCTGATTTGTCATGCAAACTGAACCCTGCAGCCTCACTCTGGAAATTCTGCTGTTTCCAACCCTGTTAAAATTCAACTCGTATAGCATTTATACAGTTGTGTTTATTTGATTCTCATGTAAGGCTAGATGGAAAGACCGTGGGGAGGACATGCAGAGCGAATATGTGTGCAAGCTAGATCAAAACAGAAGCCTTTTAAGATTGTATTCAAACGTGTGTAGATCTTCTCAGCAAGAGCTCGACATACTACTGCTACATACATCAGAATACAGAAAACATAAAGAATATCAAATAGCAATATCCATCCATATCCACTCACATCCTCAAAGAGAGAGAGAGAGAGAGAGAGAGAGAGAGAGATTCTTTTGCATATTATGTATTTATTCTGAGTTGGCAAGTTGAAGTTTCCATGGGTACATTGCCTTGTCTGTATGTTATGTGAACATGCATGAATGCACATTCAGTCAAACCTTACCTCAAATCATGGATTCCTTATTTTTCCTGTTGTTGGTCTCAAATGATTTGTCTCTTACTATTGACGAAGATCTTTCTCATGTAGCCTCAGCAAGCTAAATGTCATGGGATACCTGTTCAGGTTTCTGCATTATTCACTTTGCATTGGAACCCAATTTATTCCACTATTTGTGTATTAGAATATGTGTTTTCAGTTAAGTTACATAGATTGTGTAAAATGTTCCGTTGTTTATGATTCCAACATTTCACCCTCTCCAGTGCTTGAAGTTAGCAGGTACGCACCGGTACGCCATAACATCAAGTTCACATCACTGCCCACCTCCTAAACAAAGTTCTTAAAATTAAGTGATTTACTCTTTGCAGTCATTAAAAAGCAAGTAAGTAAAAAGCTTGCACACAATGGGCCTTATTCATGAACCATGGGTAGAACAAATTTGTGTGTAAATCGTTAGTAAAGTGATTCTTACATAAATTGTCATATTCATTTCAATGGTACAATTTGCGTAAGAATGCATTTACACACAAATTTGTTCCGCTTATGTTTTATGAATAAGGCCCAATGTCCATAGGAAAGATCTTAAAGATAGTTTCAGAGGCCAAAATGTTGCGATCATTAAAAAGAACAGGTTCAAAAGAATGATTTGTTAGCAAATTGGAAATCACTGCTCTTCTGAATTTTAAGCTCAATCAGCAGCATTTGTGGCACAATGTTGATTACCACACAAAATAATTTTGACTTATCCCTCCTTTTCTTAAAAAAAAAAAAAGAAAAAAGAAAAATCTGGGTTCCAGTGAGGCACATACAATGGAAGTGAATGGGGCCGATAGGTAAACATTAAATGACTCACTATTTCAAAAGTAAAGCCATAAGACATAAACAATATGCTTCTTGACATGATTTGATAAAATCGCTTACTAATTTATAGTAAAGTTATAGCCAATTTTACAACTTTGTTGCCATGACAATGTATTGTCAACAAACCCTAAAATGACTGTAAAAATTATGATTTAAACAACTTTACAGCTCAAATAATACATGAGTTTTAACAGAAAAATGAATGTAAGCGCTTTTATAAAAATGATAAGCTTCACATTTCTGCCTTTAAACCTTCCAAAAATTGGCCCCATTCTCTTCCATTGTAAGTAACTCACTGTAACCTTGATTTTTCATTTTTTAAAAGAATTCAGCCAGACGCACAATAGTCTGAAATTAATTTTTTGTGGTAATCAACATTATGCCAAAAAGACTGTCGATTGAGCTTAACTTGTATTGAACACGGGGTATACCTTTAAAGATATAGTCCACTCAAAAAGGAAAATGTTGTCATCATTTACTCACCCTTGTGTTGTTCCAAACTTGTAAGACTTGCATGTTTCTTTCTACCGTAGAACACAAAAGTAGATGTTAGGCAATGTGTTAGTCTTAGTAACCACTCACTTTAAATGCATCTTTTTTGTTGTTGTTGCTTTTTTCCCCATACTATGAACGTGAATGGTGACTGAGGCTGTCATTCTGCCTAACATCTCTCTTTATGTTACACGGTAGAAAGATAGACTTATGGGTTTGGAACAACATAAGGATGAGTAAATTATGACAGAATTTTCATGTTATTTACAAACCTTATTTTCTTTAAATGTGAGTTTCACAGGTCATTTTTGAGCTATCATTTGGAAGGTTTAAAAAAACATAGATCATGACGGTTTAGTCTTTTCTGCAGTCATTCAGCAGTGAGTTGCCTGTCACCCTCTCTGATAAGTAAGCCATCGTACAGCTTTCAGATCAGACATCAGTCAATACCTATGACTGCTGTCATTTTCAAACACATTCAGCTCTCTGACAGCAAAAACAAAACCGCTGCGGCTCATAATTAAATGATTCTCTGATTTCCACTCTGTATTCTCTCATTAGCCCCACTCTCTTATATTTTTTTTAATAAACTGTCATTTACAAATCAGTCTGGTTGATACATTCACACTCGTGTGTTTTCCTGTGTTTGTGTGTGTATGCATGCCCCTGACGTGTTTGATACAGCTGTGTATATATGTGTGCATGCAAAGCATTTATTTGGTGGCAACTTAATCAGATAGCGGTAATTGTGTTTACCCTGCTAAGGGAACATGTGCACAATAATTGGTGCCTTGATTAGATCCACCGCTATGCAATCTCCTATTTAAAAAAAACACACACCCGGCATTCAGTATGGGACGGGCAGGCTGGAGGGTGCACACAGAATAGAGGGATGAGGTGTAAATTAAAGAAAGGAGAGGAGAGATGGTAAATCCTTTCATCTGAAAAACAATCAAAACAAAAAAGGAAAAGCATGAAACACAACCTTCTGTCTGATTAAGAAAACACTGCATGAAAGACATAAAATGTTCTTTTGTTGTGATGTGTTTCCTCCGAGTAAGCTAAGGATCTAAGAAACAGTTCTCTTACAACAGAAGCGTGAGGTCAGTTATTGCATCATGAAAAAGTGTGAATGTGTGTTTGCTTGCTTTGAAGTGTGTTTTCTGTTTAAAATGAGGCAATACACGAAGACTCTTCAAATTTGAGCATAATCAGCATCATCAAATGCTTAGAGGTGTTTGATCATTCTTCAGAACAAGAAGCTAAATATTATTCCTTTTGGACACATGAGATGAAAAGTAGGGATGCACCGATACCACTTTTGCTTTCTCCATTTCCATTCCTGAAATCTATGTATCCGCCAATACCGTTCCGATACCGGTGTTGTTGTTGTTTTTTTTTTTTCTTAACTAGTTTTGAGTATCTACACATCACTGTGTTGAACTGATTGTGAGTACTCTTTTATATAATTAACACAAACTATACATTTCATTATAAAACAGAAAATGGATAATGGAGCAGCAAAATTAAAGGGATAGTTCACCCAAAAATGAAAATTATCTCATCATTTACTCACACTTATGCCATCCTAGATGTTTTTGACCTTCTTACTTCTGCTGAACACAGACAAAGATTTTAGAAGAATTTTTCAGCTCTGTAGGTCCATACAATGCAAGTGAATGGTGACCAGAACTTTGAAGCTCCAAAAATCACATAAAGACAGCATAAAAGTAATCCATATAACTCTGTTGGTTTAATATATGTCTTTTGAAGCAACACAATCATTTTGGGTGAGAAACATACCAATATTTCAGTCCTTTTTTACTTTACTTTCACATTCTGAATGTAAAGTGTTCTTCCGCAATTGCTTGCAATTTTAAGTTCAACCACAGATGTCGCTAGAGAGCACAAAGTTACATAATGCAGCTTTAAGCGTTACTCAATCTGGCATCTATATAGTGCTAGTGGTACTATACTGTATCTGGTAATGTTTCTATGTGAAATCAAATTCCATTTATATGTTTTGTCATGTGATGGAGATTAGATATGAATGAAGTCAGATTTTGGTGTGTCTTTGAAGAACATAAGGGATCTTGGCACCTCACAGTATGGGCTTTGCTCCATTTCCATTTGTGAAACTAATTGCCTTGTAATTAAAATGATACTGAGATGTGGTGAGGAATAAGTCTCCTCACTTTCATCTCTTCTCCTCTCTCTCTCTCTCTCTTTGCCTCTCAGTTTCTCTTTCTCTCTCTTTTCCTGTTTGTATTTCTCCTTGTGGGTGCTAAGGGACAGTTGATGTAGAAAGGAAAAGATATCGGCCTTGTGAGTGTTTGTTTATGAAACAGGCACAGCAGTTGGCTATGAGTGTAATTAAATGTGAAGGCGGAAGAGAGAGGAGTGAATTGCAGATTCATTTATTTTCTGCCAATCAGACAGAGGCGCTGCGTGTGTGTGTGTGTGCGCGCGCATGCATGTGTGGATGGTTGGCAGATTGCTGTCCAGCATTGGAATAGAATTTGGGTGATGGTGTTTGCTGATTGGACTTCAGGGGGGGGTGAGAGGAAGAGAAAGAGAGAGAGATAGCAGGAATACTTACATTGTGTAGTAATACTGACGTACTTCACACTCACTCCTACATGTTTGTGTGCAAGGATACAGTCGGAGGCAGACTTAAACCAGGGGTGTTCAAACTTTTTCTTTTGGGGGAAAAAACATTTATTTTCCTGTTATAAAGTGGAAGGAATGACTTCATTTGCAAAGGAATGACTCATTGGTAGTAATGCAATTATAGTTTCTGTTCTGTTGTTACTTGTGTTACAAATACCATTTTAATTTTGATCAAAATGATTGTACTTTCTTTTAGTTTGGTTGATGCGCATGTGCGAGACTTCAAGTTGAGCGCGCGCAGCACAGGCACAGATGCACAATTTATTAAGCGCTCCTTCTTACACGTCTTCACTCTCAAATGGTGCTGGGAAGCCCTTGAATCATGTTTCTTGTTTCACCAAAACATCAATAAACATTCCAGCCTTTCAGAGGATGTGCTGGAAGATTGTGCTTTAGCTCGCGCATCTCTGTGCACGCTCAATAAACTCGGTGCAGCCTCTCACGCTACACAATGACAGCTCTGCTCAGTTTTACGATGTGTGGTATTGATAGCTGGTGGCGACTGCAAAGAGAATGCACTAGTGCAGGCAATGCACCGTGAAATGGAGAAATCTAGCTAGTTAAAAAAAAACCCTAATTAAATTAGGTTCAACAAATTCAGAAATAACAGTGATTTCTACACATTTACCCAAGTTGAACAAGCTTGCATTTTTAAGTTTAGCTGATCAAAAATATAGTGTTTTCTGCTGTAGAAAATAGCATTTAGAACAAAATATTCTTTGTTCACCAGACTTCCATTCCCACTGAAGGTCATGAGTCAGACCCACCAACCTACTAAGTAGGTGCGCTGATTTAAAAAGTAGTGTAAGTGCTCCCAATTAAAATTTAAGTCAAATTAAAAACTGATGAAACTTCACCAAAGTGAACACTAATCACCCTGATGGTGACATCAAACAAAAACACAACTTTTTACAGCAAGACATCATTGAAAATGTTAAATAAAGCAAAAACTATCTATTAATTTTAAACAACAGTTAGTTACATGTCCTCATATGTAGCCATACTTTGACCAAACACACAAATATATTCAAGTGCAAGGGATTATGGGTATTGCCTCCAGACAAATTGCTTTTCCACTGGGCATGCTTAGTAGCAGATACAACAATCTGAAATTCATAGTGCTTACCTTAACAGGGTTCCCACATCTTTTGAGCCATTATTTTTTTTAGGATCTTTCCATGACTTCAACGGATGTTCATGACTGGAGGAGATCCTTAAGAGTCCAATCAACTTTTAAAATGGAGTTTGACAAAATGGAAGCTGGATTTTTACAGTGAACAATTACAAATTCTAACATTATTTACGCACCCTAATGTCACCACCTAAATGACTCTTTCTTCTGTGGAAAACAAAAGATGATGATGGCATCTACGTTAACATTAAATCTCATTGGTTCTCATCATGTCTTGTGACTAAACGTCATGACGTCACGTTGGTGGTGTGGCAGAGTGAGTAAGAGACAGACACAGTGAGTGTGCTGTAAGCCCTTGGAGAGCCGTTTATTTGAAATAATAATCAACATAATATGTTCAAAAGGGAGAATTAAAGTGTCCATGGTGAAAAGTGTCCAAACAAATCTGGGAATCTGGCATCCTCACTGTGTGCTGTGACTATGTGAATGATAGGTGGTGATGAAAGGGAAATGTCCAGGTATAATGTGCGGGTTTCAGCGCCTGCACGCGCTCACTTCCTGGGTCCGGTGCACGAGGGGCGGCGGCTTCCTCGGAGCGGCTTGACTTCCCTGGGCTGATGCGTGTGAGGGAAATGCGGCCCGGCATTCTAGCCCATCAGCCGTGACGCGCACTCCAATCCCCTGCGTTGCATCTAATTTGCGATGGGGGTCCAGTGTGCGATTCCGGCGACACATCTAATTAGTGCTGGACCCTTCCTACTTCGTTCATGGACCTACGAGGGCACCAGTGTGTGCACATATGGGGATAGAAGCCACCCCATCACAGAGAGGTGCACTCTACTTTTTAATGGCAGCGATGATAAGGCTCTATTCAGCTCAGGTGTCCCTCATCATCCGCTGCCCAAACAAGGCTTATTAAACTCTCTCCTGCCCACTCCTATTGTGCGTCTGGCTGAAGGGCGGCCCTCAGAGGTGGGGGTGACGATGACGAGACGGAGGGGCAGGTTGTTCCGCCACACTGGTTAAGCTGTGGAGGCCAGTTTTCTGTTTTTAAGCAGCCAGGTGGGGACAAACCAGCTCAATACTTTTGGCTCCGTGCTCTGCACAGGTCACACAATGTGTCAAAAGTATAAACCAACACCTCTATGTTCAGCTGATGACTCACTTGGGAGACGTGTTTATGAGTGGACTTCAGCCTGCACTGCCCACAGGACACACCACGCTCTGGACTCCAAGTCAGATCACTAGGCTGATTCAGTGGCCAGCTGTACTGAGAGTGACATTAGAGGACATGAGAAGACTAAAGGAGAGCAAGCAGGGGACACAAGCTCTGACACACACACACACACACACACACACACACACACAAACATAAACACATGCACAAACTTTGAGAGTTCTGCTCTGCTGACTCATACATAGTGGCTATTATTCACCCCATCTGGTGCTTTCTGTCCTTTTGAAGACAGGAAAGGTGATCACTTCTGACTCTTTTCTGACTTTTCACCCACCTCTGCTCACTCCTCTTATTTATTGTGCTCTGGTGGGTGACTATGATTTTGGCAAGTAGAACACCCTTGTTGGTCCTGGAACAACTTTCTTATCAACCAGTCAGATTTTGACTGAGGTTGAGGGTTAAGCCCAAAGTATATTTCGGTCAGACGCAAACACTTAGCGTCCACGTACAGGATGCGTGATGCAAATTTTGTCATCAGCAGAGTGGTCGAGTACTGAATGCGTGCAGCCCGATTTTTCTAACCACGCATCTTTGAACGCGCAGATTGCGCATGCACCTTAAATTATTTGCACTAATTAGTGGGTCCACAAGGTGGCGAACTCACATATGAGCCGTTACTTTCACGAGAAGTGCTAGAAGAAGATGTAATCACCGGTAAACAACAGGAGACGAATGTGGAAACAACAACAGTGTAAGTCAAGAGCTCATGTGTGTGGAGGTCAGGAGATAACTGCATTTGTAGAACTCAAGTCTGAAGGAGTATAAAGACATCTGTATGTGTCTAAACTCCTGAGGAGAAATAGTTCAGTATCTCATAGCAGCCGTTGTGCGCATGCACCAACCACCTGTGTATGCACGCGCAGTCATATGAAGTATTCTTTGACAGGCTCGCGTTCGACTTAATGCAGGGGCTAAGCGTTCACGTCAAAACCGAAGTATACATTGAGCTTCATGCTTAGGGTTGGGACTTGAACAACATCCTAATCAAACTATCATTTCCCTTTCATTTTAAGGGCAGTTAAGGGAATAGTTCACCTAAAAATCTAAATTGTGTCATCATTTACTCACCCTCATATTGTATATATTTATACATATTTCTTCTGCAGAACACTAAACAAGTTATTTACAGAAGAATGTCCATGCTACTCTTCTCCATACAATGAATTTTAATGTGACTACATCTGTCAAGCAAGATTTTTAAGTAAAGGACAACTATCATTTTGAAGTTTGGAATATAATATTAATATGGACTAATGTTTAGATTCTTTTATGGTGCTTTTTTTGTCCTTTTTGGAGCTTAAATTCCCCTGGTCTCCATCTACTTTTATTGAATTGAAGAAAGCTGCTCAGACAATCTGCTAAACTTCTCCTTTGGTGTTCCACAAAAGTAAGTCATATGGGATTGGAACGACATTTTCATTTTTGGGTGAACTATCCCTTTAATGGTTAGGGTTAGGGCAAGTGCTAGGACTAGGACTATGTTTGTTTGGTGATGATTCAGTGTAACTCGGTGTTGTATTGGTTAAACAATCTAACCCTTCTTGTTAGGCACCTCATATTGATTGCCTACACTTCCCACAAAGCAATTTGTTCAGTAGCATCTCTTAGGGCGCTGTCTGTCTATTTAGACTGTTATCAGAAGTGGTGTAAGCTTCATTCAGTGTCGTGTGGAGATGTTAGATGTTTCTCGTGGGGTCAGGAGTTAATTGGTGGTGTATGACTGTATAGAGTGTGCCCGCCTGCAGATATAGACCGAATAATGCAGAGTGTGTTGTATAACACGGAAATGGACCGAACCCGGTTTTGGACCGTGGAAGTGAAAGTGTGAAAACGGTTTGATTGCACCAAGGATTAAGGAATAGAGATCTCACCCTTCAAAATGTTGCTTTGTTCAGAATTAAGGTCTTGTGAAATCTACAGCTAATCTGAATTTTGATCTCTAGAGCTGTCATCTTCTTGCCACACACACAACTGTGGATAATTGCCTACTGTCAAGGGAATCCAGCATGGGTGTAATCTCTGTGTCCACTGTGAATAAACATGCAGACAGACAGGATAGAGGTCAGGTCAGGCCCTGTCTAATGGGCCAGGCAAAACACACCCAAGCACGCACAAGGTCAGGATTGGTTATTCATGCAGATGCACATACTGGATTAAAATCACAATGTGCCTATGGGCGTGCAACATTTGTATAGAATATTACTAGAGTTATGCATTGTAAAATATTACCTGTAATGGTGTAGTAACTGGATTTAAAAGTATAGTTAACCCAAATATTAACATTCTGACATAATTTACTCACACTTATGTCATATGGGATGTCAAGCTCTACAAAGGACAAAAAAGAACCATAATAGTAGTCCATATGATGTGTGCTAAATTCCAAGGTTTCTAAAGTCTTTTGATAGATTTGTGCATTGAATAGACCGAAAATGTAATAAGCATTTTTTGTATTTTTTTTTTTTTTATTATTATTATTCCCCTATGCCGTACCTCTTAAATCTTATTCAGTCTTTTGTATATTTAAACTTACCACCTGAAGATGCATTGCACCAGGTTTAACATCAGTTTGCTCCAAATACCATTGGATTTTATACTATATATCCCATAGCCGATCAAGACTAGCTAAATTTCAATATGTTAAAGCGCAAATGAGATTTGACCACTTTTATGGTACTTTTATGTTGCATTTTTGTGATTTCTTCCACTCATATTATAGAGTGTAATGATTGTCCACTACATTAACATAAAGATAACATAAAGATTGCATTATGTAAAGATCCATCAGGGTGATGTTTTTTTAACTACACTGCAGAAAAAAAAAAGAAAAAAATTCTTAATCAGTATTTTCCTTGTTTTCCAGTAAAAATATCTAAACTTCCATAAAACGAAATACATTTAATTTAGATGTGAATTTGTGTAAATTAAACAGACTAGTTTTCAAAGAATATATCTTTAATTAGGTTTAGTTTTCTCACCCCATATTTTTTTTTATTATTATTTATTTATTTATTTTTTTCTGGTTTAAAGCATACATCTGTGTGAGGTTTATGCTTTAAAAAAAAAAAAAAAAAAAAAAAAAATTGCCTGAGGTAAGAAAATTTACTCCATTCAAGATATATTCTTTGGAAACAAGTCTTTATATATTATGCAATTTTGCTTCTTAAATAAATGTTTCGTAATTTAAGGATGTTCAGATGTTTTTAATGGAAAACAAGACAAAAATACTGATAAAGAAAATATTATTTATTTATTTATAATATTTATTATTTGTTTATTAATTTATTTATTTTGTATTGTAAAAAAGGTAACAGAAATATCATGGTATTATTGTGTTTTTAGACAAGATACCATGGTCATAGTCGTACCATGTTTTTTTTTTTTTTTTTTTTTTATAATGGTAATAGCATGATTTTCTTTGAAGAACCTTGGAGTACAATGTATAGCTGATTATGTCACTGTTTCATGGCACCGCCATGGTACTTGTGCTCTGACCTTCTGTCCATTGGACATAAAGTGTGTTCATTAACACCTCGCACATAGCCCTCAGTCCTGTCCCTGCTCATCGGAATAACTAAACAGGGCACACATCCTAATGTGAGGGACTTCAGCTGTCATCATTGTTTGCATAGATTTTGCTTGCTGCTGACCAGAGCGGAAAAGGTCATTATTCCTGTAATGGGAGTCATTGCAAGCTGTCAAGAGAGTTACCTCTTATAGACCTCTGGAAAACAGTTCACAATCTGTAAGTGCTGATGTCAAATCTCATATATTAGGTGTACATATTTAAATATTAAATAGTTAGCCTAAAATGAACATTCTGTCATCATTTACTCACTGTCATGTTGTTCAAATCCCTTCCATTGAAAAAAAAAAGAGATTAGCCTCAGTTACCATTCACTTTTGCATTTTTTTTTTTTTCTTATATTAAAAGTAAATGGTGACTAAGGCTAACATTCTACTTAACATCTCCTTTTATGTTCCACAGAAAAATGAAAGTCAAATGGGGTTGGAACAGTATGAGGATGAGTAAATGATGACAATTTTTTTTTTTTTTTTTTTTTTTTTTTTTTTTTGGGTGTACTATTTCTTTAAACTACTGTAGCTTTAAAAGTCTCAAAAATGTATAGCAAATTTAAATGATTATGCTATTTTTGCATCCTCAGTGGGTCCGGAAAGTCTCTCGGCTTACTTTGTCAACGTACATAAACATTTTGCCAATCAACAAATCTCTGATTTTGAACAACTATTCACTTCGCTTTAAACAACTCTACAGTCGACCTCAAATTTCCAGCAACAAATTTCAGACCAGTGCATCGATTTGGCCCATAAGGAAACATTTAAGTCTCTGTGTTGTCAATAAAAGCTGGGAGCTCTTTTTTTTTTTTTTTTTTTTCTTGCTGGCTGAATGCACAGTGAACATCTATTTAGGCCCAGGACAAAAGGCCATTGACATGTAGACAGCCTGCACTGTGGAAAAAGGTCAGAAAGTGGGTTCTACTCATACCTGGTACAGCTGAATAACCTACCATTGATTTTGTGCCACACTGGATGACAAGCAAATCAAAGGCCCCCTATAGTGCATTTGAGCGCTCACAGGTGCAGAGCAGCTGTCAAATACCTACAGTTGCTGTACAGGTTTTTTTTTTTTTTTAGACACCCTGCTAAGTGTATTACATACACAATCACATACCTTCTGTCTAATCTTTTCATGTCCTTGTCATTCTTTCTTTGTGTCCGTTTTTTAAATACTTATTTACACACACACACTCACACACACACACACACACACACACACACACACACACATATATATATATATATATATATATATATATATATATATATATATATATATTATCCTCTTTCTGTTTTTTGACAGACCCCATGTCTAAATATGCATACTTATGTGCTACAAAGTATACAAAAAGCAGTATATCAAATGAGTAGGTTGTCTAAAAACTCATATTCATCATACAGTATAGCCGAACAATACCTGGAAGGTAAATAAAGTATTTTATTGTCAGAGCCATGGTGCAGTGGGTAGTGACATGTAAGAACTGTTGGCTTATGGGTTTGAGTTTCAGATGTCCTGACCTTATTTTCCCTCTCTCACTCAACTCTCTCTCTCTCTCTTTCTTTATTTCATGGAACACAAAATGAGATGAGAATGTCCTTCTCCTTTCCATACAATGAAAGTTGATTAGGAATGTCGAGCTCCAAAAAAGACAAAAAAGCGTCATATAAGTATCATAAAAGTGGTCCATCAGTTTTTTGTGCTATGTTCCAAGTCTTCTGAAGACATATGATACATTTATAGGATGAAAAAAAACATTATTCACTGAAAATGTTGTACCTGTTTGCTAGCTGCATAAATTATGTGTAAAAATAGTTTTGTTTTTTTTTTCTTTTTTTTTTTACTTGCTGAGTCACACTTAGGACTAGGGATGTGCACGAGTAATTGATTAATTAAGTACTCATTCAGCTTAAAATATTCGACTAGTAAAAACACTACTCGAATATTGCAATCTGATTTTTCTATGTGCCTTTGCCTTCCGTCGGCAGCAAGTAAAACTGCTTCTCTCATCTAAATCTTGCTGTTACAACTCAATGCATTGGTTGGTGCTGTGGATGCATGATGTTGTTAAAGGAATAGTTCACCCAAAAAGAAAATTCTGTCATTATTTAAAGTGATTGTATCACTTTAAAAGATTTGGAATGTGTGTTTCTGTGTGTGAGTGCAAATGTTTTTTTGTCACTTTTGAATCTAGATGTTGTTTATGCATAGTGCTCATTTTTAAATAAGAAATACAGGTTCAAATGTTCAAGGTTGAACTTAAATTCTACATTTCAAATAATTGATTGCTCATTTACTGTATGTGTTAGGTTACTGAACTACAAAATTACTCAAAATGCCCATCCTTACTTAGTGCAGTAGTTGCCGCAGCTTCTGTGTCTGACAAAATGTATTTCAAAGTGCCGAACGCAAGGAAAAGATATGCAAATAAAGCTGTAGAATGATCCTTAAAGTTTACCACACACCACCCAAGGCTGCATATTTTTTCGAATCCCCTTTTCCCTGTGGAACATATACTCCTTCAAAAGCATACATTCAAAATGGTATGTGCATAAACAAACACAAGCAAATACACAAACTTTCTGCAGGCATCTTCTATTTTCATTCCTCCCATGTTCATAATAGAGTTATAAAGGTCTTAATGTGCCTGGCTGAGTCGTGAAATGTGCTTATGCTGTCTCTGGTCAGCTTTTGATTCATCGCCTCCACACGGTCTCATCTTGCCTTTCTGACTGTCTGACACAGGCTTCAAAACTTTTTAGCAGTAACTCGGCAAACTGACCTTGACACTGGGAATGTGTCTCCTCCCAGCCCCTTTCCCTTCTTAAACAGTCTAATTTGTCATGTGTAGTCTGTCAGGACCGACTGACCTAAGCTCAGCCTCAGGTTACACCTGCACCATGCTGATAGTCAGGAGGTCACCGTGGCGACAGGATAGGAGAACACTGCATGAGTGCCTGCTTGTATTACTGCACACAGTCAGCGGCGAAGGCTCAAATCACCACCCCCCTGATAGGTAGCTTATACCTTTGTTTCTCATGTTCTCCAATGTAGAGTGGGATTTTATTTGATTTTAATTTAATTGATTAGATCTGAATTATTTTTCCCCACCCACATTGCCTTGGTTGTGAAAAGTCATTTTAAAGCTACAGTATTAAAGGTGCAGTCACATTTTTTTCTTTGCTTATTGCTAAACTTTTAATTCGTCATATACATTTTTGTGACAAAGCTGCTTTATTCTACATATGGTGCCGGGTGCACATTCACAAGTGCCACTGTGTTGAGATTATATGATCAGCCGAATATTACTCACTTTATCTCAATAATCCATTGTAATAGGATGCTTTTATTCATAGCTCAAATCAGGGCTGACTGCAAATATCACATTTCTGTGTTGACATCTGTAAATGAGAACTTCTGCATTTGCGTGATGTTGCATCTACACCACTAGTTGTCCGCGCAACATAAACACAAATTCTACTGAGTGCACCTTTAACTTTCATTGAAATTTTTTTTTTTTTTTTTTTTTTTTGTTCTTTAGAATAATGTACACTGATGTTGTATGCAAAATAAGCTCCAAGACATTACGTAAATAAGGTAAATTTTTATTTTATATCTTTAAAGGTCAACAAGAAATCAAAATGTACCTTATTTACTTAACCTCGTGCGACCCCGCATACACATGCATGGACGTATTTGTCTTCGCTGTATGCAACACATAATTTAAATTAATTTAAACTGACTGATCTCAGTTCAGGAGACTTAGGGCTGTCAGTAGAGGGTTAAACTTTCGACTCACGGTGTCATATGACAAAACAACATGGCGCTGATCACAGCGGAGTTTGTCTTTGGGAAAATCGGCAACATAACTACATCTGGTAATAAATCTAATTTAGTTTTTACACTGAAACCTGTTTGAGTCAAAAGATTAGTCTCTAGTTTCATCCGATATGCCATTTTTAAAATTTGAGCGATTTATCACGAAATGCCACGCTGCTAAACACAATGTACACTAATGTGAAAATGTTGCCCTATAAATGGAGTTAAGTGGAGGATGAAAATAAGGTGCATTTTGAACTGAGAGCAGTGCAGACAGTCAGCACACTGGAGGTTAAGTCATTCACTAAATAGGGAACAAGGGAGCATCCTATATCTCTCTATGCAGCTATGTGCATTCATTCCAAACTTCAGGCAGCAGATGATGTTTGGACCACTCAATATGTTTGGCTGACATGTGACAATGGTAATCAGTACATAGATTCAGAATTTATAATGTATAATTTTATTTTAACATGGTTGGCAGTGATTGGATGATGCTGAACATGATTTAGAATCAGAATTATGCTAATTTCTGTTGTAATGTCTGTGACGTCTCAAAAACATGAACAACCAACATTCCTGGAAGCATAATAAACAATTTGATAAAAAAAAAAAAATTAAAAAAAATTAATAATAATAATAATAATAACTGTGGTGGTGGGGGTGTGGTTAAGTGCCGGTTTGTGAATGGAGAGTGAAATCAGGACATGAGAATGGTAAGGATCATCACCTGGCAATGATTGTCTCTAACAGCTGTTTGTCATTGCAGTGAGAGTGGAGACGGGCTTTAAGAGCGAACCAGACGCCATTCCTGGCAGAAAGAGAGCTGAGCTTACAGCGTGTGTGAACCAGAAACCAGTTCTGCTGAAAAGCAAACACTGAGTGTGTTAAATACTGAAAAGTATCAAAATAAAAGTACCTTTTGAGTTGGATTTCGCCGTCTCATGCTTCCTCCTTGCCCCCATCCTAATAACTTTGTTACAATGTCTTTCTATAGCTTGGTATTATAATTTAAAATTTCACACTTTAGTCCCGCTGTCCACATATGTTGCCATCAAATTTTCACCCACTCCCATTTAACCTCCTGATTCAATTCTGGGATGATATGCCCACTTTTCACAATTAAATCAATTTCTAATGGAAAAAATCAAGCCACGCCCCACAGTTTTTTCTTGTTATTATCCTGTTGAAATAAGTCGCAAAACAAAAATAAAACAATGTACAAATATTTCTTGAGCATGATTGTTGAATTAAAATTTAAGTGATTGTGACTCGTGTCCTAGCATTTGTAGGTGGAAATTATCTAAAAGTTTTAATGCAAAATATGTTCCATATTGTGCATAAAATTTTTTTAAACATTTTTTAAAAAAAACTCTTGCATTTGCAAAAACTAATTTACTGAATATATTTCTACTGAAAGTATATAGAAATACAGATGCACATTTAAACAGTTGTGTGACTTTGCCTCAATAAGCCATATAAATACATAATTTACTCAGAGAATATCATCAATATCATCGCATAGCTTCTAAAATGTTGCTTTGGTTATTCTAAAAGGCAGGGCACCAAAGCCTGTCATTAAAATGATTGGCTATTATTACCTCCTAGAGCAGCATGACATGCTTCCGTTCCCAGAAACTGTATAAGGCATATGTCGCTGAACGCTAGCAAACACGAGGTTCATGAGAGTGTTTTGTCTGCATGCTCTAAACCAAGACTAATTTATTACATTGAACAAAAGAGCCACAGTGGCTTCTCTGGTGGCTACAGCTTCCATTTTGTGCCAATTTCCGCGGAAGTGACGATTTAGCTTTTTTGAACACATGGGATGGAAATGGAGCTTAATTCACAATTCTTTTGTTTTGTTTTTTTGCCGATATTCAGATTTTTGCATAAATTACATTTGTTACTTGAATGGAAACATGATTACTGTGGCTCTGTGGCGCTATCTAAACTTTCCTGTTTGTTTGAGTGATCTGTCCAGTCCGACATAGCTCAACCAATGCATGAAATTGGGGCAGGACTGTCTGTACACCAATGGAAGAAAAGGGGAATTTTCTGGGATCTGTTTGATTTAATTTAATTTGTATTTTTTTTTATTTTATTATTATTATTATTTTTGCAATTCCGTTTGGTGGTACAGACATTACAGTCACTATTACAGCTTCAAGGGAGGCCACTTTTTAGGTGTTCTATTGAGCTTCCCCACACCTTAATAAGCAAACTCCTTTTATGAAATCTGCTTTGCCATTAATTGCCTTGGAACGATGATTCCTGACTTTGTTTGCCTGATGATTTTACTCGGAGGTACAAGTTAAAATAGAATCATTACTACAGGAATGATTACTGGCTGCCATGTCATTGGAAGAGACATGCATTTGCATATTGAAGCCTAGAATCAGAAATATAATAGAAAACTTTCTCTACTGAGAACAGAGGCTCCTCTTCACGTACCACTGCCTGCAGCATTGATCCCCATGTACTGCTGACAGGCCAGTCTGACAGCATGCTATTAAAGAGATCTCGCTTTGCAAAACACAAAGTAGCAATGAGAAGACAAAACATGCTATTACCCAAACAATCCACTGCAGGTGTTCAGCAACCCACAGCTTGATATTGTATTCTCTAAACTGGAATTAACTTTTCTTTTAATATAGAGACTTTTGGTGTGTGTTTGTGTGGGGGCATGAACTAATGATGTGGAACCCTGTTTCGAATTCACCTGTAACTGAGCACCTCCCCTGGAACAAAAGGGGAAATGATAAAGAAATAAACACAAACACCACTTGAATTTTAAAGCAAATATATGTGTTACCCTTTGCAGCAGTGCTCATGTTTTTTTCACGACTCAGTATAATCTTTATTTATCACCGCACAGCCAGTGCTGGCAGAATTTCTTCCTGATTTTCACAAAACATCACAATAAATCAGTGCCATGCTAATTTATAGGTTGCTTAAGGGCACAATAGTAGTGGTTCATAGATGGCCCTTTGTGGTTTTCAAACCTACTTTGTTTTGGTCTCCAGTTCAGATCTTAGGTTACCAGCCCAGATCATTTAGCTAGATGCAAAAATTGAGACTGACCACATACTGAAGCAAACTGACCTCAAATTCAAGCACACCAAAAAGAAATAGGTACAGAAGCAAGGACTGATGACTGCAGAAACATCCATTTCACTCTATTATTAGTAGTAATTTTAATAAAAATGGCAGTCAAACTAGTTGTTTTTATGGCTAGACAGTGAGTGCTCTGCTTGTTTAGAAATGCTAAAATTGCTTAGGAGGGACATGATTTTTAAAGCTGAAATGTGTAATTTCAGCACCACTAGTGCCACCAAACAAAACTGAAAAAATTAACCTTGTTTTCAAACAGTTTTCCTGAATACTGCCCCTGGCTACGTCCACATTAATCCGGATACATTTGAAAACGTCTCCGTCCACACTGCCCTTTTCAAGCATTTTCCAAAAGTTTCTCATCCACACTGAAACATGAAAACTGGAGCTGTCAGTATTAACGCATTAAAACGTGATTAATTAAAAAAGTTTAACATGTTAATTTTTCTTTATCGAGATATACGCATTTACTGTTAATACAGCATAAACACTAGTGTGAAGAGTGGAACTTTTGTAATGTTTCCACCTGGAGTCATAACACTGACACACACACACACACACACACCACAGCACCAGAGCCAGAGCCCTTCTACAAAGGAGAACCTACAAGCTAAGCATAAAATAGCATAACACATCGGTTCCATAGACATTCTATGGGCGGAACTGTCTTCTTAAGACTGTAGTTGACCGTTAAGCTCTCTCCTATGATAGCGCTGCGGAGGTTGTTATCTCAGTAAATAAAGTGTGTCTGACAGCACATCCCTGATAGTGATAAAATTATGGAGAAAGGATCTCTTAACACTATTTGATGTACAAAACAAGCACAGATGGGACTTGTAATAGAAATCAAGTATTTTTCAGCCTATGTAAGGCACGTTTTAATTACCACAGAAGCACACCAAATCTTAATTATCACCAAAACGCAGAATGAGACATTTTTGTTTGCAAGCGCTTTTCATGGTGAGTTCAAAGCGGCACACAATGCTGGCATTGACGCAGCTTCACGTTTGCTATAACAAAGGGGATAGCAACAGTGAACCGACAAATCAGAATTAATTATACTAATTTCTGATGTAATGTCTGTAACATCTAAAAAACATGAAAAACCAACATTCCTGGAAACATAATGTACAGTTTGATAAAACAAAATACTTTCTATCCGCTGTCCACATATGTTGCCATAAATTTTTCACCTGCTCACATTTAACCTCCTGATTCAATTCTGGGATGATATGCCCACTTTTCACAATTAAATCAGTTTCTAATGGACAAAATCATGCCACGCCCCACAGTTTTTTCTTGTTATTATCATGTTGAAATAAATTAGATGTCGGGATATTGCATTAAAAATAATGTGAATATACTTTCCACAATGCGAATAAAAAAAACCAACAAAACGCTTGCTTTTGCAAAAACTCATTTACTGAATATATTTCTACTGAAAGTATATAGAAATACAGATGCACATTTAAACAGTTGTGTGACTTTGCCTCAATAAGCCATATAAATACATAATTTACTCAGAGAATATCATCAATATCATCGCATAGCTTCTAAAATGTTGCTTTGGTTATTCTAAAAGGCAGGGCACCAAAGCCTGTCATTAAAATGATTGGCTATTATTACCTCCTAGAGCAGCATGACATGCTTCCGTTCCCAGAAACTGTATAAGGCATATGTCGCTGAACGCTAGCAAACACGAGGTTCATGAGAGTGTTTTGTCTGCATGCTCTAAACCGCGAATAATTTATTACATTGATCAAAAGAGCCACAGTGGCTTCTCTGGTGGCTACAAAAAACTACAGAACTACAAGATACAAAAAATTATGCAATTAAACGTGATTTAAAAATTTTAAAATTTAATCAACTGACAGCACTAATGAAAACGCTTAAATCTCCTTACAGCACATACGAAAAATCATCGTTCCATGTACAGTCTGAAATGCAATTGTCATCCTGTTCCGTTGCCGGACAGCAATTCTGAGTAAACTTCCCTTCGTCTTTGAAGGAATGCAATGTGAAGGTTGTACAAAGTAACATTTATCTTTAACACACTATCAAAGTGAATAGCAGGCACAACAATGCCGCTACAACATGCACCGCCATCTTGATTGTTTTGGGTTAAATGGATCACATGACTGCGTCACATGACAACAAATCCATCATCGTTTTCAAATATCTCAATTTTCCCAGTTCACACTACAACGCAAAGATGGCATTTTCAAATTTATCCACTTGGGAGAGTGCTTTTCGACAAGCTCCATTTTCGCTGGAAAAACTTTTCATCTCAGTATGGATGGAAGACAAAAATGTAGAGAATGTTTTTTTTTTTTTCAAACGAATACGTGTTAGTGTGGACGTGGCCACTGTCTGCCATTGATAGAACAAACAAATAGCCCCTTCCCAAATTCACCCCCTAAGTTGGGTCGACATTGCTGTGTTGGGTGGTCAGGATGCTAAAATAATACAAGCAATATTTTTATAGCGCCACAAAGACAGTGTTTACAGTATTCAAGGAATTAAACTAACCAATGGCTTACTTATAGGTGTCTCTGCACATTAAGCTGGGATAGAAGAAAATATTTGTACATGAAGTTACACACTTCAGATTTAATAGCCGTAGAAGGATCGTTTACGGCTACGAAAATCGTATTGCTAGCTAAGCTAGTGCTTTTGTGCTAATCTGCATAGTTTTACTTAGACCAGGTTTTTGTCTCTTAGTATATACTAATAAAAAAAGTGTGGCCTAATGTTTAGAGAAGCACAATTTCATTCCATGTTTGCTAAATCAAATGTGAAAGAAGAAGATGAAATTTGTTCACTTTCTGTTCTTTTCAAACTGTGTGCACGTGAAACATGCACAGCAGCATTTTCCTTCTGATAAATTGGCCTCTTTGTCAGATATGGCAGACAATTGAATGAAGGGGCTGGTTGTGTTCAAGCACATCTAATCTTCCTGCTATATGTGCTGCATTTCCCTCAGGCCTTGTTGGCTGTTATTAAAATGTGCTTTTCCATCAAGGCAGGACCCAAACGTACTTACAGTCTACGGTTCGCTCCAGTCTCACTCAAATAGCCCTTCCAAAGCAGCAGACCATTTCCCCCCATTGCACATCGGCAATCATCTTGTCTCCAAATGTGCATTAGAAGCCGAGAAAGAAGGAAAAAGAATATTCTAGATTTATTGCTTTATTGTGATGCCGTTATTGCCACTAGGCCCTCACAGTGTTTACCTGATGTTATTGTTTTGCTGTGATAAAGTAGCTTTTTATTTTCCTATGGTTCGGTGTTTCATATAGTAAATTATGAGTGCTGGGAGAGAGGGGTGCACCAGTGGAATGGTGTTTAGTGCTGAGTTATAGGCCCTGCAACTTAACTATAGAGCCATTTTGTTATGAGAAATTGATGCATAGTTTTGGGTGCAGAATGTCCAGTTTTTCTAAGATAACAGAAGACAGTTGCTACCAATTAAAACATTCTGCCTTTGCTGTGAGCAAAGAGACATTTGAAACTGTTTAACTACCATGAGCCAGACGGCATGGCCACAGATTGCCTAAATACAGATTATGGACCTATTTGGTCTTATGCATATTGTACACTATAATGGCAAGGACTCTCCTGTTTTTAAGTGGGTGGTTCTTGAATGAATTAAGTTACATTTGACCAGACTTCATGCCAATAGTGCGCAACAGTGCCATCCCATTCTTTTTTTCCATAGGGATTTCTTAAAATTCTAAGCCATGAACCATACCAACCATCTCCGAGGTGCAACACATTACAAAATTTGATTTGAAAAAGTACTTGAAAATCGGACAAATGGACAAAATGTGAATGACGTAATCGAAATAAAAAATATGTAAATATATAAAACTATTTATTTAAAGTTGTCAATTATAATTATAGAAAATTTTATTTATTTTTTTTTTTCTTTGCAAAATACAATTTACAATATACAAATTACAATTTGAGACTAACTCGACTACATCATTTACAGTGCGTCATTGGAGTGGGCAGTCACTCCTTGGCAGGGTTGGGCAGAATACTTTAAGAGTATTCTGTTTACCCTTCACTCTAGTTTAAGAAAGTATTCTGGGCTGAATACAAAATACTCTCTCTTAAATGTATTCAGTAATGTATTCCAAATCCATCACATAAAAATGAACGTATTCAGAATACCTTTAGATTACTTTTAGAATACATATTTTTAAGGCAAGGCACAACTGGAAGAATTACGTGTGATTTACTATCTCATCTGAACCACTACATCTCTTCTATTTACATCTAAGTGAATCTGAATAGCTAGTTTCTTTAAATTAAATGTTGAGTTGGACACTAATGTTTTTTCTTAATGGATAGCAAAAGGTAAACAGAAGGCAGTTTCTGGTCAACTACAATATTTTAATATTTTAACAACATTTTAATCTTCTTCGTAACACATTATTTGATTGGACCGACTAAGAATAATACATTTTGACACAAAATTAGATCAGAAATGCAAATAAATCATGTTTATTTCCAAAATGATAAATGGGTGTCACTTGCAGAAATTAAACAAAATAGTGAGGTCATATGAAAACAATATAGTATATTAATGATTTTAACTAGACTTGCCTACATATTTCCATATTTAGGCCTATTTATAATTTTTATTTTCTATCTCTTTTATTACCGACACATTTTATTTTGGGGTGCTTTTGATTCTTTTACTCATCCTTTGTTTTATATTTTTTGTGAATCACTTCATTTGAGATGTTTTGTGTGTGTGTGTGTGTGTGTGTGTGTGTGTGTTTTAAGTGAGACAAAGATATCAAAATGCCTGTATGTTACAATACGTGTCACACTGTAACCGTCCATATAATCCACACATTGGCCATACTTTCATTTTACCTATTAATATTCATATTATTACATGACTCACCAAATGCTTGTCTGTTGACTCCGTCTTTACACAGAAGCCGCATAAATGTATTTACAAAGCAACAGTCATGGAAAACAATATATCATGCGTGCAAATGTTTTTAATTTGTGGAAAACATTTCACCGGCTGTATTGATTCTGTTGCACAGCTGACAGCACGCTGATTGTTAACACAACAGTGTGCCGGTGCAGTTGCCAGATATTCAATCTGGGAATCGCTACATGAATAAGACTTTTTCATTCTTTTGTGCCAACCATCAAACCTTTTAGTGACTGTGATGCATTTTTAATGGATCCTGAAAAGGCAACCTGCGATTGTATGATTTTAACCCGAGATTGTGTTTTCAAATTAGCATAAATCTGTCAGGGTGTAGGGAATGAGAGACTCAGGACCAAGCGCAGAGTTTTAAAAAAACAAAGGATTTATTAATAACACACTCACACAAAAACAAGCATTAACTACCCCGTAGGGGGAAAAGGTAGTCCAGGGCTGGGGCAGAGGGTAATGGGGAACCAGGACTGACTGGACTGAGCAGGAACAGGGGAATAGTATAAACAAAAACCAACCAACAGACAACACCAACTCGAACAGACAAGACCGACTGGAAACACAAGACAAACTGACACTGGACAGCACACATGAGGAGGCTAAAATAGGGGGAGAAATCAAATGGGTTAACAGGGGACAGGTGAGGCAAATTAACTAATAATAAGCAAACAAGGAGGTGTATGATGTAAGACAGAGAGGCATGCAGCGATACAGAAACAAAACTACGTGCTCTCACAAGACAACAAAACATCTGAATGGCATGAGCGCACATTGCCAAGACAATAAGGCAATATATGCTCATGCCAACTGATGAGAGAATGCGTAGCAACGCCAAACAAAATGATGGCACGCGTTCTCACACTTAACAAAAAATGAGCGTACATCGTGAGGCAAACGCCACACGATGCACGCAACAAGCGACAAAAAAAAAGACAGGACACCTGTGCGAGAGTTCGGCCACACACAAACCTGAAATCTCAGACCGAAGTGACTGAACCTCAGCACAACGCGCATCCACAGTCGCGAAAGACAGACACATAACATGGAGCATGAGTGTCCGGATCCCAACACAGACCAAAAGTCAGACAGGGGAGTCAGGATCCAGACACCATGCTCTGGACATGAATCACAAGACACGTCAAGTTTACCTGACATCACAGACATAGTTTGCTTGATCGGCTGAACTTTCATGCTGGAGATGCCCTATAATAGTATCACTGTTGCTTCATGCTCTTTCTCAGCACAACACTTTCTGCTTTGTGATATCATTAAATATATTATGTCTTTGACCGTGACACTGCATCATCGATACTCTGCAGCTCTTTACTCACGCAATGCAGGGAAGAGATGACAGTTTCTCGTGGAGGGAGAAACAAGTTCAGGACTGCAGAGAAAAAAATGCAGCGGTAGCCGTGAATGCTCAGGGCAGAGAAAGGTAACACTTTATTTTGATGGCCCCAAGTACATATTTAACTGACTATAAGTGACTTATCAACTGGCTTGCTATAGCTAGTAAACAGTGTTTCAACAATCATTCAGTAGACTTTCAGTAGCCTGTATATAGATCTCTATTAATTACCTACTTACATTATTGTTGAGAACATCATTTCATTAAAAGGTCATTAATAAAGATCTATATACAGGCTACTGAAAGTCTACTGAATGTTTTTTAAAACACTGTTTACTAGCTATAGCAAGTCAGTCGATAAGCTGTTTTTTTGCTGCTGTTATTCAGGCTATTGATAGTCTACTGAATGTTTGTTGAACCACTGTTTACTAGCTATAGCAATCCAGTTGATATCACTTATCCAGATCATAGCTGTTCACCAGAAATACTGCTACTAAACACAGTTTGTAATTAATTAAGTCGAATTATCACAGACTGTTTGTTTCAACGTAAGCATATCACATCGATTAAAAACTTCTGAGCTCACGATAGGTCTGTCTTTAAAGGTTTATATTTTATCGTTAAGAAAGTTAAGAGACTACCACCGTTTCCTTATCAGACATGATGCTATAAAGTGACGTGGTCGTAAAAATATCTCTTTCATGTGAATCAGAGTCCTTGTCTTAATCATGCTGCATAAAAGTGACATTCTTTCGATCTCTTGGTTTCTGTATCTGCAGCGTCATGCCTGGTAGCCCTGCCAATGTGAATTCTCATTGGTCCAAAATCCTGCTTTTCATAACTGTACATTAAACATCAAATGTGTTGGCTGTGATTTTGTGGTGTTCAGTATGGACGGACAGATCATTTTTTTATTGTTTTAACCATTTTCTAATATGTAAAATGGAAGGAAAATGTCAAGCCATTTCCTTTTTTCAATTTCAGTTTGCAGAACGGATTTCAATATACAGCCACACATGTTAAAGAGAGTAAACCAAGGGGTTAAAGCAACTGTAGTCATGTATCAGGGGAGAGTCAGTCATCTGTAGGAGGAACAGCAGGATCAGGTAGACTGAGAGATTGAGGTATAGGGGGTGACATCTCATTGAATGACTGCTTCAATTGAAAGTGACAGCAGGGAGGGAGGTAAAGGGGATTTGGAAGAGAACAGAAGAACACGAGGGAGCATAAGGGTCATGATTGCCAAAGGCAATGCCTCAGGGTTGCCACAGCCATTGACAGATCACCTGTTACTCACCTGTCATAGTCAACTTTGTGCATAGACACATGGAGAAATGCTACGTTAGTGTGTATGTCCAAGTTCTCACCCTCAAGTTGTTCCAAAAATGTATCACTGTCTTTTTTCTGCGGAACACAAACGTTTTAATTAATATAGCGACCCGTCTCTTCAATACAGTAGTAGTGGGTAGCGGCTCACCTTAAAGCTTAATAAGGACCAAAAAGTATATTAAAAGTAGTCCAGGCAATTCAGACCTATTGTTGAGAAACAACCCAACATTTAAGTAATTTTCAGTAAAATTGCCAGTTCTCGCATTAACATTTTGCACACTAAATAATTGCTACACCACATACATTTATCACAAAATATTATTAACCTCCTGTGACCCGAGCGTGACTGCTGTGTGCACTTTATATTTCCCTTTTGATTTGTAACTAGTAGCACCTAATAAACATGCAACAAAAAAAAATATTTTTTTAATTCTAGAGCAAATAGTTTTCTTAAATATTGATGTCCACATACGTGGACAGTGGGACAAGTTTTGAAATTGTAAGTAATACCAAGCTATATAAAGTCAGATTTTCATTTTTTTATTATTTTTTTTATCAAATTGTTTATTATGTTTCCAGGAATGTTGGTTATTCATGTTTTTTAAACGTTACAGACATTACATCAGAAATTAGCATTATTATTAATTAAATTAGCATGATTAAAGTAATCAGAATCAGAATGAGCTTTATTTCCAAGTGTGCTCACGTACACAAGGGATTTCTTTTTTTTTTTTTTTTTTTTTTGGTGATACAAGTGCACACAGAACATTACAGTGAGACACAGAATATAAAACAAGGTAAGAGTATAAACAGACATACAAAATAATAGGACATATAACAGAATGGCATATGTACATGTGCAAGTGGTAATTTATGTGTAAGTTAGGGGTATGTACAGTTATTGAATTAAATATGAGTGAATTTACATATGTACATGAGACATTTATTTACATTACTTCAGGAGAGTCCTGAAGGCAGTTTAATTGTTCATGTGGAAAATGGCCTGAGGGTAAAAACTGGTGCCTGGTTGTCCTGTGCTTTGTAGCTCCGGCCAGCATCATCCAATCACTGCCAACCATGTTAAAATGAAATGAAACATTATACATTCTGAATCTATGTACTGATTACCATTGTACCATGTCTGCCAAACATGTTGAGTGGTCCAAACATCATTTGCAGCCTGAAACAGAACTTTTGGTCAGATTTTAGGAGTGAATGCACTTAGATGCATAGAGAGCAATAGGATGCTCCCTTGCTCCCTATTTAGTGAATGACTTAACCTCAAGTGTGCTGTCTGTCTGCACTGGTCTCAGAACAGTTCGAAATGCACCTTATTTTCATCCTAACTCCATATAAAGCCTCTGAAAGCAACATTTTTCAGCTTTTGGATGAACCCATTGATTCTCAGTTTGATAATGCACAGTAAATAAAGGATTTCTATGGAAAAAATGCGCTAAAGTACAATTAGTGTAGATTGTATTAGCAGTGTGGCGTTTCGTGATAAATTGCTCAAATGTTTAAAATGGCATATCAGATGAAACCAGAGACTCTAATCTTTTGACTCAAACAGGTGATGTAGTTTTGTTGCCATTTCTCCCAAAGACTCGATGCCATGTTGTTTTGTCACATGACTCCATACGTCAAAAGTTTAACCCTTTATTGACAGCACAGAGTCTCCTGAACTGAGATCAGTCTGTTTAAATTAATTGAAAGAATGCGTTGCATATAGTGAAGCCAAAATACAATGTCCACGCATGTGTTTGCGGGGTCGCACAAGGTTAAACATTAAACATGGTCTTTGCATGTGTTTGTGATGGAATACTATTGCATTTCTTACTGCATACTGCAGTATATAGTATGTACTAGCTACATATATATATATATATATATATAGATAGATAGATAGATAGGTAGATAGATAGATAGATAGATAGATAGATAGATAGATAGATGGAACTCAATATTGTGTGCAATATCACAATAATCGTTTCAAACAGTAGTATGTACATTGTCACATGACCTGATTATGTTGTACTGTTTGTTAAATTCAGCAAATGCTGTGCATTTATCCTCACAATTTTTTTTGACTTTTTAATAAAATTTTGTGTAAACAGCTCTTAATTTTTGGTAGTTAGCTCAAACAATAACAGATGTAACAAATTTAAAACAATGTTAAAAATCACTAATTTTATTGCTGGTAAATTTGTCACTTTTTGGGCAAATGTGTACAGGTTTGGCTATACTTGTGAGATCCATATTTTAGAAATTGTTCTCACAAATATAATGAAACATGTCAAAAACTGACTTGTTAGGACATTTGAAGTGGTCCTCACAATTTTAAATACTCATTAATTAGCCAAATCACGTTTTGCTTCAAATATAACAAAGTCAACAGGTTTCTGTGAGGGTTAGGATTATGGGTCATGAATAGTAAATAGCATTATCTTCGTACGATACCATTGCATTTTAGAGGTCCTCATTAATATAGCTTCTTAGGTTTGTGTGTGTTGTAGTGCAAGGTGGGGTTATGGTGACAGCAGGGTTTTAATTACAGAAGAATGAATGTCTATTTCTCCCTCTCTCTCTCTCTCTCTCTCTCTCTCTCTCTCTCTCTCTCTCTCTGTCTTTCTCCCTCTTACTTTTTCTCTCTCACCGCTCAAATTAATTTAGCCTGAGACAGGGTAGCCATTTGATGAGGCAAATGAGCGTGAGCTTGATCACAAACTGGGAAATTATATTAAACACTCTGTGGGAATTTGCCACCCCACCCTAAGAGGAAAACTGAGCTGTGTATGTGGATGACAGAGATGGCTTTAAAATGAGGTTTGTAAAGCTCAGCATCCAACACAGCTTGAAAATTTTTGTTCAATTCTGAAGACTCTCTTTCTCTCCTCAGTTGTAATGTATGTTATTGGCATGATAAACGCGTGTTGTCAAAGCATTTGCAATGTATATGCATACAAAGAAAATAGTGCAAAGTAATGTATATAAAAGTGAAGTGTGTAATTTCAGCACTGCTATTGGCACCGAATGGAATTGAGAAAATAAGTCCCACGCCAAATTCACATCATTGGTTGAGCTAATGTTGCTATGTCCTTTTGGTCGGGATGCTCAAACTAACATTTTAACATCGAAAATATTACACACGGCACTTAAAATATAGCAACAGACAAAACGTTCAGTGTAATGAAAAAAATTAATAAATACAAAATACAAATACAAATGGATGACATTAAAGAATAAAAGATTATTAGAAAAGTAAACCGTTAAAAAAGTAATAACCATTTCTTTGTATAGTTTGACCACTGGGTGGCGCTGTCCCCAAACTTTTTGAGTACCTACAGGACATGGCCCCAATGGCACATACCAAATTCGTAATGATACACCAATGTGCTTGTAATATACAGCAATTTTGATTTTTTTTTTTTAAATGGCTGAAGCCCAATATGGCCGACATAGGAAAATTTGGTATCATTTGACTCGGTATGTCCCAAGGAATCTAGAAATTCTCATAATTTTAGGTCAAATTATTCAGACGTTATAAGCATATATATATATATATTGAACACTAGGTGGTGCTGTGCTGAAACTGTGCAAGTACAAAGTTTTGTGTTAGTATGCTTAAGCGTTGTGAAGATAGAGCCTCATGTCCATTTTGGCGTGCCCGCAGTCCAATTCGTTGAAGCGGTATATGAGAACGGTTTGGTTTATCAACATGTTTCATCAATACATTTTTGTCATGAGTGTCTCTAGATGAAACAAGCAAAATTTCAAGTGAATCGGACATACAGCCTAGGAGGAGTTCGAAAAAGTATGTTTTTCAGAAAAATCTAAAACGACCTATGTAGAGAAAGAAGTATTTTGTTTCTAGGACATATGGTTCAAAAGTTATAGGCTGAAACTTTGAACTGTTTGTGGCGATAGAGGGTTTGAGTGAGAGACCACAAGTGAGGGTCAGTTACATTTGAGAGTGTCCCCTAGCTGTGTGCCAAATTTCATAACTTTCCTATGTACGGTTCTATGGGCTGTCATTGACTTGGTTCGGAAGAAAAGTAATAAGAAGAACACTAACAGATATGATAGAGGCTTCACATCTTCAGTGCTTGCCCCCTAATAATAAATTATAGCATCTGTGTAAACTGTAAAGAATGAATACAACAACAGCATGCCCAGCACTTTTCTCCCCAGCTATAAAGAGCAATACACCCATACAACATAAATAGTATCATGATACTAATTTGGTATCATTGCAAGCTTACTTATGACGAATCCCACTTTCTTAATTATTGTATCATTTTATCATTTTGCTATAATCTAACATAAATCCTACTCTTAACAAAAACCTTTTGGCATTTTTACACTAACAAAAAGTATTATAATATTGTGTTGTTTATTATTATTATTATTATTATTTAAACATGAACCATGGTAATACTATGGTATTATTTGATGTACCATGGAGTGCTATGCAAATAGTATATAAATATGGTAACCATTTAGTACCTTGATCTCATAGTATAACATGGAGAAACACACATGCGCACACACACTCATAGGCACACTTGTCCTCTAAATTTGGGGCTTGTAATGTTTGAAGACACTGAACTCCATAGAGATCTGCCCTATTTTGTCCACTCTACAGAAAGCTGATTAGATGCGCTCACATGCACACTGATGGATATCTCACACACTTTGATGTTTTCTTAGCCATCAATCTAATAAGATTACCAGAAGCTTCTTTATATCTGCCTTTCTTCTCTCTCTTAATAAGTGACACTTCAAAAAGCATACGAAAATAAGGTCCTTATTTACCAGCAGAGATCGATAGTTGAAGCTGCAGTCAATTTTATGTTCAGTGGAGTCAGTTGCATGATATGTGTGCCGAGAGCACAGTAAATGAACAGTGTGTACTGCTTTTGTCTGCTGTTACCTACATGAACATGCCAATAGTTTCAAACATATGTGTGTGTGTGTGTGTGTGTGTGTGTGTGTGTGTGTGTGTGTGTGTGTGTGTGTGTGTTTGTGTGCATGTGCATGTGCGTGTGTATTTGTGTGAACGTCCCTCTGTGCGTACAGGTTCTCATGTTGTCTCTCAACTGCATCTCACTTGAGGGGATTTAAGATCTGTCAGATTTAAATTCGACTGGGGGTTTCAACTGTGCGATTCTTTGAAGTCTAACGAACTCAACGATTTTAAACAACTTCAAACGACAACACAACTATCGGGTCTGGGCTCGGAAGGAACACTAATTAATTTACATTTTTATCTTGAAGGATAAATAAAACACAAAAAGAGGTTGAAGCCAGTTAGCGCCTGTTAGCATTTAGCCCAATCTGATAAAAAGAGAGACATGAAACAATTTTTATTAATAAGAGTGTTGTATATATTTTTATAGGCTTGTGTGTTTGTTACTGAGGGAAAGAGAGTACAAAGATAAAAGGGTTAAGATACAGAGAGCTGGGAGAAAATAAAAGCAAGAAGCAGAGAAAGGGACAGAGAGATCATTTAAAGTCAGCAGCAGCTGCCTTCATTCAAAAAAGACACTGACTGTGTTGTAAGAAAATGAAAAGTCTTATAAGAAGTCATTAGGCAATGTGTGTTTGTTGGCACTGAATCAATGCCATGGGGAGATGCCAGCCCAGTAGTAATAAAGTGTGTATGTGTGAGTGAGTCAGTATGTTTACGTGCGCAGTTATAATCGAGCTACAGTGGGTTTTGCATAGTCGTGCTGCATTCATCAATCAGTTCAAGTTTACAGAACACAATGCGTAATCCAATATTTGAAGGAAGGATGTCTGCTGAGGAAGTGCCGATAATAAACATTGCACGTCACACTTGTCTTTTGGAGCATGCACACAATGGCAAGGCCAATTGTGGTCTGATTAACATGTATACATGCTGGATAAAGCCGAGCTGCACAATGTAGGTCTGTTAGTCCAACCTTGCAAATATTGGACTGGATTTCAGTTGAACTAAAGCGTTAACATAACATTAGAAAAAGACTAATTCTTTTTTTAATACTGAAATCGAACTTTTAAAGGACATGTAAATGTACTGAGTGAGAGAATGAATGAAATAGTGGAAGAGAATGTGTTGAAGTGACCATGTCCACTTTTTTCTCTGTCTCTTTCTAAGGTTAAGTCTTTTTATTTTTGCTGCTGTGCCATCTCCCAGAGGTTTTGTAATATTGATTGTTGCACAGTGTTTCACATATTAAATTGAAGTATTTTATTACATCATATTTGAATTTCTAAAAAGGGTGTTCTTTTGCAATGAACTTTGTAAGTTTAACGAAAACTTTTCAAATTATGCTCACAAAACTTTTCTCATGGATCAGTAGCTTCTATGAATAAGAATCAGGTCTAAAACTTAGGTTTGAAGCTATAAAAACAAAACATTGTTTGCAAGGTCTCTCTGCAACTCAGTGAAATTTCCTTAATATCTTTTTATTTTAAATACGCAGGATGTTATTTTAGATTGCAGTATACGGTTTGCTTTTTTTTTGTATGTACTGTGTCCTCTTGGCTGTAAATATATTTTGGTCTTGTTTAATGCTCTTAACATTCATCTAATTGTGCTTGTGGTTTGTTGGTGAATTTTGATTTGCCAGTTCATTAGTTTATTCTCTATGGATCATTGGTTCATTCCCTAAGTCTTTTACTTGTTTGAGCCCACAAGATGGTGGTGATCTGTTACAGTATGCAGCTAATTTATATGATCACATACAGTACTTTAATGAAGCACTACTTTGTCACCAAACTAAAGGAACTAGGAAAGGAGGTCAATCTCTAACTTTTTTTTTTTTTTTTTTTTTTTGGATTATCAGAGTAACAATGAAACAATATTTACAGCAAACTCTCATCTCTTCTCATTCTCAACACTGGAGTCCTTCAAGGTTGCTGCCTTTGGAGCAATTTACACAGAAAATGTTAGGGGCCGTTCATACTGAACATGTTTTGTGTACACTAAATGGACGTCTTTGAGCCCTTAAACCACATCTTGCTGTTTTTTCAGTGTCTCAAGCAAGAGCATTGCATTTTTTAGATGGTGTTGAAGTTTAAAAGAACTTCAGCTTTTAAAAACATGTCTTGGGACACCTGCATTCTATTTGTTTTATAGGTTTTTATAGCACAAGAACATGTTTGATCTGAACGGCCCCTAAGGAAACTAAACATAGTGTAACAAATGGAACAGAATGCAGGCTCCTTTGAGAGACGTTTTAAAATTTGAATTTCTTTTAAATTGACTCAGCATCTTAAAAACGCTGATGGCACCTGACATTGAAAGAAACGAGACAATGAGACAAGACGTGATAACGTACAAAGATGTCCATTTAGTGCATGTTTACATAGAAAAACAATACCAAAACAACAAAGATGGAAGCAATAACCTGTCCCGTGTGAACGCCCCCTCAGTCCAAAATCCTCTCTTGCTGTCTATTTACCTGTAAACATGCAGAATCAAATTTGCTGATGGCACTTCTGTTCTAGAGGTCTGATAAGCAATGGTTATGAAACCTTAAAGAGTTAGGTTGCAGAGTTAGTGTCTCAATAGCAGCCTAGTACTGAATTTCTAAGAAGACTAAAGAGATTTTTGTTGACTTAAAGAAGCTTGGAGGATGTCAAACCTCAGGCAGCAGTGACACAGATGCAACAGAGATTATTTGTTTTTTTGAGCAACAGACCACAAATAAACTGAGATTAATAGACAACACAAGGAAGCCTTATCATTGTCTCTGTATATGGAAACACTCTTCGATTTATTCCATTGTAGAGTGTTCTTAGATATTGCAGTATGGTATGGTGAAGAACATCCTAAAATGGGAAGGCCATTACTTCCTTTTCTGGGATTCCTTCTTGTGGGGATTACAATTCAATCCTTGCATAAGGTCAGTAATGCCACTTTGAGTCTTGAATAAACTGAGGTTGTTCATGCATCCTACCAACACTGACCACCAGGGGGTGGTTAAGTGTGCATAGCTCAAGTTCCTGTGTCCTCCTTCAATTAGACCTTGCAAATGTCACCAGTCAACAGCTCAGTGTAGCTTGCTGCCACAGTTCCCTCATTTGAAGAGCCATGGGACTAGGTGGGATCCAGACATCTCTCCAAGAAAAAGCAAGCTGTCCTCATCCTGAATGAGGAATTTGGATGCCTACAGGTAAAGGGCTGGATCTCATTTCAGGACATCTCTACTTGGACAGTGTAGTTGGCAGCCTTCTGACACTGAAATGCCCACCCACACACTCATACGGTCAGTTCTATACCATCATAGTTCAGTCCCTGTGGTAGGCAGTAATAATAGGAAGCTTTGCAGGTGAAGCGGTCTAAACTGGGAAAATAAATGAGGGTTAATCCTTCTCATACTTGCCACTGAGGGACATGCAAGTTTTCAGCATTCTGAAAGTCTCCACAAACTGTCAGAGTTGAGGCAGGCCATGGGTTAAAGAAAGTAGTCGTAATGAATATCTACCTAACCAGTAAGTTAGCGTGACATTAGTTCAGCTATTTTCAAAATAGTGTAGCTTTTCCAGTAACATGCTACTTTTTCCTGTGAGTACTGGTGGTTTTTAATGACCAACTGTATTAACGCACATTTACAGACAAACGAGCTGTGATGCAAATGAAAGGCACTCACTCACCAAAACTGTCTTTTTATTCAAATGTAGCTGCACTGCTGCATTTCCCCAATAGCTGTATATATACTGTAAAAAAAGTAGTCGCTTAACATGCATGAGCTAACACTCAAAGTAAGTGCATTATCGATGAAGAGCAGGTTTTTAAAAAACAGCCTTTAATAAATACGAGTGAAGTCCTTGCATCATATATGCGGTGACCTTCAAAGAGTCATTAATTTATCACCTAAGCTTTAATGAATCGTCCGCTCCTCTTCATCACCTACTTAATGTATGTGTGTGTAGGTAAAGGAGGGAGAGTGATATTCATTACACCTGGAATCTTTAGATTAATGCTACATTGTGTCAGTGTTATTGATACAGCATATGTTGTACTAGAAGCACTGGGCTATTTTCCTCACTACTCCAACAGAATAATGATTGTGCTACATCCATTTACTTGGTGACTAGGAGGACAGTCCATAATATGTCACAGATACATCACAAATTCCATTTGATAGTAAGCGTCATTATGCAATACACACTCAGGAGGCAGAACACTTGAAGTGAAAACTCCTAGGGCTGCAGTTTATTACAAGTTTGTAGACAAAGACATACGCCATTACCACATTATCTGTATAAATAAAGAGATTCTTAAGGTACCATTCGGGGTTCCTTAGATTTCTATACTGGGGTGCCTTTCCCAAAAGCATCATTAGCCAACTATGGTCGCAAGTTCCAGCGTTACCATCATAGTTTAATGATTTAGTGTTTCCCGAAACAGCACTTTAACTGTGGTAAGAAACAAAGTTTTTTGTTAATTTGCTGTGTGGATATCATTTGAAATCGCTGAGGCTTCTGTATCTTTCATTACATATATATCTTTCACTCAGTCAAGACTTTGACCACATTTACATGCATTTAAGAAAACTATTTATTCCGGGGTTTTGTAGAAAGCAGCATTCTGAAATGTCACGTAAATGCGAGTGCAGCCTTTTAAGGGATTAAAGGCTAATTAAAGGCAGTTAAAAGAAAGTGCTTTGTCACACACAGTTTCTGTCGGAGAACACGCTTTTATTTTTTATTTTAATGCATAAGTGGCGTTAATATATTTTTGAAGAATGCACATATGCATATGCTCAAGTGCATCAGGGAACACTGAAGTCTAATATAGAGGGAAACCCATCTATTGCAGTGCAATGTATCTGTCGCTAACAAAGTGCATGCCGCTTTTGTGTCTTCAGAAGCTTTCTCACATTAAACGGCTTTCTGGTGTACATGTAAATGAACGATTATAATTTAATATTTGCGGAAGTTATTACGTCATTAACGACAGCTCAACCAACGTGGTTGGAATGGTGGATGTGCAACATAGTTACTACAGTATTGGGAAACAATCATGACTAGCTAGTTAATTTCTACAATAATGCATCATACTGTGGTGGTTACGCAGTGAGTTACGTCATTGTACAGGAAACGCACCCCTGGACAACACCCTGGAGGAACTCAAGGCACCCTCTAATGGTACAGTGCTGGTATTTTCAGCATAGTGAGGGCTCAAGAAATTTAAAAACTGTATCAAGTGCATCAAAGACCTTTCCATATGATGTGGAATGGAACCATGTACCATAATCTTCAAAGTTCTTGCTGGAGCTTATGGGTTGCATTAAGCCTTAAACTTTCTAAATTCCTCAAGAACTGCCCTTTTTGAAAGGGTGCTTAGAGGTTCATGAGAGAGTTCTGCTGGCTTGACAATCTGAGAAAGCCCAGGTTTTGGCCAGTAATTGGCACTTGGAATCACATGATCAGAAACTCCTATACAACACCTTGTGGAAGGCACCTTCATAAAGAGATTGCTCACTTTCATTTGAAACGACCCTATGAATGGCATTCCATTCCCACAGTGAACTTCAAGAGCATAAAAATGGTGTTTAGAATTCGCTGAGGTTTGTGTTTTACCCCTCCCTCTCAGAGGAGTGCGCAGCCATTGAGCTGCAACAATGGAGAACATGGAAGGTTATGTAGAAGCAGGTTCAACATGAAATACCATGATACCACAACAATACCTGAGCTATGAGTGGCAGAAAGAGCGAGAAAGAAGAATGTCAAAGACGAGTGAGGAATACAAAAGGGGCAGATGTGGGGGCAGGGGAGTGGGCTGTTTGATTGATGGGACTGCAGTCAGTAAGGTCTGTCAGTGTTGTAGGCTAATATTGTGCTTCCTTCTTGATCATGTTTTTATTAAACCTGAACCTTTAGAAACTGTTAGTCCTTATACCCTTCCTCTTGTTCATGCTATAAAGTATACCATGGAAAGTTGGGTGCGAGTGTGTGTTTCTCCTGGTAAGTCTCTGTTTGCCTTTGTCTTCTGGTCAAATTGTTGGCTCAGACCTAATTGGGCCTGTTTGTCTTTGCTTCACTGGGCATGAGCCAGTTAATTGGTCTAAATCCTTTGAGGCCCATCGATTGCCCAGTCCAGTTATCCAGTTATAGGCTTGGTGATGAAGGAATGGGAGGGACCACTTGATCTTTCTTAGTCACGACTGGCTGATAGACATCCACTTTGATGTGAGAGCTCAAAGAAATATTCAGCTTTCAACCTTCCTGTCACCTCTTACCAGGCCAGTGCACAGCATCGCTACTTAGAAACCAACCCCTCCCCTCATGCAGTGAGCATGACATACCTGCAATTATGTCAAAAATGCAGCTGTCTTGACCTTCATTCTCTGCTTTGGATATTGCAATGAGCGCAGGGCATGTGGAGGTTAGTGAGGGTTTTCAGAGCCCTGGGCTCATTTTAAAATCCCTGGCTCTGAACAACCCCACGGGCTAATGCAGACAAACTCCAGCTGGAACTCAACGACCAGCCTGAGTACATTGGAATAAAGACCTAAGTAGTCCCAATGAACTCAGTAGTAGAAATATGAGAATGCAGGCTGGTTTAAAAACTGCATTAGGACATCACATTTTGCTGATCATGATAAAAGTAATGGTATCTATATTTAGATGATAGCTGATGGAGGGTGGAGGAGATTTGCAGCAGATACTGTATGTAAAATTCATCAAATGACTGTATGCTTCATCTCCCTCCCTCTCTTTTTCTTTCTCTCCAGGGCAAGACCGCAGTGAGGCAGCTCTGATAAAGCGCTTTAAGGGGGATGGTGTTCGCTACAAGGCCAAGCTCATTGGGATAGATGAGGTCACTGCTGCAAGAGGAGATAAGCTGTGTCAGGACTCAATGATGAAACTCAAGGTGTGTATCTGAAAAAAGCTGGTCTAAAGCAGGGTCATTATAGATTCTTAATTCTAATTAAGATTTATTTCATTTTCTATTTGTTTTTTCAATTTAGGTTAGTTTTCATTAGTTCCCTATCTGTCACTCACTCAACGTTGTGTCGATGTAGTGACACTAGGGGTCACTCTTGGGAGCCCAAAACACCTCTGGTCTTTGATAAAAGGCCAATGCAAATTGGCGAGTGGTATTTGCATGCCACTCCCCCGGACATACGGGTATAAAAGGAGCTGGTATGCAACCACTCATTCAGATTTTCTCTTCAGAGCAGAACGGTCATGCTCATTGAGCTGAATTCGCACGACTGTTCATTCACCTCTGCTGGATCTGACGGCGCATTTCAGCAGCTTCTCCCTCCTCTGCACTGGTGCACTGCAGAGAACGCCCCTGAGCGCTTCGGCAGAAAAAAGAGAGTATATTTTTCTGAAAGAGTATATTTCTCTAAAAGAGCAGCACACACGGAACGTCTTTTTAAAGACACATCTTTTTAAAGATGACTTTCTGATTGTGTGTTATTCCTGGTTGCGGTCGTTACCTCTCAACTTCAGATGGTCACAATTGCTGTCTTTCGTGTCTGGACACGACCCACATGGAGGCAGCGTTCGTGGATTGTTCATGTTCTCACTGCGAGAACATGACCATGACTCACTACCCTCGATGGCGGGGCCAGGGTCTATACGGCGATTCCCCAGGTGGATAAGGCGCTCGCGGTGCACCTATGCCCACAGAGCACCGCCACCTGGCGCGGATGCCCAAAGCTTCCGTCCAAGCCCTGTAGGTTCACGTCGTCCCTGACGGCCAAAATCTACAGCGCTGCTCTCCTCTGCCCTGCACGCCATGGCTCTCCTGCAGGTCCACCAAGCCAAGGCGCTAAAAGAACTGCATGAGGGTAGTTCCGCCCCAGATCTGATGCAGGAACTGCGCTCGGCGACTGACCTCGCTCTCCGAGCAACGAAGGTCACGGTGTGGTTTCTCGAGCGGATGATGTCCACATTAGTGGTCAAGGAGCGCCACCTTTGGCTCAACCTGGTCGAGATGGGTGAGGCCGACAAGACACAGTTCCTTGCTGCTCCCATCTCCCAGGCTGGCCTATTCGGCGACACCGTCGAGGACTTTGCCCAGCAGTTCTCAACGATGAAGCAGCAGACGGAGGCTATCCGGCATATCCTGCCCCGGCACGGCTCAAGATCCCGCACCCCGTCTGCTTGTCGCCAAGGGTGTCCCCCTGCAGTGGCTGCGCCGCAGTCCGCCCCTTCGGCCCGGCCCCGGCGTGGAGCCCACCACAGGAAGCAGACAGCACCCGTCTCATGGCCGGCCGCTGAGAACCCATGAAGGTCGTCAAAGCGCCCCTGAGACTGGAGACCCAGGGTCGATGAAACCCACTGCATTGGAGCTGGTAGTAAGACCATTCCATCCCCTGGTGGTGGGCCGGGTGGAGAATCATTTGTTGCCTTCTTATTTGATTTTGCTGCATGCCCAAGTGGCTGCGGTACCCAACAGTTCAGCAAAAGAGTGGTTTCCTCCTTCCCTGGGTCACATACCCAGTGTGCATGGTCGTCATCATGACCACCGTCCGCGAGTTTTTCCTTGCAGGATTGGCGCTCCAGCGGCGGTCTCCCCGCCCCTGCATGCCCAGCTGTGGCACACATCCGCCCCCGATGTGACAGTCTCCATGGGTTGCAAGGACAGGCCTCTTCCTCCCCCATCCCAGGCTGTCCCGGGGGTGGTCACAAGGAGCAAGGTAAGTGCTTTGATGTCCCTAGACTCAGCACAGCCACGACATGGTGTGGCACCTCAAGCTCCACCCCGCCGCGAGTCCCCACCTTCTGGTACGTCCGACGACGTTGTCCCTTTGGTCCCTCTTGCGCGGAACTTGGATGCGTGGCTTGCGCTTTCCATTCCATCACGATGGCTGGTGCAGACCGTCCGACTCGGCTACGTGATTCAGTTCGCCAGGCATCCGCCCAGATTCAGCGGTATCCACTTCTTTACACAGACTCCCATTCAAGATGCTGATGCAAAAACGCATTCTGGCGAGCGTCCGGCATCAAGATTGGTTGAAGGACGCGTACTTTCACGTCTCGATTCTACCTCGACACAGACCCTTCCTGCAGTTTGCATTCGAGGGTCAGGTGTAAAGGTTCTCCCTTTCGGCATGTCCTTGTCCCCTCATGTCTTCACGAAGGTTGCAGAGGCAGCCCTTGCCCCATTAAGGGAAGTGGGCTTTCGCATTCTCAACTATCTCGACGATTGGCTAATCCTAGCTCACTCTCAGGACATGTTGTGTGCACACAAGGACTTGGTGCTCTCGCACCTCAGCCGATTAGGGCTTCGGGTCAACAGGGAAAAGAGCAAGCTCCTCCCGGTTCAGAGCATCTCTTTTCTCGGTTTGGAGTCAGTCTCTTTGACAGCACGGTGCTGGCCTGTTTGAAGGAAAACAGATTCAAACAGAAAACAGCGGTTCCACTGAAACTCTTTCAGAGGTTCCTGGGGCATATGGCATCCTCAGCGGTGGCCACCCCGCTTGGGTTGATGCATATGAGACCGCTTCAGCACTGGCTTCAGACTTGAGTCCCGAGATGGGCACGGCACTGTGGGACACATCACGTGGTCATCACGCCGGTCTGTCACCGTCTTTTCAGCCCTTGGACCGACCTCTCGTTTCTTTGTGCAGTTGTTCACCTAGAGCAGGTCTCCAGGCGCGTCGTGGTCAGGACAGATGCCTCCAAAACGGGCTGGGGCGCTGTTTGCAACAGGCACGCAGCTGCCGGCTTATGGACGGGCCCGCGGCTGTGTTGGCACATCAACTGCCTCGAGTTGTTGGCAGTTCTGCTCACCCTGCTCACCCATATGAGACCACTTCAGCACTGGCTTCAGACTTGAGTCCCGAGATGGGCATGGTGCCATGGGACACATCGCGTGGTCACATCGCGTGGTCATCACGCCGGTCTGTCACCGTCTTTTCAGCCCTTGGACTGACCTCTCATTTCTACGGGCAGGTGTTCACCTAGAGCAGGTCTCCAGGCACGTCGTGGTTATGACAGACACCTCCAATACGGGCTGGGGCGCTGTTTGCAATGGGCATGCAGCCGCCGGCTTATGGATGGGCCCGCGGCTGTGTTGGCACATCAACTGCCTCGAGTTGTTGGCAATTTTGCTCGCCCTGTGGAGGTTCCGGCCAAGGCTGTCTGCGCTCTCGTTGTATGTCACAACTCACCCGCCGTCTCCTCCTCTGGTGTCGGCAGCACTTCAAGTCGCTGCGAGCCACTCACATCCCGGGCGACCTCAATACTACAGCGGACGCGCTGTCACGGCAGGTTACCCTCATGGGAGAGTGAAGACTCCACCCTCAGGTGGTCCAGCTGATTTGGAGTCGATTCGGACAGGCACAGGTAGACCTGAATTCTCCCACTGTCCGCTCTGGTACACCCTGACTGAGGAACCCCTCGGCATAGACGCGCTAGCACACAGCTGGCCTCCTGGCCTATGCAAATATGCATTTCCCCCAGTGAGCCTACTTGCACAGACTGTGCAAGGTCAGGGAGGACGAGGAGCAGGTCATCCTGGTAGCACCCTACTGGCCCAATCAGACGTGGTTCTCGGACCTCAGGCTTCTCGCGACAGCCCCCCCTGGCGAATTCCCCTGTGAAAGGAACTTCTTTCTCAGGAACGGGGCACCATCTGGCACCCGCGACCAGACCTCTGGAATCTCCATGTCTGGCCCCTGGACGGGACGTGTAAGACCTAAGCGGTCTACCACCCACGGTGGTAGACACGATCACTCAGGCTAGGGCCCCCTCTATGAGGCACCTGTATGCCTTTAAGTGGCATCTGTTCGCTAAGTGGTGTTCTTCCCGACAGGAAGACCCCCAGAGATGCGCAGTTGGATTGGTGCTTTCCTTCCTGCAGGAGAGGTTGGAAGGTCAGCTGTTCCCTTCCACCTTGAAGGTGTACATTGCTGCTATAGCAGCACACCACGATACAGTGGACGGTAAGTCTTTAGGGAAGCACGACCTGATCATCAGGTTCCTGATAGGTGCCAGGAGGCTGAACCCCTCCAGACCGTGCCTCGTTCCCTCATGGGACCTCTCTGTAGTTCTTCAGGGTCTACAGAGAGCCCCCTTTGAGCCTTTGCAGTCAACTGAGCTTAAGGCACTCTCCTTGAAGACTGCCCTCCTGACTGCGCTCACTTCCATCAAGAGGGTAGGAGACCTGGAGCCCCTGGCATGATGTACACCCCCCCCTTCCCCGTGGTGTGCCTTCCCGGCCCCGCCTGCCGGAAGGTCATCCCCGCCTCTTCGGACCTGGGAGAGTGACAAGGGGAGGGAAAAAACAACAACAACAACAACAACAAAAAAAACAAGAGGGAAAGGCCAACATGGAGCGACAGCAGGAGAGAGAGAGGAGAAAAAAAAACGTACTCGCCAGTTCACCGTTACGCTGTAGCTTGGTCCTCGGCCACTCCTCCACCCTCTGGTGGACTACAGCCATGCCTCCTAGGGCAGATCGGAGGCAGTCCTCCGGCCCCTGGTGGATGGAACGCCCCATCGAGTGAATGGGTCTCCCTCACCCCTGGCAGTGGTTCTCCCGCTCCAGGCAGTCGGCCCGCTCACGGTCGGTGGTCCTCTTGAACCCTCCACATTCTAGCGGCTGGTAGGGGTCTCCTCCACCCATGGCAGCAGCCCTGACCGCTCCAGGCAGTCGGCTAGGAGCCCCTCCTCCCCTCGCGGTCAGTGGCCGTTCCTCAGCTCTCAGGCGGCCGGGCTCCTCCATCCCCCAGCGGATGGCCGCGGCTGCTCCGTTGATGTGGATGGTACTGGCAAGGACTCTACTACAGTTCATCCCTCCTCCTTCCCGGGTTGTGGCACTAGTGCAACGAAGTAAAAGGGAAAGGAGGAGGTGAGAACCGGCTTGACAATATAAATAATAATTTAATAATAAACTTAAACAAAAAGACAAACACAAAAACATGCCGGGCAGCTGCCCGTAACTCTCTCTCCCTGGAACTGCCGCCTCTGGTCGCCTTTATCCCTCTCGAGGGCTTGATTAGCCTGATTAGGGGCCAGGTGTGCAGCATCACGACCCGGCCCCGCCCTCCTCCCAGCCACAGGTGCCAGTATATCACAAAAGGCTTTTGTAATCACAGTAAATGTGTGATCAAATGTGTACAGTACATGAGTCATTTATTTCTGCACACGCAAAATCTTTATATTTAAAATCACATCTATGAATTTATGTTTACGATTTGCTGAATTATTTTTATTAATTATTGTAATAATAACTATAAAACAATTTTAATAAATAAATAATAATAATAAATAAATACCAAGTAAATATTAATAAATGAATTTCATTTAAGTCATACATTTGCTTAAAAAAAACTAAAACAAAAAAACAGTAATGTCATTCTGAGGTTTGGTAAAAAAAAAAAAAAAAAAAAAAAAAATTTGGTAGCTTCTCCCTTACAACAAATAAAATGCATTGCAAGCAGACTGACTGCCACTAGGGGGAGAAATACGACAGCGAACACGGTGTCCTCAACAGATGTGATGTGAGCGTGAAAAATGATAAAATCTTTTAAAAGAGTTTTTGCAACAAACAGTGATCACTTGGATATTTTCTTGGTCGCTTAGCTTTTATTTTGCATTTCATCAGGTTGCCCTATCCACAGTAAAATCTTATTGGTCCGAAATTTTATATGTTAAATGTTCTAATTGGCTGTGACTTTTATGCTTTTAGTGTGAATAGACAAATGACTTGTCACTGTAAACTTGTCACGTCACGCCTGGTTAGCACATGGTGTGAGAATTTATTTGCACATTTGTGTGTGTACCATATAAAGTTGTGCTCAAATGTTTGCATACCCTGGCAGAAATTGTGAAATTTTGGCATTGATTTTGAAAATATGACTGATCATGCAAAAAAACTGTCTTTTATTTTAGGATAGTGATCATATGAAGCCATTTATTATCACATAGTTGTTTGGCTCCTTTTTAAATCATAATGATAACAGAAATCACCCAAATGGCCCTGATCAAAAGTTTACATACCCTTGAATGTTTGGCCTTGTTACAGACACACAAGGTGACACACACAGGTTTAAATGGCAATTAAAGGTTAATTTCCCACACCTGTGGCTTTTTAAATTGCAATTAGTGTCTGTGTATAAATAGTCAGTGAGTTTGTTACCTCTCACGTGGATGCACTGAGCAGGCTAGTACTGAGCCATGGGGAGCAGAAAAGAACTGTCAAAAGACCTGCGTAACAGGGTAATGGAACTTTAAAAAGATGGAAAAGGATATAAAAAGATATCCAAAGCCTTGAAAATGCCAGTCAGTACTGTTCAATCACTTATTAAGAAGTGAAAAATTCGGGGATCTCTTGATACCATGCCACGGTCAAGTAGACCAAGAAAGATTTCAGCCACAACTGCCAGAAGAATTGTTCGGGATACAAAGAAAAACCCACAGGTAACCTCAGGAGAAATACAGACTGCTCTGGAAAAAGATGGTGTGGTTGTTCCAAGGAGCACAATAGGACGATACTTGAACAAAAATGAGCTGCATGGTCGAGTTGCCAGAAAGAAGCCTTTACTGCGCCAATGCCACAAAAATACCCGGTTACAATATGACTGACGACACCTTGACACACCTCACAGCTTCTGGCACACTGTAATTTGGAGTGACGAGACCAAAATAGAGCTTTATGGTCACAACCATAAGCGCTATGTTTGGAGAGGGGTCAACAAGGCCTATAGTAAAAAGAATACCATCCCCACTGTGAAGCATGGTGGTGGCTCACTGATGTTTTGGGGGTGTGTGAGCTCTAAAGGCACGGGGAATCTTGTGAAAATTGATGTGCAAGGTGAATGCAGCATGTTATCAGAAAATACTGGCAGACAATTTGCATTCTTCTGCACAAAAGTTACGCATGGGATGCTCTTGGACTTTCCAGCACAACAGTGACCCTAAGCACAAGGCCAAGTTGACACTCCAGTGGTTACAGCAGAAATAGGTGAAGGTTCTGGAGTGGCCATCACAGTCTCCTGATCTTAATATCATCAAGCCACTCTGGGGAGATCTCAAACGTGTGGTTCATGCAAGACGACCAAAGACTTTGCGTGACCTGGAGGCATTTTGCCAAGACAAATGGGCAGCTATACCACCTGCAAGAATCTGGGGCCTCATAGACAAATATTACAAAAGACTGCACGCTGTTATTGATGCTAAAGGGGGCAATACACAGTATTAAGAACTAAGGGTATGCAGACTTTTGAACAGGGGTCATTTCATTTTTTTCGTTGTTTTGTTTTGTGATTGTGCCATTCTGTTATAACCTACAGTTGAATATGAATCCCATAAGAAAGAAAAGAAATGTGTTTTGCCTGTTTACTCATGTTTTCATTAAAAATGGTACATATATTACCAATTCTCCAAGGGTATGCAAACTTTTGAGCACAACTGTACACTGATCAGCCACAACATTATAACCACCTGCATAATATTGTGTAGGTGCCCCTCGTGCTGCCAAAACAGCGCCAACCCGCATCTCAGAATAGCATTCAGAGATTATATTCTTCTCACCACAATAGTACAGAGTGGTTATCTGAGTTACCGTAGACTTTGTCAATTTGAACCAGTCTGGTCATTCTCTGCTGACCTCTTTCATCAGCAAGGTGTTTCCATTGGCAGAACTGCTGATCACTGGATGTTTTTTGTTTTTGGCACCATTCTGAGTAAATTCTAGAGACTGTTGTGTGTGAAAATCCCAGGAGATCAGCAGTTACAGAAATACCCAAACCAGCCCATCTGGCACCAACAATCATCCAAACAATTATCTAATCAGCCAACCGTGTGGCAGCAGTGCAGTGCGTAATATCACGCAGATACGGGTCAGGAGCTTTAGTTAATGTTCACATCAACCATCAGAATGGGAAAAAAATGCGATCTCAGTGATTTTGACCGTGGCATGATTGTTGGTGCCAGATGGGCTGGTTTGAGTTACGAGGACATTTTATTTTAGGCTATACAAGGGTATTGTGCTATAAATGTGGTTTATGGGGACATTTCTAGTGTCCCCATAATTCAAATCGCTTAAAAAAACATACTAAAAGATGTTTGTTTTTTATGTAAATTGCAGAACATTTTTTGTGAGGGTTAGGGTTAGGGGATAGAATCTATAGTTCGTACAGTATAAAAGTCATTATGCCTATGCAGAGTCCTCATAAGGATAGCCGCACTAACATGTGTGTGTGTGTGTGTGTGTGTGTGAGTGCAAGAGATTACACATTTGTTTCTGTGCATTGCTCTGTCGTTTTTGTAAATCTAACCCTTTTTCTAACCATACACCAGTGTGGTTTGATTAGTTACTCCTCTGTGTGTTTGAGATAGCTGGTGATTTCACCATCTGATTTGCATGTTGGTGTGATTGGAACGTCCAGACTGTTATTGATCCAGGCTGTTTACCCCTCACTCACCCAGACACATAATCCATTCTCATATTCCCACAGTCCTACACTCCTTAGCAAACCAATGAACTCTGTGTTGTCATTTTTAATCTCTTATTCCTCTCTCTTTGATCACACTGTTTGCAAGGGGAGTTTCAAACTAAAGTTTTGAGTAGAGTCTATTAGGATAATCCTGTCTCCCTTGATAATCAGCTCATGCTATAAAAACGTACTTAAAGGAAAAACTTGCACATTTTCTTTCATTATTTACTCACACTCATGTCATTCCAAACCAGTCTTACTTTCTTGCCACCCCATAACACAAAAGGTGAAATTTTGAAGAATTGCTGCTATTTTTTCTCATGCAATTACAATTCACTAATAAAGAATGCAAAACTTCAAAAATATCATAAAAGTTTCATAAAAGTAGTCCAAATTATAGACATTGTAAGGCCATAAGAAAGCTTTATGTGATGAGCAGACCAAAATTGCATGATCAAAGTCATGGAAAAAAATACATCATACTATTGGAATGTGTTTTTCCCTGTGCACTTGAAAGGAAGAAACAGACTTATCTTAAGGACACCTAGACAAATATATATATATATATATATATATATATATATATATATATATATATATATATATATATATATATATATATAGACTTCAAAGGCTGTTTCTCCACTTTGGGAACATTTTTTCATCATGTACTCACCCTCATGCCATCCCAGGTGTGTATGATTTTCTTTCTTCACCAGAACACATTTAAAGAAAAATAGAAAAATATCTTAGCTCAGTAGGTCCTTAAAATGCAAGTGGATGGTGATCTAACCTTTGAAGCTCCAAAAAGAACAGACAGTCAGCATTATGTCATCCATATGATTCCGCTGGTTAAATGAATGTCTTCTAAAGCGAAAACATCAGTTTTGGTGCAAAAAAGATCAATATTTAAGTACTTTTTAACTATAAACCATCACTTCCGGTCAGCAGCAGTACGAGCATGTAACGTAATTGCGTTGGCATGTTCACACGAGAATAGACGCATGTGCGACACACCCGGAAGAGCAGTGCTGTTTACAACTGAGTAGAAGTAGAAGCTTAGTTGGTTTTGGATTAGATCTGTATTTGTATCTGTTTGTTTACTCACAATAGGGCATTTGTGTGCTCATCCTGGATAACTCAGCCAAGAGAAAAACGTGAGATTACGTACATAACATGCCAGTGCGAATACGTCACACGAGACCGCGTGAACTCTGCCTTCTTGTGAGTGTGCATACTACTGCTGGCCAGAAGCAATGATTTATAGTTAAGTACTTAAATATTGATTTACTTCGGACCAAGAGTGATAGTTTCGCTTTAGAAGACACTCATTTAACCAGTGGAGTCGTATGGATGACATTTATACTGACTGTCTGTGATTTTTTGGGCTTCAAAGTTCTGATCACCATCCACGTTTAAGGACATACTGAGCTAAGATATTTTTCTATTTATTATTATTATTTTTTAATGTATTCAGCAGAAGAAAATAAGTCATATACATCTGGGATGGCATGTGGGTGATTAAATGATGAGAGAATTTAAATTTTTGGGTGAACTATCCCTTTAAACTGGTCTGATTGTTGTCAAGGCAAAACCGTTAAGGATCGTTAATTTAACATTGACATTTGTTGGAAATTTTACCAAGGACATCTATAATACCTGGAGAAAGCTATATGTTGGCCACAGGAAAATGACGTCATGACAATGCTGAATGACTAATGGCACCACAAGGACATGCACAGTCCCAAGCCCTTCACTATTAGCCTACATCCTCACAGGGTATCAATGTAAACACAGTTGGTTATGTGTTAAGTGAATGTAAAAGATGGGTCAAAAAACAAATACATGATAAAATATTGGATCTGTGCATTAGATTTAACAGTGTAAATGCAGCCATAAACACAAATCCCCTCAATTTAACAGTCACTCTGACCTAGTGCATGGCAGAACCTTCAAGCCTAAACCGTTGACAGAGAGAAAATGAGTTTCTTTACATACGTAACAGCTAATATGCAGCAAGTAGCAAAATCTGTCTTTCCCTCTTCGATTTCTGTTTTATCTTTCCTGCTTTCCTTCTTTTCTCATGTTTCTGTTTTTATCTTCTTTTCTGCAGGGAATCGCAGCCTCTGCGCGGTCAAAAGGAGAACACAAACAGAAAGTTTTCCTCACTGTGTCCTTTGGAGGGATCAAGATCTTCGATGAGAAGTCAGGGGTGAGTCAGGGGATGCAGAGTTTGAAAGCAGGAGGGAAGGGGGAATCATGTCCTATCACTACTTACCTGAGCCACAAATACAAGTCCTCTGATGTTTAACCTGGTTTCAGGTTGTTTTAACTAGAAAAATGCATCTGTTATGTTATATTTTGTAATGTTCATTTCTTTGGAGACTGGTTTTTGCTAATATTTTGCTGACATTTGGTTTTTTTTTCTTGTTAATGTACTGACAAATGACAAGCAAATTGTTTAAAGTAGAACAAAAGCTACAGTTACCACCTGAAAAAAAAAAAACCTCAATAGAACTTCACCGTTAACCCTTCTGAAAAGACCATGCCAGTCCAGGATGTTTTATTAGTGCTGGTCTAGCTTGGGGACCAACATGCAACCATACTGTTCATTGGCAAAACGTTGTTGGTGAAACTGGTTGACCAAGTCATGCTGATAAAATGCCTAGTGAGGTCACCAGCACACTAATCTTTCCTTTAATTAAGTCTACTGGCCAAGAACTGGCCATTTAGACTGGAAGAGACTATTTGAATGCCATGTATAGCAGTGTTTGTCCCCAGATAACACACGTACATCTCCGAGATGTCTGTTTAAGAGCGTTTCATCTGGAAAGCCTCGCAATCTAATTAACATCTGCTAAACATCTTAAAAAGATCAGATTTACAAACATTCTAAATCATAAACGTCTTAAATACATCTGCTAAATGTCTTATTGAAATACGAGAGTAAATGTCTTATAGACGTATGCAGATGAGCAAACAACCTAAGAAAAACGTCTTCCAGATGTAAACACAAGCTGGGTTTCCATAAAAACTTTTAGTATTTAGACGCATTTCTAAAAATTGGACTATAGAAAATACGAATCGTTGTGCATTTCCATCCACTACGTCATGCGCATTACCTTGTCATTAGCCACCTTGTCTTGATGGAGCAGCTAAATGACCTCCTTTCTTTGGGGAGAGTTTTATTTGCAGGATTAGTTTTATTAAATGCTTCCAGGAGACACTGCAGAATAACTGTAATATCTGATATAACAAGGGCTGAAATGCATGCGATGCCCACACACTGCCAGCCTCTGCATATCTAGGAGCACCCACTCTCAAAACTGTTCTGGCGGATTTTGAGGACCCACTTTAAAGACAAGTTGTGGGTTAAACACTTCCGAATGTAAAGAGCTATGTTCGAAGAATTGTGTGCCAAGGTCGGACCTTTCGTTGTGCCAGTCACATCAAGCTATCGCACACTCATAACGTGCACAAATGGTCAAAACTTGTCATTGTTTTGCGTTTCCATCACCTTAATGCGCATTTTAACTAATGCAAAACTCTAGAAAATCCACCTTCTCCTAGCGCATTAAATTGTAAGCAAATTTTGAGAGTTTATTTGCTTATCAAGCGTTTCCATTCAGGATTTCTTAAGCGCAATTTAAAAATGCGCATAAAAATAGTTGGATGGAAACCCAGCCACAGATGTCAGTCCACTACCAGCAATACCAAAAACCGAATACATGTGTATGTAAATATATGTCCGTTCAAAAGTAAAAATTACTGATTATTTCACATACATAAATCAGCAATAATATACAGCATTATTTTTTTAATTTTTTTAAAGACTCTATGTGTCAAACCTCACAAACTATGACAAATCAAAGTTAATTTGTTTCTCCTCAAAAGCGCTTATTGGTACCTTGTAAACATGCCTTTTTTCACATTGACTTGACAAACCTGTGCACCCCAATTAATAAATGTTGCATAAAGCCAGACAATCAGATTAAAGTTTGTCACATCGAGAAAGTGCTTGCCATTTGTGTGTGCAATATGCATCAAATGGTCATAGAATCAACTGTATACAGTTTGTAGATGTGCCACTGGAGGCTGAGACTACCAGCACAGCAACATCCCATGCTAGATACCATCATCCAAAACACAACATATCCTGGTGACCTGCTATTCTGGTCATTTTAGGAAAGTGAAGGGAAGAGTTGTACCTGACCAAACTTCTCTTCATCATACTCTAAAATTCTCAAACTAGTTCTTCATCAGAAAGCTTTCATCATTTAGGTCTCAGAATATTCAGTTCATGGGGAAAGATTTGTTTCCAGCATGTTAGCATTTGTGTGGCTGCTGTAAGCAGTCTTGAGGATGCTCTGCATCGGACGGGTGGTGAGGCGATCCTCTGGGAGAGGTAAGCCTGTGTTAATGATGCGTTTTAAAGAGAGGAGCGCACTCCGGGGAAATCAGAGAAGCCTAATTGAACAGACCTCTTACAATAGAACGACCGTAGCTTTACAAGACACATCTGCAGGGCCCTACTCTATCTCATTGGAGAGTAAATGGCAATAACAGTCAATGAATCTATCACACCTGAGCTAGTTATAAAAGTAGGGAATAATGTGCAATTTTTATGAAGTATCACACCGCATCACATGCATCTAAGCACAGTTCCACAGAAGGAAAGATTGAAGAAGAACCTCACTTTGACTGAATTCTTTAGGTTAGAAATCACTTAGCTGGTTTTGACATTTTTTTTAAATAGATGATGAAAATCCTGCAGAGCGCTGTTTGCTTTGACATCATTAGTCCTACCTACTTATTTTACAACACTCTTATTTACAATGTTTCATAGAGGTGCAAATAACATAATTTGTCATTTTAAATTTAGATTTAATTATTAGTTTGTCATCATTTACTCAACCTTATGTTGTTCCAACCCATATAACTTACTTTCACCCAAGAAAAAGTATGTGAACCCTTTAGAATTATCTGCATTTATGTATAAATTTGTCTTAAAATCTGGTTTGATCTTCATCTGTTACAATAATGAACAAACATAATCATTTTAACTAATAGCACACAAATTATTGTATTGTTCTTGTACATACTGAATACATAATTCAAACATTCACAGTCTAGATTGGAAAAAGTATGTGAACCCCTAGGCTAATGAAGTATACAAAAGCTACTTAGAGTCAGTTGGCAAACCTGGCATCCAGTTAATGAAACTAGATTGGAGGTGTGGGTTAGAGCTACTCTGACTTATAAAAAGCACTCAAATATTTTGAGTGTGCTATTCACAAGAAGCATCTGCTGATGTGGACCATGCCTTGCAAAAAGAGATCTTAGAAGACCTATGATCAGGAATTGTTGCTTTGCACAAAGCTGGAAAGGGTTATAAAGTTATCTCAAAGAGCTTAGATATTCATCTGTCCACAGTTAGACAAATTGTCGATAAATGGAGACGATTTAATACTGTGGCTACTCTCCCTAGAAGTGGCCGTCCAGCCAAGATGACTCAAAAGGCAAAACACAGAATGCTCAATGAGATAAAAAAGAACCCTAGAGTGATAGTTAAAGACTTAAAGGAATCATTGGAACTGGTTAACATCTCTGTTCATGAGTCTACTATACAAAAAAGATTAAACAGGCATGGTGTCCTTTAGATAAAAGCATCTGCCAAATGAATAAATGTAAATGTGTCCATATCAGGACACGATGAATGATGCCACTGCTTTCCAACAAAAACATTGCTGTGTGTCTGAAGTTTGCCAAAGACCACCATGACACTCCACAACACTACTGGGAAAATGTTTTGTGGACTGATGAAACAAGGGTTGAATTGTTTGGGAAGAACATGCAGCTCTACGCATGGTGTATAAAGGGCATCGCATACCAACATGAAAACCTCATCCCAGCGGTGAAGTACGGTGGAGGGAGCATCATGATTTGGGGCTGCTTTGCTGCTGGACCGCTTGCCATCATCGAGGGAAAAATTAATTTAAGTTTATCAAGATATCCTACAGGATAATGTCAGGGTGGCTGAGCGCCAGCTGAAGCTCAGTAGAAGTTGGGTGATGCAGCAGGACAATGACCCTAAACATTGCAGTAAATCCACTATAGAATGGCTTCAAATAAAGAAAATCCACCTTTTGAAGTGGCCCAGACAAAGCTCAGATTTTATCCCAATAGACATGCTGTGAAATGACCTCAAGAGAGCTGTATACACCAGACATCCTAAGAATATGGCTGAGCTGAATCAGTTCTGTAAGGAAGAATGGTCCAAAATTCCGTCTGAATGTTCTGCAGGTCTAATCCAGAGCTACCGGAAACACTTGGTTGAGATTATTGCTGCCGAAGGAGGATCGACCCGTTATTAAATCCAAGGGTTCACTTACTTTTTCCACAGCACAGTAAATGTTGAATGGTGTGTTCAATAAAGACATGAAAGATTATAATTGTTGTTAACTTAAGCACATTTTCTTTGTATATTCTTGTGACTTTGATGAAGATGATATCACATTGTATGGCCAATTAATGCAGAAAAACATTTAATTCCAAAAGGTTTACATACTTTTTGTTGCGACTGTATGTGTTTGTAGTGCCATTGCATTTGCAGTGTTTTTGAAAAATTCTCATACTTCTCAGTCGTATATGAAAACTTCCTGATCTAATTAATCAGTGCAGATCTAAAACAACAAAAATTAATGGATCTAATAAGATGAATCTTTCTGATAAGATGAAGAAGATGTTTCAGATTGAATATGGTTGCAGCGGATGTAAATAGATGTTGGTGGTATTTTTTAGGGATCGGCCAATGTGGATCAGGCAGCTCTGATAGATCAATGCTCAGGGTTCATTGCTGTACCGATGAAGGCCATTGATAAATGCAGGGTTACTGTGTGAGTGCCACATGTTCTGTTGTCATGGCGCCGGGAGGTGACCCCTCATGACAAGGTTTTAATCTGTCATTGATGCATTGGATCTATTAACAGATGACCTTTTGCTCACTTTTGTGTGCGTGTGTTCACATATGTGTGTGTGTGTGTTGATGTTTGTCTACTGCATTACATTTTGGTTACTATATCCAACACTTATCAGGTTGTTCTGCTGTTGCTTTTGCATTGAAACTAAAACAGCAGTAATGCTTTAATCAGATGTTTGCATTTAGTTAATCAAGGATACTCATCCAGCGAGCACACCACCTCTAAAAAGAGCAGAGTCAAAAATAGACGACCACCCTGGCACATCCCTACTTTAGTTGACAGTTTGTATGTTTTTATTGTAATTGCTTACATCACCTAAATCAACGAGGTTCAGAATATCCCTTTCCACACCATTTATTATGTTGCAGTTCATAATAAAGTTACCAGGTACCAACAGAGTTACTGTATTTGATTTGCAAAACCAAAACTGGTCTTTTCATCATGGTCTTGTTTTCCTCTTTTACCTTTTCATCTTGCTGCTGTCCATCTAATAAATGTTGCATTTAAATCTAGCTTCATCATATGCTCAATATAGTTTGAAAGTGTTCCGATGAGTTACATTTGCTGCACAAATGAAGTTGAAGACTGCCACATGCACAGATGCTGTTAAGATGACCTTGGAGTATGTTGCTGTATAAACAGAGAAATCAAATAAAAAGGGAGAGACAAAAGATGAATTAGCCTAAGAGAGAGAGAGCGAGAGGGAGAAAGAACTAAGAAGAGAAGGCACAGTATAGAGATAGTGCCTTGTACAGCCTCTTTAACATTCAGCTGCTTTACTCACTGTCTCTGTCCACCCTGTTTGTGTGGTTGTTCCAGCCTCGTATAATGCCTGTCCTCCCCTCCCTCCCTTTTTGTTTTCCTCCTTGGCATTGGCTCTCTGCTCCAGGCTTTCCTCTGATGAAGAGGAGCTGCTTCCTGATTTTATTACCACCACTGTGACTTGGCTAATCGTATTGTTGCCCTGCTGTTTGAAGGCCGGCCAAGACTTGCCACTCGCATTATTATCTCTCCCATTAAGATGGAGACTAGAGTTGCTGCAGAGAAACAGGAAGGTCACATACCCACTGCCACCTCCAATTCAAACCATCTCGGTTACAACTTAAGAACTATTTACACTCATGCATCAAACCTACGCCGTAGCCTGACGTGCACCTCTTCAAAAATGTACGAGTCCCGTTAATGCAGACCACAACAGCTATGATTGGTATGCTTTTTAACCAGAGACCATCCCCCAGGGTAACAAAAAAGATATCTGAGGTAGCTGCGCATTTTCTCCAGGATTATTTTAAGATCTGTTGTATCAACTGATCAGTGATCGTGTTACGTTGTATTTGGACTTGTTTCTTTTTTCGGGTATATATTTATATATGCTGTTTATATATTCTGTTTATGTTTCACAAAGTTACAAGCGAAAACTTGACAAAACAACACATATGTTAACAACCGGGGCTTTTACTCAATATATATTTGGCATTGTGAGTGACACAATGTTTGTTGTGTTCTACTTGAGAACTTTACAATCTGTATGATGACCGTATGTCAAATGACCGTATGTTTGACAGTATGGTGTACAGTAAAATAATGATATTTCATAATTTATGAAAATGGAACACTTCTAATTTGTCAGCAATTAAAAAACATCTATTAAGAGTTGGTTATATTGCATATATGCATTGTAAAGTCAACCTAATAAGCTTTAAAACTACACCCATTTTCAACAACATTTAGAGCTCCAAAAGTCACATAAAGGCAGCATAAAAGTAATCCATACGACTCCAGTGGTTTAGTATATTTCTTCTGAAGTGATGCAATCATTTTGAGTGAGAAACAGATCAATATTTCAATCCTTTTTTTACTATAAATATCCACTTTTACTTTCACTATCAGAATGTGAAAGTGAGGGTCGAGATTTATAGCAAAAAAAAAAAAAAAAAGTACTTTATATTTCTCACCACACCTATCATCTCACTTCTGACGTTATGGATTTAAGCACTGGAGTCCTTTTGTGCTGAATATAAATTACTTTTATGCTGCCTTTATGTGATTTTTGGAGCTTGACAGGTCTGATCACCATTCACTTGCATTGTATATATACATATATATATATATATATATATATATATATATATTAATTCAGAAAATTTTTATGGTATTAATAGGCCTTAAAAGTGGAAAAAATCTAGAGAAAAATAAAAAAGTAAGTGTTCTTATATTTACACTAGTTGACAACAAATTTCATAAATATATGATTTATGGATCCATTGAACAGTTATTTTCCAGAATAACTCCAGCCTCATTCTTGTTTCATTTACATGCTGTCCAATATGCTTACCAGACTCAATCTATATACAGTGTATAGTTTCATAAGTCACAAATAGTATGCAGGGAGTTTCATCCTTGATTTCCTATGCCACTGATTTGCATGGAAATGAGATCTGACCCATCCAATAGAGCAGTCTAATGCATGCAAAAAGCAGCTGTTGATGTACAAGACTATATCTGTTCCACTTACACTAATATCATTAGACAGAATGAGCTAGAGTGTGTGTGTGTGTGTGTGTGTGTGTGTGTGTGTGTGTGTGTGTGTGTGTGTGTGTGTGTGTGTGTGTGTGTGTGTTAGAAAGCACATGGAATGAGGGCAAGAAAAAGGAGCCAACAGTGTCTACATCCATAATGATAAGTTTACAATAAGCATGTATACCTTATCATTATTAGTTAATGTAATAGGAAACATGAACTAACAATGAACAATACATTTACTGCATTATTTTAATCTTGGTCAATACATACTTGCATTCTACATGTACTATTACATTTTTAGCATTAAAAGTTTTACATTAATATAAAACAGTAAATGCATTATAAGCTAACAAATAATGGAACTAACATTTTTATATTTATTAATATTGATTTATATGTATAAAACAGCATTATCCCAGATTAATAAATGCTGTAAAAAAAAATAAGTGTTAGTTATTTATTCCAAATTCATTAACTAATGATAATGAATACAACCTTATTGTAAATGAATACAAAAAATATGTATAATTGTTTATGTTGTAGACAGATTTAATAACAGTAGTCCCAAAACTTATGGGTACAGTAAAGCATGTTGGCGCTAAAACATAAGATAAAATTCTTTATCCATATGGAATTTTAAGCCTCTTAGTCCATTTTGCGCTGTCAAGAGTTATTAGTCTCTCTCCACACAGTTGCACCTAATGTCTCTCGCTCTTTTTCTAACCATATGCTATGTATTCCTCAGAGGCGTCCATGGGCGGTCCATTTCTGAAGTTCCTTTCCAATCCTGCTCTCAGAGGAGTAATTTTGTCTGCCCTCCCGCTAGCTTTTCCACCCCTTGATGGAGTGTGGGGGTGTTTTTGTGTGCCATGCCTATGTGTGAATGTTGGCACAGATGGCATTTTTGATTAAATTCAGTTCTCTCCTAACTAATTACCCCTCTCTCAGGCCCAGTTGCTGGACTTCTGTAGCTCTCTCTTCTGGTCTTTTCTCTAATCAAAGACCTGGAACTGTCATCATTGCTATGTCAGCTGCTAATTAGTGGATACCTGGCGCCGTGGCAACAGCAAGTTGTGTGGGGTGGGGGAAGGGCGAGTCAGGGCTGTCCGATTGGAATAATGACACCTTGTCTCCATGTCTAGCTCCCACACTGAGATGATTAAATATGGACACACACTCTATTGCCAAGGATGTGCACATGTGTGTTTTAATATAATAAAAGGACTCCTACACGGTGACATACAACATGCAGAATAACTTTAATCACACCATCTCTTATTGCAATTGAGACAGTTGCATATGCCAGTTAGTAGGCATGAGATGAGAATCAACCACCATAACCTCATGCGACCCCACGTACACATGTGTGGATGTTGTATTTTAGCTTCGCTATATGCATCACATAATTTAATTTAATTTAAACTGACTCATCTTAGTTCAGGAGACTTTGGGCTGTCAGTAAATGGTGACAAAACAGCATGGCGCCGATCACAGCAGAGTTTGTCTTTGGGAGAAATACCAACAAAACTACATCTGGCAAGAAACCTAATTACGTTTTTACATTGAAACCTGTTTGAGTCAAAAGAGTTCCATCCGATATGCCATTTTAATAATTTTAGCGATTTATCTCGAAACGCCACACCGCTAGACACAATGGACACTTATGTTTACAATAGCACAAGGTTTTCATTAGTAATCCTATATTTACTGTGGATTTTTACATTACAGGAATTATATGGAGTTAGGATGAAAATACGGTGCATTTTGAAATGTTCTGAGACCAGTGCAGACAGACAGCACACTTGATGTTTAGTCATTCACTAATTAGGGAGCAAGGAAGCATCCTATAGCTTTCCTATGATGCCAAGTGCATTCAATCCAAACTTCAAAAGTTCAGTTTCAGGCTGCAGATGATGTTTGAACCACTCAACAAGTTTGGCAGACATGGGACTATGGTAATCAGTAATTAGATTCAGAATTTATGATGTATGACTTTATTATTATCAGAATTAATTATACAAATTTCTGATGTAATCTCTGTAATGTCTCAAAACATGAATAACCAACACTCCTGGAAACATAATAAACAATTTGATAAAAAAAAAAAAAAAAAAAGCTTGGTATTATTTAAAATTTCACATATGTGGACATACATTTTTAGAAAAACTATTTATTTTTTATTTTATTTTTTTCAGTGTTTATTAGGTGCTACTAGTTAAAAGTCAAAAGGGAAATGCAAAATGCTCACAGCAGTCACACACAGGTCTCAGGAATTTAAACTGGTCTGACTTCATTTTCCTATACATGCCATAATTTGATGTCATTGGGCCTTATTCTTGTTCAGCAGGATGAATCTGTGTAAATTGTTTGTAAAACCATTTTAATTCAGTGCAACAATTTACGACCTAATGGTTTAACAAATAACTTACAAATTTGCTTTCTTTTTTTCTCCCCAATTTGGAATGCCCAAATCCCAATGCATTCTAAGTCCTCGTGGTGGTGTAGTGACTTGCCTCAATCTGGGTGGTGGAGTTTGAATCTCAGTTGCTTCTGCATCTGAGACCATCAACCCACGCATCTTATCATGTGGCTTGTTGAGTGTGTTACTGTGGAGACATAGCCTGTGTGGAGGCTTCATGCTATTCTCTGTGGCATCCATGCACAACTCACCACATGCCCCACTGAGAGCGAACCAAATTTTAGTGACCACAAGGAAGTTACCCCATGTGACTTTACCCTCCCTAGCAACCAGGCCAATTTGGTTGCTTAGGAGACCTGGCTGGAGTCACTCAGCATGCCCTGGATTAGAACCTGCAACTCCAGGGGTGGTATGCAGTGTCTTTACTGGCTGAGCTACCCAGGCCCCCAGAAATTTGCTTTCTTAAATTTACAGAATGCTATTCTGAGACCTTAAAGACCATTAAAAAATCTAAACTGGAGTTTTGTGAAGTCTTCTATATGCTAGTGAATTCTTAAAACTAAAAGAAATCTTTGCCAGCACTGCCCCTTTCACGTAGATGTTATGAATAAGGAAGCCAAAGTGAGAAAACAAGAATTACAAAGAGAAGAGGACAAAAATGCATGTGATGAGAGTAATGGATGAAGAACGACAGAGAGGAAGTGATGTGGAGGAAGGGTGATAAATCATGCTAAACTCATTAATGAGATAACACTGGCTGAGGAATATGAAGGTTAAAGGGTTGAAAGCTCTGAATGTGCTATAGACACAGTTATTTCCTGCCAGCAGCCACTCCACGCTGACATGTACGAAAAACGGAAGGAAAAAAAAACAATGAAATATATATATTTTTTGGTCAGATGTTTAGAGGCATCAATACAGCCCATATTTTGTATTTAGTGTGTGTGCGTGTTGATGTCAGCTGCTTCTCAGCTTTTTAGATATCAATCCACTAAACTGTTTTCTGTGATTTACAACAAGTAGACACAGACTCACAAATTCATTGTCATGTCATTCTCTCTTATGGTACAGGTTCAAATGTATTGAATGTGAACTCTGTAAAGGATGTGTTCATGGCTGCTGTAGACTGAGACAGCAGACAGGGCTTTTACTGCAGCCTAAAGTTCCCTGCGTTGATCTCTGAATTCATAATGCAGAGTTCAGCTTGCATTCCTTTGGCTGGTGTGTACTGTGTATATGTGTATAGGTAGGCATGCCATAAACCTACTGGGCCTCATCCAAAAATAATGATGTCATGCATGAAACAATGGCCCCATTTACACCTTGCATTAACATGCGTTTCGTATCTGGATAATATCTGGATATTCTTCAGCTGGATTGAATTTACACCTTGCAGTCAAATATCCACTGTGATCGGATAGAGATCCGATCAAAGTTACCCACACAAAATGGAAAACGCTACTTACATATTACATCAGATGCTGAGATAACTGAGAATTCTCAGTTTTTTAGCAATTGTTTTAAAAACAGTGATGAATAATTCAAATGTTTTTCATCACTTTAACAGTCAGGGTTTTTACTTCATTGAGCCTAAAGCTAAATTTCTTCCTCTCAGTGCTAAATATGCTTCTCATCTGAAACGTGATTGCAAAACGGTAGTGTCTGTTGTGTTTTTCACATTGCGATAGCAGAATTAAGAGAAAAAACAAGAACACACTACACATCACTTTAAAGGTGCAATATGTAAGATTGACAACAATCATTTGAAATGGGTACTGCAGTCCAAATTCAAAATATTGGAGAGTTGTCTGCCCCGCCCCAGACTCGAAGCTCATGCGGGTTGCCAGAATGTTGACATGCAAATTCGCCAACTCAGCATCCGTTTTAAAGGATTTCTGGGCTTTAAGCTGTCTCCATCTTCCAAAGGCATCTCCAATATTTATCCATGTTTTACTATGCCTCTGGTCATGGTGGTATTTAGACGGATGGTGAGGCTTTTTATGTCGGGTGGAATCTGTTATCTCTGATCCAGTTTGTTTTCTGGCTTCCATGGCTGCAGCACGCAGTGTTGTTTGCCTGCAAACTTGTTCAAATCTGGCAACCCGGCAGTGTCAAAATACTATTTGTGAGTGGGCAGTGGGCGGGATCACAAAAATTCCGGCCCGGAATGGAAACTTCAAAATAGAATATACTGGCTGTAGTATTGTTTTCGGAGAAGCCAGTATTTCAACTTAGCATTCCTAATCCTCTAATGACATATTATGGTCATTTTATGATTTAGTACAGTAAAAATATTACACATAGCACCTTTAACAATGGACGACTATAGCTTAACCTCATAATTAATTACGTAGTTGTATTCTTTGAATGCTCTCAGAATCTGTTCCTGACCGCCTCTGAATGTGGTTGCAGTGATCTGATCACAATGTGTCTTGGGTGCATTTACACCTGGCATTTAATGTGGTAAAGTCGTTTCTGACAGCGATCCGATCACCGAAAATATATGTTAATTCATGGTGTAAATAGGGTCATTATTGTTTTGAGCAATTTTGTCCTCTTTTCTGTAGCATTCGTTATTTAGCATTTTCTGTACTCTGCTGAGATATTTTCTTTTCATCTTTCTTAATTTCTGTTATTTCGAACTGTGGCAGGGAGGAGGGCGGGTGTGCAGCATTATGACCCGGCCCCTAATCAGGCTAATCAAGCCCTCGAGAGGGATAAAGGCAACCGGAGGCGGCAGTTCGAGAGAGAGACAGTTACAGGCAGCTGCCCTGCATGTGTTTATGTTTGTGTCTTCTTGTTTAAACCATTAAACTATTATTTATATTGTCAAGCCGGTTCTCGCTTCCTCCTTTCCATTGAACTTTGTTACACTGGTGCCGAAATCCAGGAAGGAGGAGGGATGCGCCGTAGTAGAGTCCTCGCCACTACCATCCACCCCAATGGAGCAGCCACAGCCATTCGTCGGGGGAAGGAGGAGCCCAGCCACCTGAGAGCGGGGGAATGGCCGCCGACGGCGATGGGAGGAGGGGCTCCTAGCCGACCGCCTGAAGCGGTCAGGGCCGCTGCCAGGGGTGGAGGAGACCCCTACCAGCTGCTAAAACATGGCTGGGTCAAGAGTGGACCGCCGACTGTGAGGGGAGGAGGGGCTCCTAGCTGACCACCTGGAGCGGTCAGGGCCGCTGCCAGGGGTGGAGGAGACCCCTACCGGCTGCTAAAACATGGCTGGGTCAAGAGTGGTCCGCCGACCGTGAGTGGAGGAGGGGCTCCTAGCCGACCACCTGGAGCAGTCAGGGCAGCTGCCAGGGGCAGAGGAGACCCCTACTGTCCACCGAAAACGCGGCGGGGTGTTCCATCCGCCAGGGGCTGGAGGACTGCCTCCGATCCGCCCAGGGAGGCGCGGCTGTCGTCCACTAGAGGGTGGAGGAGTGGCCAAGGACCAGGCTACGGCGTATCGGAGAACCAGCGAGTACATTTTTTTTTCTCTCTCTCTCTTCTCTCTCTCCCGCTGTCGCTCTGTGTTGGCCTTTCACTCTCGTTGTTTTTGGGGGGGATGACCTGCCGGCAGGCGGGGCCATAAGGGCACGCCCCCTCCCACCGGAAAGGAGGGGGGTGATGTACGTCATGCCGGGGGCTCCCCAGCCTGAAAGAAAGGAGGGAGGATTGTAGGAGGGAGGAGTGTGTCAGGGAGGAGGGTGGGGCCGGGTCGTGATGCTGCACACCTGGCCCCTAATCAGGCTAATCAAGCCCTCGAGAGGGATAAATGCAACCAGAGGCGGCAGTTCGAGAGAGAGTTTACAGGCAGCTTCCCTGCATGTGTTTATGTTTGTGTCTTCTTGTTTAAACCATTAAACTATTATTTATATTGTCAAGCCGGTTCTTTCCCTTTTACCCTTGTTACACAAACATTTTAATGTGGTGGGTTACAGCAGGCTTACAGAGGGCTCATATTAAAGCTTTTTTTGCAAAAAAAAGAAATTTCTTCATCATTATTTTTGTCTTGTTTTCCAGTAAAACGCATCTAAACATCCTTAAAATAAGATACATTTACTTGAGAAGCCTGCTTATAATTTAAGAAAATAAGACTTGTTTTTAGAGAATACACTGTATTTTGAATAAAGTTTATTTTTCTTACATTGTTTTATACATACAGTACATTCAACACAATTTTGTGAGGTTTATAAGAAAAGAAGAAAAAAAATATTTTCCCAATGGGGAAAGGAAAACATAATTCAAGAAATATTCTCTGAAAAGCCTTATTATCTTTCACAATTTAGCTTCTCAGTTAAATTTATCAAGGACAAAATAATTATTTTTGAACATTCAGTGATGTTATTTCGCAGCAAAGATTGTAGAATGGAGCTGAAAACTTGGTTACCACTAGATACTCATAGACAGGCAAATTTAATCATGGGCTCTATTTTTAAGAGGCCATAAGTCATATTAAGCCATAAGTGATACACGCAAAGTCAATGGACATGGCCAGGAAGTTTTGGTATATTCGTGCAAGCATGCGCTAAGTCTAGGTGCAAGTGGGTTTGGTGAAATTGCATGCAAAGTGCTAATGTGCTAATGGGCTGGGTCAAATGCAGTTTAGTTCTAAAGTTCTTCTCTGGCACCATCTGCATCCTATTATATACTCCATTACCTGTCAAGCATCAGCTATGTAAAAAAGACAGCACATTCATAAGAAGTTTGTTGTGTAAATGGACTATATTCAGTGAATTTGAAGAATTGAAATATGGACTTACGTTCTTTTGTGCATTAATTGCCTTCCTATTGAATGTTAGGCATATCTCTATGACAGTGACACGCTCCTTCTATACACATGGAAAATGTGGTTCTCATCAAGATATGGATTTACGCTCTGTTAAATGATAGAGAATGTAAGTATTATTAATAATTTTCATCTTCTGACACACAAATCATGGCTAGTATTAACAGTGACTGTATCGGAACGAACTTCACTTCTACACTTCTAATGTATTTATTTAAACACATATTTCTAAATTCAAATTACACTTCAAAAGAAATTAAAATATAATCAAAATAAAGAATTATACCAAATCCAAAAATGTTATTCTCTCCACTTCTTCCAATGGCCTCTTTTGCAGAGACTTAAAAATCACTCTAGGACAACAGGTGGAAAATACCAATACAAATTACAGTAGATCATGAATACAATTGTAAATATAAACATAATAATAATTACTGAAAACTTAATCATAACTTAAATATAGTTTAACACAAATCTAAAAAAAAATAATCATAAAACAGCAACAAAAGCGATCGTCATGGACATAATTTTATGTTCCACCGTATTTTTAAGAGTTTGGACATTAACTTTTTACCACCTGCTGGTGGAATCTCAAAACTGCAAATGCAGGAACTGAGCTGCAAACAGACCTGCTTTTGAAATGCAATTCACTAAACAGGAAGCAAGGGAGCATCCTCCAGCTTTCCTATGAAGCCAAGTGCATCCAATCTAAAATTCCCATCAAAAGTTCAGTTTCAGGATGCAGATGATGTTTGAACCACTTTTTGGGGTTGGCAGACATGGGACAATGGTAATTGTAAGAGTTGATACTTAGATTCAGAATGTATAATTTTATTTTGGTTGGCAGTGATTTTCCCAATACACATTGTTCCAAAGTAGCTTTACATTTTTATCTTTAATGTCTGTAACATCTCATAAACATGAATAATCAACACTCCTGGAAACATAATAAACAATTCGATAAAAATAAAAAAAAAAACTGACTTTCTATAGCTTGATATTATTTAAAATAAAAAAACTTAGTCCTGCTGTCCACATATGTGGACATACATTTTTAGAAAAAGTTCTCTAGATTTTTATTTTTATTTTTATTATTATTATTATTATTATTATTATTATTATTATTATTATTATTATTTCAAGTTTATTAAGTGCTACTAGTTATAAAAAGTCACGTTCTGATCTCAGGAGGATAGAAAATTAATTGCAAAACAAACACAAGAACATGTCCTGTGTGAACAGCCCCTAATGCATTAGTTTTAACAGTAACATTCCATAAAACTATTTGTGAATAGTGATGTCTCTAATTCCATTATGTTTTAATTCAATTCAGAAAGAGTGTTGGGGATCAGGGATTATGAGGTGGCACAGAGCAGTAAGAATCACCCAGAAAATCATTTGAAAAGCTGTATTTTGTTCTTGCGGCTTTGATTTGTGCTTAGATGTGGATCTAAAATGGCATGTCACTGTAAAGTGAGGTCATTAACAGCCTCTTATCATCCTGAAACAGAGTCTCTTGCTCATGGCATATGATTGTTGCGCCGGCTGCCCTCCCTCTGGGCAGGCTGGTGTATTGATAGTCCCGCCTTTTAACATCTGCACACATACTATACTACACACACTCATGATCTTTATGTTCAGGGAGAAGATACTATTGAACAGAAAGGGACTCCATTTGGGATTGCCATGTAGATAAAGCCATTAGTTCTATGGCATGTCGAACAAAAATTTAAGAATTGTTCTACTGGGCATACTCATTTGCAAAACCCAGATAGTCCTTGTATAATCCACCCCTGCTGTCTGACAAACAATGGGCGGCACCAAGCTCAAAAGGGATTCTGAGAATGCTGTTCCTCATCTGCATGGGTTCGTCCTGAAATTCGTCATGTTTTGGGACACTTTGTCTTCACTTTTCCCTTGTCTTTCTGTCTCTAAGCTCAGCCGGCGTAAGCCATCAGCAAAGCTTGCAGACACCCGTCTCATAAACTGTTTGAAATAAGGGGTAAAAATGTGCATTTTATCTCAAACTATTGCCCTGCAGCTGCACAAGGACCTTATAAAGTCGTGGATAATGTGTGTATGTGTGCACGTGAGTGTGTACAGGAGTCAAGCGGCCGGTTAATTAGCTGTGAATGTGTGGTTTTAAAGGGCTTAGCGTCGGACTCCAGATCCTCATTATCTTTGTAACACCAGCATTCCCTTTCCGCTGTCTCTCCTCTCCTCATACCAGTGTTATAAAGCAGTACCCAGAGATAAGCAAACACACACACACACACACACACACAAATCACCAGTGTTGGACACATCCCAAGTCACTAAAACCTCATTATGAGCTCTGTTTGTCTATTGTCATTAAGTTGCATGTGCGTTCCCTTAGGGAGTGATTAAATGGGGCAGGGCTTTTGTTTTAGGCCTTGGATCTGTATTTATGCTGTAACACCTGCAAATAAACTTGTGCTGTGTGTCTTTGAATCATATCGGTCATAGGATGGCTCTGTTCCAAAACCCTATAGAGCTCCCTTACTGTATGCTGCCTACATACACCGATCAGCCACAACATTAAAACCACCTGCCTAATAAAGTGTAGGTCCCCCTCGTGGCGCCAAAACACCACCAACCCGTATTCTATAGAATAGAATAACATTTTATTATACCCAGTGTTACCCAGAGCGCTTTCTTTGTTCTGAAACATTTTGCAACAACATTTAGAGGTTAAATAATTAATTAATACAGTGATATCTGCTGTCATCAACAACAAAGCTATTCTATGCTATTCTTCTCACCACAATTTTACAGAGAGTTTATCTGAGTTACCATAGACTTTGTCTGTTCGAATCAGTCTGGCCATTCTCTGTTGACCTCTCTTATCAACATGAGAGCAATACAAATAGTGCTCCTCACAAAAAGAAAGCAGGATACTTGACTTACAATTGATTTCTACTGAGTTTGCCATTTGCATGTTGCTAAGTCAACGGCATGATTTAGTGAGGGATAATGTACAATTAGCTGGTCGCAAAATAAACCCGACAGGGTGGTCTTGTATCATCCTGAAGGGACTTTTTCTGCGATAATTATGACTGTAGATTATCCCGCTAATTACCAAATAAATAATAAATGGAAATGAAATAATGATTTGAGTTGAAATTACATTATAATATGAGAAGAAAGAGACCACGGAGTCTCCAGAAACAGCTAAATTCCACCTCTGGTTTTCATCAGAATTCTGATGGTGTATATAGTGAAATGTAATGGTATTATCCAGCTTATTATAAGTCTGCTTGCCAAATAAATAAATGAATGCACAAGAAATATTGATTTGAGTTGAAATTATTTTATTAGGTTACTTGTAGTCATTGTAGAGTGATACAAGAAATAGGAAAGTATGACTTGCAATACCCAGATGACCGGTCTATACAAATTGATCCACGGCTGTGCGGTCATTATTAAAACATTTGACGAATCAGAATCTAGTATTCCAGAGACCTGTGTAATGAAAAGCATTAATGGTGTGTCCATTACAAAATGACACCGGCTTTGTTGTTGATGACAGCAAATATCACTGTATTAATTAATTATTTAATTATTTAGAAAGCACTCTGGGTAACAATGGCTATAATAAAATGTCATATCAAGCATAAATATGTGTAAAGGACCTTTAACTGTTGAGGCCGCTGCCATTGTGGTTCTTTTTACATGACATCATGATGATCAAGTTGGAGTTTTCAAACATTACAAGTAATTATGAGTTTGACGAAGACATGACATGATTTATGACATGTCTGAATCTTATAATTACAGTAATTTCCCCAATAGAAACCTTCACAGAAATTCTATTGGTTTTAATGGTTATAATGCTAATTGTATTGGTCTTAATGGAAACTATAATGGTCCAGGTGGGTCTATACTAGTAATGTGTTGGCTTCTATTGGTGGCATGTTATGTCTAGTGGACACCTTTAGAGATCAATACATATCTATAATGGAAACCAATACACACCATTAAATCTTAAAGAAAAAATATACACCAAAACACACTAGACTTGTAATGGTATTCGTGGTTCCAAAAGTAAAAATCGAATAATTGATTTTCAATGATAACTTATAAAAATGTAAAGACAGACCTACCGTGAGCTACAAGGTTGTTCATTGATTGTATATGATTCCATTGAAGCCATCCGTCTGCATTATCTCGACTTCATTGTTTAAAAATCTTGTGTTTGATAGTGGAATTCATGGTAAACAACTACATTACACATGATATCAGCAGAGTACCATGGGTACTGCAACTACATTACCCAGGGATCGCTCCCATTATGCACTGTGAATGATGTAATCGAGTCGGTCTCCCTTCACCCTTAAACTACTCATATATTTGTACATATCGGGTATTTTGCAATAAACGTAAAATATATTGTTTCTATACTTTATAATCAACAATCTAAAATAAATTGTTTTATATATTCCCATATTTGTTTTTCAATGACATCATTCGCAATGCTTCATGGGATTTTAGTCCATGCCGTCAGTAAAGACAGTAAGTACACAGCCTTGTACCTTTGTCTTTATGTCTGATTTTCAAATACTTTTTTTGCCTCAAAACAAAGATCATGATGTTGTGATTCACCTCGGAGCTGGTTGGTTTGGTTCATGGCTCACAACTCTTTTATGAAGGATTTTATTAAAAGTCTATGGAAAAAATGAATGGGGATTGTACTTCTGGAACCCAGACGGCAAAAAATAAATAAATGGGCGGCCACTGTTGCGCTCTATTTCTACTGTTTTTTTTTTTTGTTGTTGTTTTTTTTTCAGCAGGGTTATCATGATGTGAACACGCCATAAAATACATAGCACACAAATATTACATAAAATAGCTATAATTTTAAATTAACTTACCTTATGCTTCGTATACCATCTTGGATGTATTTTTAATTGAGCTCATCACAATGCATTCTGGGATTACCATTTTCTGTGTAGTATACAGGCAATGTTGCCTTAGAATTGTGCCAGAATCTTAGAAGGCAGGAAATTGTTGCTGTCTACCTTTTCGAATAGCCTTAACCTTGGGAGCACACCTATGATTGCTTAAAATGCTGGAAAGGTAAGCAGCTGACTAGGTTTTGGAACACAGCTAATGTGTCCCCTTTCTAACCTCTGTAGCTCAGAGGTCTTGGAAATGTGATGCTTGTTTGTTTCATCACCATGGTAACAGTGTCATTGCCAATGCAGTGGGGTGATGTCTGAGGTATTAGGGTTGCTTTGATGATTTGAATGAATGAAAAAGTGTGAATAAGAAGAGACAATAAGAAGGTTGGAGCCACAAAAGGAAGCAATCTAGAAATGTGTTGTAATGATGGAGGTAGCGCACTGTTGCTGTCACCGTTAGTGCTGCTCTATGGTGTTCTGTGTGTGAATGACCTGCAGATTATAGGTCATTATGATGGAAAGCCGTTCATGTGTTGTGATAAGACGGGACTCGTTGTGCAAGCTTGTGGCAAACATTTAATTCTGTGAACTAGTTAGAGGGAGGCTGCCATTGAATAGCACACAAGTAATTAATCTTTCAAGGATTTTCTATGCTTCCAATCTGAAACTGCCCAGAAGGAATGGAAACGCTGTTAGACGCCAAAGATTTTGCATCTAAAACCCAGAAAAGCACTTGAAAGATTAAAGTCTTCATTTGGTGGGAGGGTTTCATTTTGTTTTACAAGCAACATTCCTGAAAAAAAAAAAAAAAAAGAAAGAAAGAAAACAAGCAATTTATTTGCTGGGGAGCCTCAAATTATCTTTCTAGTTAATATAATGGATGAAATGGAATTTCATTCTGCATAAAGTAATTGTATCCAAAACAAACAGTCTGACCTAGCTGTGAATGTCACCACTGATGAAACCAGTCTTGGAGAAGCAACAAAAAAGGAGACGTATAATGCCACACAGGGACTTCTCCTCAGGAATTAAAATGAATCGTCAGAAGAAACTGATTCAGTAAAATGAATTGGACTTCCCAACACTACTTGAGGGAGAGAGAGTCCATGTGATTATTACCTCTCCTCGCTTGACCGAAAACCTGCGTGTGCAAGCAAAGTGGCATATTACTTGTTGGGAAAAGAGGTCTTTAATGGAAAAACTCCACTATTTTGAAAACAGCTAAGCTACTGTCATGCTACTTAATAATACAGTTATGTAAATTAAATTAGTAGCATCATTATTATTGGATTTATTTGATTAATTCAAATATTGTGGCTCACTCTTACCCAGATTTTTACTTTTTTTTAAAGAAAAGGTTGGATGAGTCAAATTTTATGGTAATCAACATTATGCCACAAATGCTGTCGAGTGAGCTTAACTTATATTGAACCCGTAATATCCCTTTAATGAAGGTGGATGGGGACTGGGGAAGCTCAAAAATGACAAGAAATCGCCATAAAAGTATCATAGAAGTGGTTCACACCACTTTTGCGCTATATTCCATGTCTCCTAAAGCCATACCAAAGCTTTGTGTGATTAACAGACCAAAATTTAGTCATACGGTTTTGAACACATAAGGGTGAATAAATAAATTATGACAGAATATTTCAGTTTTGGGTGAACTATTCCTTTAAGCATGCAAACATGAAGCTATGAAAGCTGTCTTTACCCATTAACCTCATTTGAAACTTTTTAAACAAAGGAAACCTCGTTCTCAAAGTTTGTTTAACACGTCACTGACAATACTTCATATTTAAGCATGGAAAATAGCACCTCGCAATCAAATGGGTTGTCATAAGATGTCATCCACTGTGAAAACTCTTGAGTTAACTGCCAAACCCTGGGGGATGCATCTCTCATCCCCCGTGCTTGTGTCGTGTGGTGTGTGTATTGTGTTAGTGATGTTTTAATGACTCTAGATGAAGTGGGTGGTGAGGGGAAGATTGCCACTTGCAGTAGATTTGAGCAGATGATTGCTCTTCAGAGGCAGGAGGCTGACACAAGCGCAGAGGACCTGGAGTTTTAGCCATCAGCCAGGAGTTTTCGCTCTGAGCTCGTGACCTATTTGTCTCCTCCAACCCCCTCTTTGGGTTAATGCCCCCTTCATTTTAATGTCCATTCAGTGCTTGAAGGCTGTTTCTGATGGACTCAGTTGCAGTCCCTGCATTTTAAAGGTGCACTTATTTATTTTTTCCTCATTAAATAGTTTTACCTTTCAATAGTGAATAGTACTTTTGAAAAATATGTTAAAAATTATGTAGATGTGCATGAGATGAAGATCTAGTTTTATCAGTAGCCTAATAAAAGCTGTTTGATTTTACATGGTGCTGGGCTTTACATGGTGCTGTTGACATTAAAACATATTATATTTTAACAATATATTTGAATGTAAGAAATATATATATAAATTAATTATACCTTTTTTTCTACAGTATCAATAACTCTCAATTCAGTTCACATGCGCTGTCTTGTTGGCAGCTGATTGCCAGCACTTACGTTTGCGTACCCAAGATCCGCAGGGGAAAAATCTACCAATCAGGGAATTGCAGCAAAAGAGTGACCGTTAAATTCCATAAATCAGTCTGAATGAAAAAACGTCTCGGTTACGTGAAACATAACCCTGGTTCCCTGAGTGGAAACGAGACACTGCATAATCACATTGGGACATGCCCTGAGTGTCACGTGGTCTGAAGCCCTTGTACAATCATGCCAATTTATTTGCTGGTGGCACTTAGGCAACACCCCTAGAGAGCTAGGTCATGGGCTTCATAAAAGCGCTCACTTTGGTGCCACCGAGTCAGATTTTCTGCAGGAAGGCACGAGCCTATGCAGCTGCTAGAGAGTATGGCCAGCTTACGCAGAATCTCGTTCCCACACAGGGAACCAGAGTTAAGTTTCATGTAACCAAGACTTTCCCATTCATAGGAATTCGAGCTGCGTAATCGCATTGGGAAAGATATACATTCATGCCACGTGAGCAGTAGCTGCCAACTGTCTACACTCTTGTGGCAAGCATATAGCGGCACAAGTGAGCTAAAGCATCTGAATAAAACTGAAAGAAAATTATGAGTTTACTCCTGTTCCAACAGAGAGAACCTGGGAAGGAGTCAAACCCTCATCCAGATTACAAAATCTAACAAATGTATGCGGAGAGGACCACCCTGCCGCCATACAAATGTCCTTCAAGGACACACCTCTAGCCAAAGCCCATGAGGACACCATGCTCCTCATAGAATGGGCACCAATAACCAAAGGCGAAGGTAAACCGCGTGCTTCGTAAGCACTTGAAATTGTATCAGTAAGCCAATGAGACAGTCTATGCTTTGACACCAAAACACCCCTGTTGCGGCCACCAAAGCACACAAACAACTGCTCTGACTTACGCCACTGGCTAGTACAGTCAACATAACTTGAAGCGCCTGAACTGGGCAAAGCATATAAAATCTTTCATGCTGCTCCGACTCAAATGGGGGAGGATAGAAAGCCTGAAAATTAAGTGCGAGCAAAATTATGTAGAAACGACCTTGGAAAAATAGCCCAAATGAGGTTTTAACACCACTCTTGAACACCCTGGTGCAAAATCCATACATACAGGATTGATTGACAGGGCATGCAAATCACTAACCCTTTTAAACTATGCCAATGCTACTAGCAGGGCCATTTTAAGAGTAATAAACTTATCAGTGACTGTTGCCAACAGCTCAAACGGAGCACCTGAGAGCACCTATAAAACAACAGATAAATCCCATAAGGGAACACAGACGGGATAAAAAGGTCTAAGCCTGTGTACCCCGCGCATAAAACGAGAGACAAGAGAATGTGTACCGACAGAGAATCCATTGATAAGCATATGTTCAGCCACTATAGTGGCAACATAGACTTTAAGTGTTGCCAGGGCAACCCCGGACCCAAAACACTCTTGCAAAAAAAGCGCTGTACCAACAGGGCAGTGAACTGGATTTTCACCTCCCACTGTACACCAAGAAGCAAAAATATGCCACTTGAACATATAAAGCTTCCTAGATGATGGAGCTCTAGCATTCAGAATGGTATCAACCACATTGGGGGATAACCCATCATTCAAAAGAGTGCCTCATTGAGGGGCCATACACATAACTTCCACAAGTCTGGCCAAATGCTTCCCCGAGCCTGAGACTACATGTCTGTTCTGACTGGAATCTCCCAAGGCATTTCCTCCATGAGAGAGACCAGAGTCGAAAACCATACTTGAGATGGCCAAACGGCACCACTAACAGAAGCCGAACACGATCCTCCCAAACTTTCTGCAGAACTGCGTGCAGCAGACTGATCGGTGGGAATGCGTAAAGACGCGTTGTCGGCCACTGATGCGCCAACACATCGATGCCCAGCGGTGCCAGAGGCAAGAGGGAAAACCTGAATTGAATTGAGTTTGTCTGAATTTAATTACATAACCAAGTTTTATCATTCGAAGTACCCAGTTCAAAATGCCCTTCAGCTGCTGCCAAGCCGACAGACGGGAGGACAGAGGGATTAATGGATGGCTTTTGCCTGCAACGTGACATGTAACCATTTGCTGGCGTGCTTGGCTTACATTTGGCCACTGACCCAGAACCAGCGGCACAGCAGAGGGAAGCCTTCGCTCCTCCAATACTGTGGCTGGTTGAAGGGAATTAACCTTATCCCTTGTCCCTGGTATTTTGAACAGAGAAAAATTTATGAACATTGGGGGGAATGTTTATTTGAGAAAACAAGTTCGCCACAGCGCCCCAGCATTCTTTATGGGGGGACAACGTGTGGTGCTTATGTTCACTGTGTGTGCTTGATGAACATCGAATTATGTTATGCATGTCTCAAGACCCTTGTTCATGGAGATAGAGGCTGAACGGAATGTGTTTTTTATTTTTCGCTCCCCAGCGCAAGCTGCAGGGGGAAACTGAACTATATTCTGGCTGTCGGGTGTTCGAGGCATGAACAATGGCTAACTCAACCTGATGCTGTCCGAAGGGCAAACAGGAACGACACGGATATATTTGCATGGTCTGGTTTCATTCACCGAACTGGGGCTCACCCTTAATTTCACAGCTAGTCCATCAGGCTTGCTTCTGGTGTCCTGCCGGCCACTTAAAAGGGGCTGGTCCAACATCTAAATGCCTACGCGGACGCACCTGTGATGGCAGGAATGAACGAGGACCCCAATCTTTCTGAGGGGGTGCAAAATTCGTGTCCGGTGCCTTATGTGGCTCTTTGGTGGGATGTTGCGAAGATACCGAACGTGAATGCACCGGAGCTGCAGTGGGCTTTTTTCTCTCTCTGTGAGGAAGCATCTGCTGGAACACGGCAGTCTGCTCTTTCACAGCACTGAATTTTTCCACCACTGACTGGGCTGCATCACCGAACAATCCGGATTGTGACACAGAGGCGTTCATTAGAAAGGCCTTGTCCTTGTCACAAATATCTGTGAGTGTAAGCTACAGATGGTATTCTGCCACCACGAGGCCCACCATATTCCGACCAACAGCATGAGCAATATGTTTGGTAGCTCTTAGCGCCAAGTCAGAAGCTCGGCACAATTCCATGACGGCCTCAGCATCCAGTCCAGCTCCCTTGCCTAAATCCCTCATAAAATGGGCCTGGTAGGCTTGCAATACTGCCAGTGTGTGCAAAGCCGAAACCACCTGGCCTGAAGTCTGATAGGCCTTGCGAGTCACACGGCCATGTGGCGCTGGCAGACTTGCGGCCTGCACCAGCACGTGGCTTGACCAAATTTCTGAAGGAGGCAAGCCTTTCACGGAGCGTCCTTATGTTTATTAAATCGCACTGAGGCCGCGTTGGAGAAACCCCAGACAGGTGACATGCATGTCGTAGGAATCTTCACCGATGATGAACCACGTGCACGGAGGTAAGCACAAAATTCCATCCTGTGTTGCCACTCAAAAGGGAGAATAATAATGATCCTCGCTTCAACGTGAGTTGTTGGTACAACAGGGGCCAGACGAGATCATGCACTGAAGAACAGAAAATCTGACTCGATGGTGCCAAATCGAGCACTTTTTTGGAGCCTGTGACGTAGCTCTATAAGGGCATTGCTTAAGCACCACCAGCCAATAAATTGGTGTGATTGTACAAGGGCTTCAGACCACGTGACACTCAGGGCGTGTCCCAATGTGATTACGCAGCTCGAGTTCCTACGAAAGGGAGCCTAGTTGGTGTCTCTACACTCTGAAACTACTACATTTTTATATATATGAATATTTTGCTGTATATTTAAAGTATATTGATCGCATACATATAATCATCCACTTTAAATCAATAGTTTTATATTTTTTGTTTTTAACAGCTAATAAAAGCAAAATGAAACTGTTCTTCATTTATAACTTTTACATTTAAAGCTTTGTTGCCTGGCAACAATGCTAAACAGTTTCTGGTGGTACTACCATTCAGTTATAATATAACACAGTTTGAATGCAGACCAGTTGTGGCAAGGGCAGGGGGACAATCAAATTTGAGTGATTCTTTGCACTAACTTAAGGCAACTTCTTATTTTTTTTTTTTTTTTTTTTTTTTATTTAAATGTCTCATATCAGAGCTAAACAGTTTCTCCTCATATTGGGTATTTTCAACTCTGTAGCTCTGAACTGACTCTGGCTTTTGTCCTCAGGTTCTTCAGCACCATCATGCAGTCCATGAGATTTCCTATATCGCCAAGGATATCACGGACCACCGAGCCTTTGGTTATGTGAGTGGAAAAGAGGGAAACCACAGATTTGTGGCCATCAAAACCGCTCAGTCTGTAAGTACCCATTCATTAACCATGTAGCCATACCTGACAAACGTAAATGAGAAATAATGCGTTTGGGCTGCATGTGTTGTGTAGTCATATACATGACAACAGTGATAATAATCAAGACTTACCTTAGCTGCACACATGAAAAGTTTATAAATCAGTATCCTTGCCCAGGTACTGTAGCATATGCTGCACCATAAATCAGAATTATCAAACAGTCATGAAAAGATGAAACATTAGAAAGAAAAATATTACTTACCTGTTGTCGATCTGATGTCGGGCCCAACAAAGTTGTGATTCTTCATACCAATACCACAGCAAAAACATGAATATGCTGATGCCTTTATTTAAAAAGTTAATTGAAAAAGTAAATTTTAATATAAATATTAACAAATTAATTGTAAAAAATTATATAATTAATGGCTAAATCTGGATGAAGTTCCTTATCTGCTAACATCTCTTTTTGTATCTTTAATTTCAGCAATTTAATGTAACAAATTATTTATTTATTTATGCAAAAACCAAAAAAGAAACACATGCACCATTTATGTATTTATTATTATTATTATTATTATTATTATTATTATTATTATTAATCCATGTTGTATTTATATTTTATGATACAGTAAAATATATTTTGCAAAATGCCACAAAAATTTTTTTTCTCTTACTCAATACAAGGATACAGCTGAATTTCTTTCACAAGACCATCACAGCTTTAGCTGTGTCAGGGCCCAGAGACTGATGATGTGCTTAATAACTGGGAGGAGATGCTGGCAGTGTGGAATAACAGCCTGAGTGGGTTGGATCTGAATGATATGTGTCATGTTGTTGCTGTTGGCTTGTTGGGATTCAAGCATTAACACAGCTGCATTCATCTGACCAAGAGCCACAGGAGACAACATCATCCGGAGAATCTCAGTTTTCGAAATGTCCAGCAGAGTGGCAGAGACCAGGCGGAGACTGTCTTCCTAATGGTGGACACCCATTGCATCCCGTCAAGTGCTGCGTTGGATCAGGCCAAGCTGGTTACGGTAGCTGGGCAGACACTCATGCGGCTTACAAACTGTAGATTGGAGGCCACAAAAGTTCCAGGTTGATGCTTAGGCTGGTTGATGCACAGGACAGGCAGTGTAATTGCTGAGCTGTCCTGCAGTGTCATCACAGTGGCAGAGCTCTCCTCCCAAATCGCTTCGACGATGACGTCAGGTATTGTCGTGTGAGCACAGTCCTGGATTTTTCTCTGGGACTGAGCGACTCTCAACCGCCTTTTGCCCACAGATTGGCCATTCATCGTCGCCAGCACATTGTTGCCATCTTCAGGGGAGGAGAAGTAGGCAAGTCTGCACCCCTTGCTCCATCCATTCTCCATCATCACTATAGCACTAGTGATGTTCCCAAATGGAGGCAACAGATTCTGCACATACAGACTTACCCCAGGATGACTGATCTCATTGTCCCATCACTCATGATTGGCTGGTTGGGTGGTGGCGGGCATCACATGATCCTCAAGGGTTTGCCCTAGAGGGGCTAATACATTAGAGTGTCCAGTGGAGATTTAGATTTTTTTAAAGCAGAACTAATATGCACTGTTATTCTATGAAGATGTTCTATATGAATGGCTTTCACTGTTGGGTCTTCGTGTTTATATCAGCGTGTCCTGCTGAACATGTTTAGATGCTCTCCTCCCGCGAACGTCGACAGGGGAGTATATGGTGGCGTATATGGTATATGGTAAATCTCCAATGAGAGTTGGGGGCCACTGGGCTTCAGCCCGTGTAAGCATGTGCATTAATGTACCCCTGCTCTCTTCCCATGTTTTATTGGTTTCTGGTGCTTTTCTTTGTTGCTGCATTGCTCTGGTCTGCAGTGTGCAGCGGCAGTTGCTCAGTGGATTTCTATACCGGGTCGATGAGAATATGTCATCCTCTCTCCTTCACAGCCATCGCTCTCTCACTCTGAACTACAGGTGACCCAGTGCTCCATATCACAAGAGGATAAAGGAAAATCCTGCAACCTCTATATGCACTATTTCTCTTTCCCATCTAAGAACAATGTTTGTTCACTCCTTCCACAATGTTGGTCTGCTTTCAATTATTAATTTCTGAAATCTCATGTTGTCATGTTTTTTGTTTTTTTTCCTGTTTCTTCACGTCTGTCTCTCCTTTTCTCCCTCTTTCTACCCTTAAGTAATATGGCAGTACCATGGTACAGATATAGTACGGGAATACCATGGTACTTTGAAATATGCCATGGTTCGGAATTATTTCAATATTCATCTACCATGGTATTTTCATGATAGTCCAAGGTATGTCAACGAATGCTATAGTATGGTACATATACAGGGAATCATGTTATTTCCATGGTGCATTTCCAAAAAGCATGGTATTACCATGGCACATGTCCCAAAAATCATGGTATTTCCATAGTACAAGTCCAAGTGCCCTTTTTTTCACTTCCACCCCTCCTTTCGCTTATACTTTCAATTTCTTTCCCTCATTTCTTTCTCTCTTCTTTTATTTCCTGCAAACGCTCTTTTTCTTTCCCACGTCTGCTTATATTGCCTTATTGTGTAATGTGAGTCTGCTGGAGTAGGCAGCAGAAAAATACCCTCGGCAAAGTTTGAGGGCAAATGTTCACCACATTTTTATCCATGAGAATTGTTTTTAGATATTAGTGACATTTATGCAGCACTAGACAGGAGATGCATTTTTAATGTTAACATGGATGCTAACTTCAAAAAGAGTGAAGTTTGATCCAACCCAACCCTTTCAAATGGAGAGCACTTTGTTCTGTCACCTCTCATCTGGCAGATTTAAGAGCACCAGAAGCAGAGGTTAAGAGGTCCACTTCTTTTTATACTATAGTTATTGTCTGAAGTGCTTGAAGAAACGTAGAGGCGATACACTGGATCTTCAATATGGATCCTTATTGAAAATATTGTTTGAAGATCAGGGTTCCCAATGTGGATTTTTCAATGTGATAATGCACAGTAAATATAGGATTTTTATGGAAAAAAAATGCGCTAAAGTACACATTAGTGTACACTTAATTTTGCAGCATGGTGTTTCGCAATATATTGCTCAAATAAAAAAAAATGGCATAACGGATGAAACTAGAGACTCGAACAGGTTTCAGTGTAAAAACTTAATTAGGTTTCTTGCAAGATGTAGTTTTGTTGGCATTTCTCCTAAAGACAAACTCCGCTGTGATCGTTGTGCCATATTGTTTTGTCACATGACTCAGTGTGTCAAAAGTTTAACCCTTTACAGACAGAGTCTCCTGATCTGAGATCAGTCAGTTTAAATTAAATTAAATCATGCATTGCTTATAGTGAACCAAAATTTCCAGGCCTGGACAAGTCATGGACATGACTAAAATCTTAAAAAGTAATGGTGGAAGTCATGGAAATTTCTATAGTAAATATACAGTACATGTTTCTTAGCTAGAAATTGCTCTTTGTGAGTGCAATCTCTGAAAATAAAATACAATTATTTTAAAAATGTTATTCAGTAATCACGACTGATTGGAAAATTAATGTGAAAATCATGGAAAATCCTTGGTCAAAAGGTGTGGAACCCTATAAGATTCAAAAGTTACAGTATTCTGTTAGAGTCATAATAGGTTAATTTTTTTTTTTTTTAAGCCTTTTTCTAATATTAAGTTATATTAATCATTTGAATATTTAAGGTTGCATACTTCTGAATATTTAGAATTAATACATTCTTTAAGTTAATATGTTTTAATTTGATATTTTGTATTTTTATGAGTAAATATTTGACTTAGAAATATTTTTTTTTCCTTTAAGATTCTATTACAGTAGTCAGTTCCATACATAATATGCATTAGGTGCATGACCATTAATTTTTGAATACTGAAGAAGAATAAGAAGGGCAAGGTCCTAGACAGTTCCCTGACTGTGACATTATGTTATTTTGAAGCTTGCAAATTATGTATATTGTTGTTGTTGGTTTTTTTAACAAATGGTAAAAACTGTTAAACTGCATGTTTGTGACTTTATACTTCTACAATATCCCCTTTTGTAAATGATGTAAGAAAGGCTTAGACCACCATTATAGAATCTTACTCCAACTTCTCCTCTCTTCCTCTCTCTGACATACTCTTTGTCTCTCTATAAATCGGTAAAACTATCTCTCTCTCCCATCTATTCCCAGGCTGAGCCGGTGATCCTTGACCTCCGTGACCTTTTCCAGTTGATTTATGAGATTAAGCAGAGGGAGGAGATTGAGAAGAAAGCTCAGAAGGACAAGCAGTGTGAACAAGCTGTTTATCAGGTAACACACACTCGTATGAAATATTTACACTCACATAAACACAAAATCCCAAAGAGAATTCAGAATGTCTAACACGCCATTATTGCTCAGTCATATATACACCCGCATATACAGTACATCAGCACACGAGCGAGAGCAGCATAAAACAGAAACAACAAATAAACAACTCAACACGAAATGTGATGAAATATAGAATAGAAATGGTTGAATATATATAGAAAACAAAGCCATTTCCGAGATGGCATATGTATTATTTATTTCAGAGAATATCATGATTAGGTTCATATAAGGCAGCTCTTTCCACTTCCTCTCTATCTCCCTCCATCTCTCTGTCTGTTGAGCCTCTGCAGACAGATGCATATCTACGGGTTGATTTTCCTCACACTGCTTTCTCAATTAAGACCAAATCACCCCTCTCTGGCTGTGCAAGTTACATCTTTGTTCCTATTTCCATTGCCAGATGTTAAAAATGTGCTTCTGTTTTTTTATACAACACACCAAACTCTATGAGTCAACTCATTTTTGTATTATGACTAATAGAAAGTCTAGTCATGAGAAACATAAATTCAGTAAAGTCTGTAGTAAGTCAAGTAAGTGAGAAAAAAATATATTTCTCTTCCCCTATCATGTTTCACACCTCCTCCTATCGCTTGTTCTTTCCTTCTTTGACCTCCAATCCCCTCTTTGCAATCACTCCTGCAGACCATTTTGGAAGAAGATGTGGAGGATCCTGTGTATCAGGTAATGCTTTGAAATTAACTGTAAATCATTATGTCTGCCTAAACATACCCTCTCAAATTACTCTGCCTCTCACTGTCACGTTCTACAGGGCTCCCTGCTCAGTAATATGCATTTTATCTCATTTACAGAAATAAATAATTCCACTCCATTTTTCTGCTCTTTTTCACTCTTCCTGAATTAATAAGTCCTGTTATTATGTCATTTGTATGTAAATAAATGGTGAATCATCACTGTAATGGTTTGCTAACTGTTTTCCTTTTCATAAATTGGGTATATTCCGGTAAAACTGTGATGCAGTATCAGTCCTGGAAGCTTCCCTTGTTCGTACTGAAAACAGACAGCTTTAACACATCCCATTTGGGCTACCTACATGTGTGTGTGCGTTTACATGCATTGCATTGCCTGCCTTTCTGTATTGTCTAGTGTGCATCATACAGCAAATAATGGCCATAAGGAGTCTATGCAATGAACTCAAGAAATTGCCTTTGATGGATTTTATGCAATTTGAGAATGTAAACCAGACAACTAAAACTTGAATACAGGGTCCAAAATGAACTTTTTGCCATACCTGCCAATGACAGGGGAATTGAGAAAAAGTGCCAGCCATGAATATTTATTACCAGCCATAAAATTGTTCTAGATAAACCTGGCATATTTTCTACTGAGGTACAGTAGACGTTGTTAGTCACGACAAGTGTTTTTACTTTAGCAAACTGTTTGTCTTTGCATTCTTTAAACCATTTAATATTGCACTTCCTATTATAGAAAAACAGTTAAATTAGTTGCACACCTTACATTTTGAGGTGAAAAACATAGTACATATACAGTATAAGGAAAAATATAATCGCACAACTCATTTTAGCAAAGCAGATTTGTTTATTTCCCAACGTTTCGGCCTCACGGCATATCTTGACAAAGTCCATGAGGCCAAAATGTCCGTGAATAAATAAATCTGGGTTTTAAAGATGAGTTGAGCAGTTCCAAATAAAGTCACAAGTCAACTGGAGTAACTAATTGGCCGAAGCCAGTTTTTACTTGCATTTGGCACTTGACAAGTATTCATTTTGGAGCCTGCTTGAATATATAGACTAGAAATCTATCAAAATAACCTTTATCTGTGCTGTACAAAGTAAATAGTGTAAAGACTCTAGTATAGCCTTTAATAGCAAGACTGAATGTCCAAAAGTCATTAGCGACAAAGTAGAGAAGAAATTAGAATGGTTGTCCCTAGACCTCTATCAGTTATACGCTCCATGCCTAAAAATCAATAATTTTCTGCAATGTAGTGTTGAACTGATAAGCATTATCAATTTGCTGATAAGAGGTCCTAGAGAAGGATTGGCCAGTGGCTACAACTCTGTAACAGAATAAATTAGCCAATGGCAGTAGTTAATGGGAAAAAATGGGAAAGACAAAGTCATTATGTGTAATGTCACAGAAAATGGAAACGATACTGCCATTAGCATTAATGTGGTCTAGAACGGACAGGAATTAGTGATTAGCTGGAATGCTGTATGACAAAAATCGCTAGGCTATCTGGTCTCACTGTTGTCCCTGCATTATGGAAGAATATATATCACAGAAAAGGGTTAGAATGAAAATGGCCCTAAAGCTCAGTGGCTGGCTTTCCAAGAATCATCCCAAATGCAGACTGACGCTGGGACAGTTTTGTTATCACCAAGGCCGTAACCATGTCTTGAACTTTGGGGGGGACCAAACCATTTTGAAGGGTTGGGGGTCGGGGGTGTTGAAGTAAAAATATATTGGTACTCTTTGGTCCTGACTAAAAATGTTAAATGCAATAAAGGGCCAAAATTTGATAATTTTTGGTTTTAAAAGGTATGTTGTTGTTTTTTAAAGTTCATACAGTACAAGACAAACGCTGTGTCTGCATTGCTAGCAATTCACCTGATTCAGTCATATTTTTTTTCTTTTTATGCTGTCTAAAAGAAAAGACGAATATAATTAGAATTTCTTTTCATCACTGATGTATCTGTAAAATGACATGACTGTGTCAGCATGGCTAGCAAATAGAAAATACACAAAATTATTTACTGACCTCAAGTTGTCCTTATTTTTTACTTTTTTTTCCAATGAGAACCTTAACACAATCTTCAAGAATCCTAATGCTGCTCTTTTCCATACAAAAACATATTGTATGGAAGTACTGAAAAAGTTCATATTGAAAAAGTAACAGCATATGGTTATGAACAACATAAGGGTGAGTGAGCAAAAGTACATTTTCCATTTTTAGGTGAATTACTCCTTTAACTGGTGGCTAATTTTATGCCACAGACATGACAAGGACATACTCAAAATAGAATGGTCTCTTTTAAAAGAAGACTCTCAGGAGATGATGAACTAAATTTAGAATTAATTTAAGACATAAATAAATTATTTAGAAAATCTTAGAGACACTGTCTCTGCCACAACCTAAAAACTCAATTGAAGCCACAAGTCTTACCATGTTCTAGTTTTAATCTGAGGGTGATAACGCTCTATTTTGAGGTTAAGATCTGGCCATATCTGATTATTGGAGGGGACTTGTCCCCCTCAATGTACATTGTGGTTACGGCCCTGGTTGTCACTGCTTCGCTAACATTAGCATGCCTCATTAAAGAAACATGAAGTGTTGTGTTTTTTACTGGGATTTATTTCCCCTTAATGTTGTAAAAAAAAAAAAAAAAAATTGTCACCCTGTTTGCAGAAGAGTACAGTAGAGATACACACACACACACACAAAAAAAATGTGGATTATAAAATTTTATAGGCAGAAGTCAGATGGAATATATGCATGAGGTAGAAAGAACATATTGCAAGTTCTCCTTCCTTGTTTTTATTTGTTATTATTTTATAAGCTGACAAAATGTAGTGATTTTTTTTTCTCTGATTTGAAACTGTTATAGATGCACATAGTTGTACAACACAAAAATCATTTTCCTAAACAGTATTTATTTGACTTGCTTTCCAGTAAAATATGTAAACATCCTTAATAGAAGATTAAGTACTTGTGTAGCAAAATTTTGTACGATAATAAGATGCAATTTTGCTTCTTAAGTAAATTCATCTTGTTTGAAGAATGTTTAGAAAGTCAAAAAGACTTATTTAAAAATGTATTTATGCTGTGTATGATACCAATATATGAACTTGAGGGACCATAAAGTCAGAGCGTGTTTCTGAAGGTCAAGATGCAACCATCATTTAGTCCGAAAGCCATTCACTCTTCCTCAAGGCTTAGTGGGGTCACTGCTCTGCTCCTGGGCCCGTGACCGCTGTTGAGTCTGTGTCATCAATCAGTCTTTTTCCTTTTTTCTTTTCCTCTCCTACTTACCTTTTTCCTGTCCCCTTTTTTTACCTTTGCCTTTTTATCTTCCTCTGCTGCCGATGTTGTAGTACATTGTATTTGAAGCGGGACACGAGCCCATCCGTGACCAATCAGAGGAGAGCATATATCAGGTACACTGCCAAATCCCTCCCTTGTCTTCTCAAAAATGCTGCCTTTTAAATTATAGTAGCTTGAATTAATGAAACAGACCCTTAAATAGTAGCTTAAACTGAAAACAATAAAACATGCTCACCACTACACTAAAATGTCAAATTTACAGTAATAATTGACAGCTGTGTCAGAAATGTATTAATTTTTTAATTAAAAAATATGACATTGTCTCAGGCATTTTGGTGAATATGTTTCATGTTTTTTACTTATTATAAACAGAATTTTAAAAATAGTTTACTGTAAAAGTATATGTATTTTTAATGAAATATAAGTATTTTTAATGAAATATCAATGTTCTACATAAATGTAAGTAAATTCATACTGAACATAATTTGTACTATATTTTACAGGGGGAAAAAATACTTGTATTGTCTTTAAACAATGTTATTTTTACACAGTTATTTACTTTAGCATTTTTATAATTTTCCATTAAATTTATTTATATTTTAATAATTTAACAACAATTTAGTTTCATTTCTAAACTGTCCTCAAAACACTTTAGGAAAAATTGTCTCTTCAGCTTATTAGGAAATGTTGAAATTTGTTTTGTTGCTATCCACTACACCAGTGGTTCTCAACCATGGAGTCTCAGTGAACTTTCAAGTGGTACTCAAGATGGTTTAAAATAAGATTATAAGCAATATTATAATAATCTACCTTAACAGAAATGCTAAAAATCAAGGTGCCGTGAAGTTTTGGTGCTTTTGTGCAAGCATGTGCTAAGTCTAGGCGCTGGTTGGTTTGGCGAAATCGCACACGCAAGGCGATATGGGCTGGGTCAAGTGCAATTTAATTCGGAGGTTCTTCTCCAGTTATTGCAATGTCTGCATCCTAATATATAGTCCTTTCCCTCAGTGATATAAACAAAGGCAGCACATTCATCAGAAGTTGGTAGTGTAAATGGACTGTATGCAATGAATTAGAAGAATGGAAATAGGGACTTACATTATTTTGTACATTAACTGCGTCCTTGTTGAATGTGACGCTCCTTTTATATGTATGGAAAATGTGGTTCAGGATTTGGATTTATGCTTTGTGAAATTATAGAGAATGTAAGTATTATTAATTATTTTCATCTACTGACACACAAATCATGACTAGTATTAACAGTGATTGTGTTGGAACGCACTTCACTTCTACCGGTCGATTTTGATTTTGAAAAATGAAATTCATTTATTGAAACACAAATTTTTTTTAAACCAAAAATATTTCTAAAATCAATTTACACTTCAAGCGAAATGAAAATATAACCAAAATAACAAAGTGAGTAAAAAAAAAACATTTTACTCTATCAAGTTCTTCCACCGGCCCCTTTTCCAGACTTAAAAATCAATCTACAACAACAGGTGGAAAAATACCAATTCAATGTAAATTAGATCTAAAATATAATTGTTAATATAAACATAATAGTAATTGAAAAATAAACTATGACCTAAAGATATTTTAACACAAATCTCATAAATATTTGTTTCATAAAACAGCTACAACAGTGACGTTATAGACATAATTTGATGTTCCAAGATATTTTCAGAGTTTGGACATGAACTTTATTACCACCTGCTGGTGGAATCTCCAAACAGCAAATGCATAAACTGAATTTGGACTTTGCGCTGAGATAAGATGTGCTTTTGAGTCAGCGCAATTACCTATTTCTCAGGAAAATACCAAATTGCGCTTTGCGGCACATCTTTAACATACAATAATTCACCAGTTTGCGCACATACACCCACAGATAGCGCAAACATTCCCATCCACACCCACTTGCGCTTTGCGCTAGTACAAAAATTGCACTTTAAATTTGCACTCTCACGAAAATTGGAGAAGATGTAGAGCACGGTCTTTGCACGTAACGCTGTGCTTAGTGCACTTACGAAAATAGAGCCCAATATGTCTTGTTTTAAATTAAAAAATGGATGCAATTCATTATTTTATATATCGACATTCATAGTTTATGTTAATAAAGTTTGAAAACAAGCTGCTTTGTCATCAGTACAGCAAAAATACCACAGGAAATTCATTATATTAGCCTACGTGGGGGTCTTTGAATATTACCTTGGACAATTGGGGGCCATGGAGTCAAAACGTTTGAGAACCTCTGCACTACACAATTCAGTCCATCAGTTTGATAAAGGTATGCATAGGCCTAAAAATTAAAGATATCAAGCAATTATTCTTAATTTTTTTTATATCAAACAGCCAATCTTAGCAACCTGCCATTATTCTTTAGATAAGACTTTAGAAGAAGTCCCACCTGTGAATTTGAACAGAGTTCTGTGCCAAGCCACACTAATTCAGCGTGACGGCCCTTACAAAGATTTACACCCAGTAATGTTTTGTGCTCTGAACGGCATGACCATGACAACAGCAGGTGTTGTATCCTCAGGTGCTACTTTTTTTTGTCACCTACGGCTTGAGTCACAGAAGTTACAGTACACTCTCAAGCAAAACAATAAACACATTAGTACCCCCAACACTTCGCCAACCTGTCTCCTCCACAACTTTGTATGGAGCCGGCTTATGGGTGAATTCACAAAACAGCTGCACCACTTTTTTGTCCTGTATTTCTGTGCATCTTATTCATTAACCACCCGCAAAACAGTTTAACCAGGCATTAATTGTGCTGAAATAGTGCAGTGCCATGTGTATTTTGTCACGGTCCTGTCACTGTGTCAGTCTGGGTTTTTGTCTGACAGAATCGTGGCATCATCATCCCATGTCTGTCTTGTGTTTCGTTGTCTGTCTTTGTGTGTGCACATGGTTTCAGTTGTATTCCCTGCCGTGCACCCTTCGGTCTGTCTTGTTTTATGTCGGGATCATGGTGTCTGGATCCTGACTTCCTGTCTGGTTCGGTTTCGGTCTGTGTCGGGATCCGGACACTCATGCTCCATGTCTGTCTGTTATTGACGTGGGTGCATTGCGCTTATGTCATCTTGGCAGCATGCACTTGCATCAATAGTTTGTCTGTCTCTTGCGAACACGGGTGTGCCTCGCGTCGTGCTCGCGTTGCGCACCCTGGTTGCAAGCTGTCTTCATGTTGTGCTGAGGTTCGGTCACTTTGGTCTAAGGTGTCGGGTGTGTGTGTGGCCGAAATCTTGCACAGGTGTCCTGTCTTGTTTTTGTCGCCTGTTGCGTGCATCACGTGGCGTTTGCCTCGCGATGTACGCTCAGGGTTCGTTTAGTGTGAGAATGCGTGGCATCACTTTGTTTGGCATTGCTACGCATTCTCTCGTCTTGTTTGTCGGTTGACATGGGCATATATTGCCTTATTGTCTTGGCAATGTGCGCTCATGCCACTCGGGTGTTTTGTTGTCTTTTGAGAGCACGTGGCTTTGTTTTGTTTCTGTATCGCCGCGTGTCTCTCTGTCTTACGTCATACCCCGCCTCCTTGTTTGCCTATTATTAGTTTATTAGTCACACCTGCCCTATCTTGTTAACCTGTTGATTTCTCTCCCTATTTTAGTCTCTTCGTGTTTGCTGTCCAGTGCCAATTCGTTTTGTTTCCAGTCTTGTTTGTTCTCCCTTGTCGGTCCTGCCAGTCAGACTTGTTACCCTTTCCCTGTTTCCCTGGCCCAGCCTGGATTATTTACTTTGTGTTTTTCCCCTTCGGGGTAGTTTATGTTTATTTTTCCCCCTCGTGAGAGTTTTAGTTTGTTTTTGCTCCTTTTGTTGTATTAAATCAATTTCCTTATATTTTTCAACTCTGCATTTGGGTCTTGTCTCTGACAAATCGTGACATATTTAAACTAAGCCACTCTCATTCTTTTCAGCACAAACATGCTCCCTTACTTTGTAAATTAGGCTTATGTTTCTATTGATGTGAAAATAGTAAATTCCCCACAATGTCACAACCAAATCAAGGACCAAATTATTCCCTCTAACCATTTAAATGTGTGCACAGCTCTCAAGTGTTAACCTGACACTTCACAAACTCCTGCACTGACATCAGGACCGACATCGGAAACTCAGAGGCATGAAAGAGACATCTGCTCGCTGTCACATCATTAAAACCACGATCAGCGAGCACCTGATCCCCCCTCATATCAAACACAAAGCCAGATTGGCCAAATTAAATTTAATCTGCGCAAACATCACTTTTGATCTTCTCTAACAGCAAACAAAATATGGAAACGGTCAGCTCAAAATGAATAGATCCACATCTACATAGATCTGTCTGTGGTCCACAATCAGGATTGAAGATTGTGTGGCTTGTTGTCTGTGTCTGTTATCTTTGAGGCCATCTCTAAACTAGTGTACTCCTTAAAGTTGATAATATTAAATTCTAGCAGATTTTAACATTTAAATTTTGTCTCTCTTTCCCAGGAAAATGGGTGTACACAATGGTTCATAATAAATGGCAAAAAAAAAAAATAAATAAATAAAACTTTTAGAGCAACACTGTGTAACATCTCATAGCAAAATAACCGGTATCTCCAAATCAAAAACTGGGACTCTGGGTTCTCGATCAGTAATGGTTTGGGCAAAGTGTAGGTATCGTGACGGGCACAGTGTAGGTATCATTCGGAGTAGGCTGACATTCTGCGGTCTGCATAAAGAAATTACTCTGTTGTGAGAATGAGCAGCAGGTCACTCCTCTGCCCTTTCTCCAAATGAAAACTTAAAAAATGCATGGGAATTTCACCAAACACTCTTACATATTTTGGTCTTTAGAGACCTGGCATGTATATCTATCAGAAATGGATCTACAAAATGCCCAGATAGTGTAAAAAAATAAAATAAAAAAAATCAATACAATTAGAAAATAATAGAATAAAATATATGTTTATATTTTATTTTAATATATCAACGAGATAATGCAACAAATCAGGACAAATCTAAAACAGGATTCATTACTTTAACACTGAAATTTCATGAGATGCAACTGGCTGGCAAATACATATTGAGCTACACATAACACATAATCTACACATAAGCTACACATAGCTACACATAAGCTACACATAGGCTACACATAAGTAAAGTGGCAAGAAATAGTATGTGAACCCTTTGTAATTAGCTGTTTTTCTGCATTAATTGGTTTTACCATGTGATCTCATCTTCATCAGTCACAAGTATAGACAAACACAATGTGCTTAAGCTAACAACACACAAACAATTACAATCATTCATGTCTTTATTGAACACAACTCATTAAACATTCACAATGCTGTGTAAAAAGTAAGTGAACCCTTAGGCTAATGACATCAACAAAATCGAATTAGAGCCAGGAGTTGGCGAATCCAATTAGTGAAACGAGATTGGAGGTGTGTGTTAGAGCTACTTTGACTTATAAAAAGCACTCATACATTTTGAGTTTGCTATTCACAAGAAGCATCTGCTGACATGGACCATGACTAGCAAAAAAGAGATCTCAGAAGACCTACAATCAAGAATTGTTACTCAGAAGAAGTGAGCTTAGATATTCATCTGTCCACAGTTAGACAAATTGTCTATAAACGGAGATGATTTAGTACTGTGGCTACTCTCCCTAGAAGTGGCCGTCCAGCCAAGATGACTCAAAGGGCACACCGCAGAATGCTCAATGAGGTAAAAAAAAAAAAAAAAAGAACCCTAGAGTGACAGCCAAAGACTTGAATTAATCACTGGAACTGGTTAACCTCTCTGTTCATGAGTCTACTACATGGTAAACGTTAAACAGGACACCACGAAAGAAGCCGCTGCTTTCCAACAAAAACATTGCTGCGTGCCTGAAGTTTGCTAAAGACTGCCTTGACACTACACAATGCTACTGGGAAATGTTTTGTGGACTGATGAAACTAAGGTTCAATTGTTTGGGAAAAACACGCAGCGTGGTGTAAAAAGGTCACCGCATACCAACATGAAAACATCAACCCAGCGGTGAAGTACGGTAGGGGAGCATCATGATTGGGGGCTGCTTTGCTGCTTCGGAGCCTGGACCGCTTGACATCATCGAGGAAAAAATTAATTTCCAAGTTTATCAAGATATCCTATAGGATAATGTCAGAGTGGCTGTGCACCAGCTGAGTCTCAGTAGAAATTGGGTGATGCAGCAGGACAATGACCCTAAACATTTAAGTAAATCCACTACAGAATGACTTAAAAAAAACAAAACAAAAAAAACAAATCCTCCTGTTGCAGTGGCCCAGTCAGAGCCCAGACCTTAACCCCAACAGAGATGCTGTGAAATGACCTCAAGAGAGCTGTTCACACAAGACATCCTAAGAATATGGCTGAGCTTAAACAGTTCTGTAAGGAAGAATGGTCCAAAATTCCTTCTGAACGTTGTGCAGGTCTAAACCACAGCTACCGGTAATGCTTGGTTGAGGTTATTGCTGCCAAAGGAGGATCAACAAGTTATTACATCCAAGGGTTCACTTACTTTTTCCACAGCATCGTGAATGTTTAATGGGATGTGTTCAGTAAGACATGAAAGTTTATAATTGTTTGTGTGTTGTTAGCTTAAGCACATTGTGTTTGTCTATACTTGTGACTTTGATGAAGATGAGATCACATTTTATGACAAATTAATGCAGAAAACCAGCTAATTCCAAAGGGTTCACATACTTTTTCTCTCCACTGTATTTTCTCAGGCACTTATTGAGTCTGAACAGATGCACAACTTGATAATTTCAATAGTACACCCAAATGACAATAGTCATATCACACTGTTCATGTGTTTTACTTGCTATAGTGATATAGTCTTTATTTGTATGAATATAGTACTCGTTTATCTTGTAATAAACAAATAAATATATATTATGTGGTTGTAAACTTATACAGATATGAAATAATAATAAAAATATAATTTAAAAAAATTACACTATTACATACCTACATAGGGTCTCTAATGACACAAAACACTTTTGGTGTTTTTTTTTTTTTTTTTTTTTTTTTTTTTGTGTTACACTTTTCATAAGAGAAAGAGACTGAGAAATACTAAAGAAGTGTGGGCACAACTCTAAAAACATTGATGAGGTACAGGGTCACTAAAGACCTGAGGTATGCGTTTAAGGGTTAATCAGATCTGTCCCTGTGTGATCGTTGAATAAAAGAAATGGAAACATCACTTCAAGTGTGCTATGAAATTAAAACAGTGGCAATCAGTCCCTTAGGAAGAGGTAAATTAAGAACAATGGCAAATTAAAGAGAGAGAGATAAGGTGAACAAAACAGACAAAGAAAGGTTTGGCATCTTCACACACTGTCTTATTTGTGAAGGAAAATGCATGGCTTCCAATGACTGACCAAGATTATATTATGAAGTATTACAAATAAATGAAACAAATATATATATATATATATATATATATATATATATATATATATATATATATATATATATATATATATATATATATGTATTAGTATTATTATTATTATTATTATTACTCAAGCAAACTTTAAATATCTACTATACACTATATTCTGCACCTTGCATTGTATCTTTAATAAAAACACACAACACATTCTGTACACACAAGCTCTCCTTTTATATATATAAGAAGCATAAAATTTGCATTCTTTGACCTTGTTACATCTCCTGCTGTATTCTGAAGTAATGGTAACTTGTCATGTCAACTGTGCATTTGGCGGGGCTCCCTGTCCACACTAGGTCCCTACCAGCCAACAAAAGGAGGGAGTTTATGACGTTCCAAAGCGACATCCAGTGAGTGGACCTGTTTGTGTTTGTTTATGTGATTGTCCTTTGCCTCTCTCTGGCAAATCTTTTCAGTATGTCAACCACCAAGCATCAAACATTTCCCTCTCACTGTCTTAAGTCCTGTGCAGAGTTCCACAGCACCCATTCCCTGGCATTCAGTAAATCACATAGACTGTCCTTTGCCCTGGTGTTTGTGTGTTTTTGGCTGGTTGTGTATTTTTGTGATTTTGCATTTTTCTTTCTTGATGGCTGATACATTTTTGTGTGAGAATCTATAGTTTTTTTGGGGGGTGGTGTCATGTGATTGGTCAGTTTTGCATGTTTTATGCTTGTCTTTCCTCCATGAATGTGGCAGCTGGTGCATTCATGATGCTACTCCAGCCTTATACATCTCAAGTTTAAGGTGCTGTAAGCTATTTACTATGTAATGGCACTCCAAAAAATGTGACCTTGGGTCAGTCAAATTCTTTGTTTAGCCAATCAGAAGAATTTGAGGTGCTTTTTGCCCTTCAGTCTTTTTGCGCATTTACAGTAGTAGTTGAAGCAGATCATTGAAGTTAAACACCATATTCGGCTTCAGTTGTCAATGGCTAGTTTGTCGTGCAAGATCGCTATATTGCTATTGTTGATTTTGACAACACACTCCGGCTCTCCTGCTCCATCGTTGATTACAATGGTTTTACAATTGATTACACTGCCTGGCCAAAAAAAGGCTGTTTGGATTTAAATAAGCAGATACTTAAGAGCGTATGATTGGGTCATTATTGCAGTGATTAATATGTTTCAGCTGGCAACAATTCTTTTAACCCTAACTGATGCAGTGTGTAGCTTCTCATTTCTTAAACAACCATGTCGGAAGACATATCAAGTGGTTATGGAAAAGATGTTACTGTGTGACAGAAGGGCCAAATTATTGGCCTGCATCAAGCAAAGAAATCAACTAAGGAGATTGCTGAAATCACTGGAATTGGGTTAAGAACAGTCCAACACATTAGTAAACCTGGAAGGATATTGGTCAGGAAAAAATTTTGCATGATCGTGATCGGAGATCACTAAAACACTTGAAGTCACATCGTAAAAAAATGATAGTAGAACTCACGGCTATGTTTAATAGTAAAAGTAAGAGCATTTCCACATGCACAATGTCACAAGAACTAAACAGCTGTGTGGCCACAAGAAAGCCACTTGTTAGTCAGGCTAATTGGAAAAAATGACTTCAATTTGCTAGCGAGCATAAAGATTGGACTGAGGAGCAATGGAAAAAAGTAATGTGGTCTGATGAGTCCAGATTCACCCTATTACAAAGCAATGGGTGTGTCAGGGTAAGATGGGAAGCGCATGAATCGATGCACCCATCATGCATAGTGCCCACTGTACACACCTCTGGAGGCAGTGTTATGATCTGGGGTTGCTTCAGTTGGTCAGGTCTAGGCTCAGCAACGTTATGCGGCAAAAAAATAAAATCATCTGACTACCTGAATGTACTGTATGACTAGATTATCCCATCAATGGATTTTTTTTCTCCCCTGACGGCAAGGGCATATTCCAGGACAACAATGCCAAGATTCATTGGGCTCAAATTGTGAATGAGTGGTTCAGGGAGCATGAGGAATCATTTTTACACATGAATTGGCCACCACAGAGTCCTGACCTTAACCCCATTGAAAGTCTTTGGGAGAAGACTTTACAGAGTGTTTCAACTCTCTCGTCATCAATACAAGATCTCGGCCAAAAATGAATGCAACTCTGGACGGAAATAAATGTTGTGATGTTGCATAAAGTTGTCGAAACAGTTCCACGATGAATGCGCGCTGTAATCAAAGCTAAAGGCTGTCCAACGAAATATTATAGTATGCAACTTTTTTTGGCCAGGCAGTGTACAATGGTATCTTTGAAGGGTGAGGTTTTGGAAGGAGGAGGTGTGTCTATTTCATTGGCTAGAATGGCTAATATCACTTACAGCACCTTTAATGCCACACCATGAATGTCACTGAATCATGCATGATCTACAATAAAAAGATGACAAATATGTGTCGTTTATATGGTGACAGATAAGTAATTTAAATGAGAGATGGCAAACATTAATTTAAGGACTGATCACACCTGAATTTATGAGTGATTGTAGAGTTCAGGTGGTACAAAATTTGCTATAGATTTTTAAATGTTGCTCTCTCTCTTTAAATGACAGATGAGATTCATTGTTTGGCTGTTCGGCCTCAACATTTATATTATGGTATAAAAATGGCCATTGTATCTGCTGTCTGTACCTTTCTTGTGTTATAGCTGATCTGTTCATTCAGTCTTAGCTAAGTTAAATGCCTAAACCCCCGATCTCTACCACCCTCCCCAACTCATGCAATTCCAGTATCCCCCCCCTTTACCTGCAGTTGGTTGAGTCTAATACTGGTGTCCTCTATGTATGTGTGTGTATATATATATATATATATATATATATATATATATATATATATATGTATGTATATATATATATATAGGTCTTTCCAGATCTAGAAAACAGTGTTCCAGCTCAGTTTAATTTTCCTCATCTGAGCCCTTGTATAGCCCTGTGCCTCTGTCTGGCCTCTCTGCCTCTCACCTCTTCCATAGTATTTTCAAACACCTACTCACTCTTTTCTGTCTTTCTCTTGCACACATTTTCCGCCTTCTTCCTCTCTCCCTTTTCAATCTAAGTTTTGTGGCCTCCTGATCCTAAACCCCCATCTTTTTCATTCCTGTCTAAGCAAAATCTGAACAACCCTTAAAATAACTCTTTCAGCTCTACTGAATTGGCTTTCGAATGGTAAGGCTGTAAATCTGTTTTGTGTTGTATGTCTTCAGGAATAGTCTGTTAGTGCACAGGCCCTGTAGCTTGGGATTCTTATTTCTCCATTTTAGATTTATTTTTACCCCCCACAAATTGTGTGGAATTTACTAAACAGTTACCCCACTTGAGTGTGGTATTTCATCCCAAAAAACAATATTTTATTCACTAACCACCTGCAACCCAATTTGACCAGGAGCTACTATATATACCCTAGTTTAACATTGCAATAGGCTTAGTTAAATTATGTCATCTGTTTGCGCCAATGTGAAATTGTGCCATGCAAATTGCAACAACAATCTATCAGTTCATTCTAAGTGAATCACCACCCCCCACCCCACGTCTTTGGGCCTAGTTACACTTGGCCACATCATGCGTTTTTACTGATCAGATTGCTATCCGATTGAAAAAGCTCATTCCATTTACACTTGGCCACATCAATGTGTCTCCGCCAAACTCATATAAAACCGATCTTCAACTCCCGTACAATATATACAAATAAAACAGAGTTCACTACAGTGATTATGCAAATTCTGGGCAGTGAATTTAAAAGATGTGCTTTATTATTTGATTCAAGTGAATTTGCCCAGCGCGTGTGTGTCTGTGTATCAGTGCGCTGTATATTTTTCCCCTCGGAGCTTCTCGTAGATAAGACGCATCATGCGCATCAGCTGCGATCATGTCAGTGTTTAGTTTCAGTTACATCAGCGATCTGCATCAAATAAATTAGGAGAAAGTTCTGTGTCTCCTACAACATGCATTCGTCTCTTTCTTTGTTATTATTTACTGCACAACGCAAGCCCTATGAAAATATTCGGTGACAGCTGTTATGTTTCGCATTTTTCTATGATGACGTAGCACTGTTTGGTTTACATATGTGACTTGAACAGCCAGATGCATTTAGACTCGACCAGTTTCATCTGGAATGTGTCTCAAACCACCTCCTGAATTGTGCGTCCGTATTGCAATCTGTCTTGAATGCCTTTTGGAGGGCATTTACACCTGTTCTTTCATGATCGGATAGCTATCCTATCACTGAAAACGCACAAAGTAGCTAAGTGTAAACAGGCCCTTTGCCTGCTCAAGAAGTGAAGTGTTCACACAAAATCCAGAATTAATGAAGAACAGTGTATGCTGAAGCATCATCCTTGAATAACTCTTGAGTTTTGTTAATTTTTATAGATGTGGTTCTCAGTTGGTCCAGTGCCTGTGGTTATATAATCAGTCATAGCATAAGACATTAACACTCTGGCCTTAATGAAATGGGCAGCACTAAAAGCACACAGAATACATATGAAGATAATTATTATTTCCTACGGGAGAGTTAATTGATAGCCAGTTATAATGATGATAATAGAAAAGTTGGCTGATGTTTTGTGAGAAAATAAATGAGAATGAGTCGGGTAGAGCTATACATGGGATTAGACAACAACAGCTCCACATTAATACATTTACACAAAAGACTAGTGTTTACCCTCAGTACTGTACTAAATGTTGCCATGGAGACTGTTTAGTGTAAACACTGTACTTCCAGTTATGGAATTACATTATGTGAGCCATACTTTCAGAGGAGAGGCAGCTTGTTATAATAACTGATAAAGAGGTAGTTATCAGTACTCGTGATATTCATCAGTAATAACGTGTCAGCAGCATGTAGGGTGGTGTGACTGCCACAGTTCATCACTATGGGACCCAGCTGTCAGCTTTCCCATTATCCTCAATGGTGATCCCCAAGGGTGTGTAAAAAGATTGATTTGATGGAATCTCTTGGGCTGGTAATATTACTGCCATTAAATTCAGCTACTGGGCCCAGTAAAGAATGGCAGTTCCAGTGCAATGACCTTCAAAATCAAGGTGAGGAATTTTCACAATCATGGATCAATTGATGTGAAAATGTTTTTTCAAACTATTTAATCAGAAATTTGTTATGCTTATGTTTCATGAATGAGGAACACTGTACGCTACAAATGTGATGTGATTAATTTTTCGATGTTAAAATACTTTCTTCTATCCCAGCTTAATGTGGATAGACAACTATAATTGTTCAGTTTATATGAGCATCCCATTCAGACTGACGCAGTGACATTGGCTCAACCAGAGCCCATCTGATTGGGGAGTCTACAAGGTTAACATAGAATAGCATAATGCTGCGGTCCCATAGACATTCTAAGGGCTGTACACTGGCAAGGAGACAAGAGCCCATTCTTTTTGAATGGATGTCTATTGAGGAGATGCCTCCCTGAATAAACTGCTTTTGTGAGGAAACAGTTCATTGCTTAATGAACTGACCGCCTGCCCACCAATCTTCAACATGTTTTACACTAAAAATTATTTTGGAGTAATCTATGTGGGGAGTTTACTGCAATAACATTGCTGTTTCATAAGGGAAGTCACAGTCAATTTTGCAAAAGGTAGATGTCAGTTTACGGCTCTCCCCTTTCATTTGTATGGTATCTGCAAATGGTGACTTACTGTCGTAACATGCTAGTTGACCGTTACGCTCACTCTTATGGTAAAAACGTGGAGGTTCTTATCTCAGTATAGAAGATCTCTGGCTCAACCAATGGCTTGAGTTTGGAACTGTACTGCATTTCAGGAAGCCTGCTTAAAAACAACTCTGTTTGGTATAACTAGTGCACAGAAATGTAAGCGTAAGCCTGGTTAGCAGGAAGATCATTCTATCAGGCATTTCATCTAATCACAATACGGCCTCACTTTATAAGCCCGCTCAGGTTTTTCTCATTGTTGGCATACTTCTGTTGTTTTCACCCCCCACCACCCCATCACCAACAGTTTAGGTCCCCTCATGTGTGGGTGTAAGCTCCGCTCCCCTGCCGTTATTGCTTCCGGCTGGATCCAATGTTTCAAGCAAGTGTCAGAGTGCTGAACCGTAGGACAGGACTTACACCAAATTATATAAGTATTTGTACGTTCGTATTAATCCTGAGTCTTTTCTGATAGAAATTACACGTTTTTAAGGTTTGCAACTTCAACGTTAGATAGCTGGATTGATCGCCCTGGTCTGTGATTGAAGAAAGCTGCAAAACCCAAACCAGGTCGATGTTTAATGCTCTCTTTCTCTCTCTTTCCCTCTCCATCACTTTGTCACTGTATCTCTCTTTCTTTTCTTTATGTTATTCCATCCATTCATGCTCACGGTATTAGCATATATAAAATGTCAGTCACAGTGGCTTGTTCATGCTTATCTTTCTCAGACTTCCCTGTGTCTGGCACCGTTAATTTAACTCTAAACGCTAAGCAGTAACACAGAACACAAAGCGCTAACTCAGAGAGGCCTTCAGACTTAACCATCTCAGGTGTCACCTGCTTAAACAACCCAAGCCGCTGACTTGGAGTCAGTTCTTGCTTGATTTATTGCATGTATTACATGTCTGTGTTTGTGTTTTTCTGTATTGATCCAGTTGTTGTGTGTCTATTTTATTGTTGTTAATTCTGCATCCTGTTCTTCAAATGTGATCAATAAACCTGCGATGTCTATGGGAATAATTACTCTTAAAGTAGTTGGATATGTTGCTCTGATTGAGCTTCCTTTTCCCTTACGGAAAATCCCATGTTTATCCCGAAACTTATCTTGGATAACTGATCCTGATCCATGGTCTACCATCCTTTCGTATGAAATCCTCTCGTCACCTCTCCTCCCATTTGCTGCTTTTTCGTCAGCACAAAATTTAAGATGGGAGCAGCTATTGTTCATGGTCTTTTGATCTTACCATGTTATCTCAAGGGACGCCCATGTGAGCAAATTATTTTCCCATTAAATCTTGTTGACAGCTGTTTAAAATCATTTTTGTTTGATTCCTCCTTCTACCAACTGCAGGGATGGGGGTTAGAGAAGATTGATAATTGAAGACAAATACAGCTGTTACATTTTGTTTGAATCCAACCTGTTGATGTTATAACATATTCAGCATTAGAGGGGACCAGATCAACCATTGAAATCCCCATATTGGTTGACTACTTATCTGAATATTAGTGGGACATGTCTTCCTCAATGTTTATGGTGGTTACAGCCCTGGTGCTTATGAAAGATGATCTGGTAACATGAAGAGGCCATTAACTGATATGTGAGGTAGTGAGACAGTGAGATTGTGAGGTAAGGCAGGTTTAACTTTACCTGCACAGGTAAAGTACCATTCATACCATCACTTCCAAAAAACAATCTCATTTTACATTCATTTGTCCAAACCCTGTGTGCATATGTGTGTATGTGTGTACACATTATGTTTTTCAATATGACAGTATGTTATGTTGGAGTTTTTGGGGTTACCATTATGGTGAAAATTAGAGCTTGAGCTAACGATGAGGACAGGTAGATGTCCTAGATTAAATTGATTGCTTGCTTCGTTGATCAAATGCTGAGCTAACCATAGCAATATTACTAAATTACACTCTGTAGTGCTTCAAACCAGCTTGTATTTAGCATGTTAACATTGATTTTCACTAGTTAGTATATAAAGAAATTAATTATTTTTATTTGCGTTGACATGTCTAATTTTGTTGGGTTTACCCAATTCAATTAGGTTCTTTCTGTTTGTATTGAGATTACATATTAATTTTAAGTTAAGAAAACTTGTTTCAAACATGTGGAACCACTGATTGAATCAAGTTCAGCTAGAGCTATTTGTGTAGAGTGTATATAGTACATACAAAGTAATGATTTAATGGAAATCTAAAAGTGCAAACAAGTTTGTGCAAGGGTTAGGTTTAGGGGTAGGAATAGGGTTAGGTGATATAAAATATCATTAGCTCAGAATAAAAACAATATAAGTCAATGAAAAGTCCCCACCATGATAGAAAAACAGTGTTTGTGTGTGGTGTGTTTGTGTTGAAATCTCATCTCATCTTTCATCTAACACCATATTATCATTGCAGAAGAGACATAACGAACAGATCAATCTCTTGGAACTAGACACTGACCTGTTGATGGTCACCAAGGTAAGGTAGATAATGATTGGCTGCAGTTTCTCCACACCTGCCCTTAGCCTTCCCATGCTGCCCCAAGCTGTCGATTTGCTTGCAAATTGGCTCCAACCTCTTCTTGCTTTAATCTAGCCATAAAGTAATAACTAATGCACTATGGCCCACTCTAGACTCCAGTAGAGTCCCTGAACAGGAAAGTAAATGTCACACTACTCGCTATAAACATTTTATATCCCTTCTAAATCCCCCGCCTCTTGCTTTGTACCTTTCCCACTATCCCCCCATATGACCTGGTCATACATGACCTTTCTTTTCCATAGTCAAATGACAGAGCTCTGATAGATGACCCCATATAACCCTGTTGAATATGTTGGTTTTTGTGTTCCCATGCTAACCATGAAGTTCATAAATAAATGTGAGAAATAAATGTCTCCTTGCCCTTCTCCTTTTGTGACCACATGCACAAGCTTTTACAGTGCTCTCAAAGGTCACACATATAGTGTAATGCTGTGTTCTCTGCCTTTTAGTCACACAGCTCTACTCTCTTAAATACAACAGAAACATTTAACACTACATAGTCAAAAGTATGTGGACCCCCAAACACCACACAAGGTCTTCCTAGAAGAGTGGAAGCTGTTAGGGATATCCAACTCCCTATTAATGCTACTAATGTTTTTTTACTTTCAAAACCATTAGTAGCATTAATAGGGACTTGGACATCCCTAACAGCTTCCACTCTTCTAGGAAGGCTTTCTGCTATATGTTGGAACATGACTGCAGGTATTTGATCCCATTCAGAAACAATTGCATCAGTGAGGTCAGACACTGATGTTAGGTGATGGAGCCTAGCTTGCAGTAAGCATTCCAATTCATCCCAAAGGTGTTCAGTGGGGTTCAGTTCTGGGCTTTGTTCAGGCCAGTCAATTTCTTTTACATCAGACTCAGTAAATAATTTATTTATGGACCTCACTTTGTGCACAGGGACGTTATCATGCTGGAACAGACAAGGGCCCTCCACAAACTATTTCCACAAAGTTGGAAACACACAATTTGCCAGAATTGGATGGCATTTCATCCAATTCAAATTTGACTTCACTGGAATTAAAGTGCCTAGCCAAACCCGTTAAATAGAAGGGGTTGTCCACACACTTTTAGCCATGTAGCGTATTTTGAGAGGACAAAAAATGGTGGGATTACAGTATGATACTGAAGAGACAAACAGTTATTCTTTCATAATAAATATGTATTGGTTTTAACCATTTTGCAGATGTTGGTGTAAAAAAGAGGGAAAGAGCACTCATTTTGAGAAAAGAGTACTCTGGTCTGCTCTCAAGCAAATGCATGTACGAAACAGTTTATTTAGAGGCAGTGTAGAAAAGCTTTTCACTTTAAAAGGCTCAAGAACTTTTCAGCTGCTTCCCGCTAGCATCATGCTATCTGATCCATTTTCTGATAAACTCACTCAAAAAAGAAACTGTTTTACACGGTTACCATAAATGTTTGGAAAAAACCCTGAATATATTTAATATGTCCCATGGAAATTCATTTATTATCTTCCTAGAAATTAGTTCATGATGTGATTTTATGCATTCATGGCCTCATATTAAAAGGCCTGAAATGTTTTGTGGTTAAATATATGAATGAAGCCAACTGTCTCCCTGAGGAGATGAGAAAATGATCAGATGCACAAAGCAAAAATAGCAGTGTTTCCACTGCAGGAACTTTTCCTAGTTCCTGGAACTATTTCAGGTTCTCGTTGTTTTTCCACCACATGTGGAAGGACCATATGGACTAAAACTTTTTAGTACCTGCTCCTGAGGACTGGAACTATTTGGGTGGGGTCAAAACAGCAAGTGCTTCTCGTTGGTCAAGACAAATACATCATCAGCTATCTGACAGCCAATACTGGCCATTTTTAAAAGTCAGGTTAGTTAACTTTTTTAAAACTTTTGTTGAGTTGTTGCTATTGTAGGCTTTTCAAATTGAAATGGATAGATGTACAGACACTACTGTGTATGATCACATAGGAGTATTTACGGAGAAGAAAAAATGCAGTGTTAGTTGCAACCAGAAACAGTTAGTAAGTCAAACAGAAACAAGGTGTACAAATAATCTGATTGCCTCGTGAAGATAGGCTTTGATGACATTAAAATGTAGATTGAAAATAAAGAAAATTTAACAAGACTACAAGAGAATAAAGGATCATAAAATAATTTACGTTCCATCATTATAGTGTGTATAGTTTGTACATTGTATTATGTATATAGTTCGCTCATTTACTGTTCAGTCCTTTAAATGTTTTGCTTACCTTTTTACACTACTTACCTCGTTTTTTGAACCTTTTGAATGGTTAGTTCACCCAAAAATGAAAATGCTCTCATCATTTACTCACCATTATGCCATCTAAATATGGATGACTTTCTTTCTTCTGCTGAACACAAACAAAGATTTTTAGAAGATCTCAGCTCTGTAGGTCCACACAATGCAAATGAATGGTGATCAGGCCTTTGAAGCTCCAAAAAGCAGATAAGTAAGCATACACGTAATCAATAAGACTCCAGTAGTTTAATCAATGTCTTCTGAAGTGATCCAGTTGGTTTTGGGTGAGAACAGACCAAAGTGTAACTCCTTTTTCACTGTACATCTTGTTTAATTGAGCTTGAAATTGGGAGACTTGATCGCCAAGGAGACTGCAATGGCAAGATGTACAGTGAAAAAGGAGTTATATTTTGGTCTGTTCTGGAAAGCGGATTTAAATAAAGTTCCTGCTTTCATGTCCCTGGTGGAAAAACGACGCTTGGAATTTAATCGGAATGTGTAAAGTTCCACAACGAACTGATTTTAGTTCAGGTACTAGTTCCACAGTTGTGTGGAAAAATGCCTATGGGAGATGTGGGACTTCATAGAGGTTTGTTATTGCAGTATGCAAATATACAGTGCATTCAGAAAGTATTCGGACCCCTTCATTTTTTATTTATTTATTTATTTATTTTCACATTTTGTTATGTTGCAGCCTTTTGCTAAAATGCTATAAATTATTGTATTTTTTTTTTTCACATCAATCTACACTCCATACCCCATAATGACAAGGCAAAAAACAGATTTTTGAAAATGTTACAAATGTATTAAAAAGAAAAAACTGAAATATCACATTGGCATAAGTATTTAGACCCTTAACTCAGTAAGTGGCCCAGCCAGAGCTAAAGGACATTCACAGAGTTGTCCCTAAGCCACTCTTGCATTGTCTTGGCTGTGTGCTTAGGGTCAATGTCTTGTTGGAAGGTGAACCTTCGGCCCTGTCTGAGGTCCTGAGTGCTCTGGACCAGGTTTTCATTAAGGATATCTCTGTATATTGCTCCGTTCAGCTTTCCTTCAACCCTGACCAGTTCTCCAGTCCCTGCCGCTGAAAAACACCCCCACAGCATGATGCTATCACCACCATGCTTCACCGTTGGGATGGTATTATGCAGGTGATGAGCGTTGCCTGGTTTCCTCCAGACATGATGCTTGGAATTGATGCCAAACAGTTTAATCGTCGTTTCATCACAGTTTTTGCTTTTTCATTATGGGGTATGGAGGGTAGATTGATGTGAGAAAAAAATAATTTAAAGCATTTTAGCATAAGGTAGCAACATAACAAAATGTGAAAAAAACGAAAGGGCCTGAATACTTCTGAATGCACTGTATATATATATATATATAGTTCTAAAACAGTTACACATAAGGCTTATCTTAGAACAACTTAAATTCTCTAAAATAATCATCAGAATCAGTAAGTGACTACAGTCACATGTTTTCTGTGTTGTGTATGCATCCGTGTCTGTGTGCTGTACATTAAGGTTGGTATAGAAAGTCATCATCATCAAATATCCTATACCACCCCATTGTCACTCCCATAAGTCTCCTTGTGTATTCAAACAACTGTTTGCCCAAGGTAGGTGCCATTGTGTGGCCAAGACTAAAGTGGCATGGCAGTGAATGTTGAGGTGGAACTCTAATGTTGACTGGTCTGATTTTGTGATGGTAAATGTTCCATTTCGTCTGCAGAATATCAACCAGTTAGAACTTTTTGGAGACATGTCCACCCCTCCTGATATTACCTCCCCGTCGGTAAGTAAACACACATAGGCACTAAAATATTATTATGGGACTATGGGTATGTTTCATAATAGAAAGCTAACATAACACTAACTGCACAGTAGATACTGTATACTGCATTCTAATAAAAAAAATAAATAAAAAATAAAAAATGGTATGTAAAATGGTATCCAGTGTGCTCTGATAGTATACTGCACATTTATTGAATGTAGTAGGTAATTTGGGTACTTCAAGGATACAGAACATTTGCATTAATAGTATAGTATGGCAGGGTGCCATTTCAAACATACTCCAGCTCTAATGTTTAGCAAGTTATTGGGCGAATGTTGTTTATGCTTTATTGGAAAGCTTCTCTTTAGATTAGTATGATTTTCCTCTTCTACAGACCCCAGCATCTCCGGCTAATACTCTGGACCCTTCGCTGGCCCACCAGCCTGAACTGTTCTCCCCCTTCAACCCTGCCTCTGTGCCCTCAGGTATGACATATTTTACCTCAGCTGATGTGTGTGTGTACAGGAGAGAATAATACAGTACCAAGAAAATGGATGAGAGAAAGACATAGAGAAGGGGAAACAGGGCAGAGGTAAATTAAATAGTGTGCCTGCCTAGTTCTGACTAAATAAGTTGTCCCATCCTACTGCAGTAGAATAATAATGCTCTCATTACTGGCCTGTGTACTGATCTGAATGATAAATGCCCTGCAGAGGACACAGCTATTTACCTGCTGTATCCCTACTCTGTGTGTATGTGTGTGTGTGTGCGTGTGTGTGTGTGTGTGTGTGTGTGTGTGTGTGTGTGTGTGTGTGTACCTGCTTGATGCCTCTTTAACATGCACATATGCACATCTGTTTTAAAGGGTCATACATTTTGTATCATTTTTTTTTTTTTTTTTTTTTCCCTGGGGTCAATTTATACTGTTATCCATTCTTACTTTCCTCACCTTACTTCCCCATCTTAATTAGTTATATCACATGAAGTAATAGTATACTCTTAATAGGTTTGGCTGACATGTAAATACAGTATGAGCAGTCAAATGCTACTGAATTCAGGCTTCAAGTGTAAAAATAATCCAATAGTATTTTTAATATATTTATACACTTTTTTCCCACTGGAAAGGAAGTTTTCAGTTCTGAAACCTACAGTATGTTTACACAGTACATCACATTCTTATTTCAAATGATCATAGTAAATTGGATTTATGATATGGCCCCTTTAATAGAAAGATCCCACTTTACAATACTGTTTTTACAGTGCAATTACATTAGTAAATATTGAGTTATAGCAATGAACAACAAGTACATCATAAATAATTATCTTGTATACTGTAGCTGCTTGTAATTGTACATTGATATTGCTATTGACATAAAATTGACAAATAATTTGTATAATATGGACTCTGTAATGTAGAGTGGTACCAATTTAAATTCTCCAGGAACACTCCTGTCATGATATCTGAACCAATCCTTAAAAACAAATAGCCCATGTGCAGTGATTGTGCTCTCTCTGGGACATCTGTTGCAGCCAGATTGACTTCCTCGGAAACAGTAAACAGTACAACATTGATATGTGAGGAATCAAATAGTGTATCATCTGTCCCATCTGTCTTCAATTCATTCCCTCAGTCAAACTCCCCTCTGTGTTGTAAATTCATAAACACCAGGATTGACTCTGACACACCTGCCCTGATGGGATTCTCACAGTTCAGTTATGATAACATGAGCACATTTTTCACCCACACAGTTCTGTTTATGGAGTTATTTTGGCATTGTTTGGCTTTAAAGTGAGAATGTTTCCCCATTTCCATTAAAACATGATTGTACTAAGCAAATTCATTAAGTGCCATCCTTTCACTAGAAAATATAATATCTGACATAACAGAATGTTGCTATGCAACAGACATAATGATCCGCTACGTGTAATGTGCAGTGATGGTGAACAGGTGTTTTGCATCATAGATGTTATTATATTGTGCATTTTAGTATGGCTGGAACACTGTATCAGTAGCAATCAGCATCCAGGACCGGAACTATTCATTTATTGTATTTTATAATGGATCAGTAAAATAAACAAACAACACATCAAAATACACTCACATACTAAACTAGTACAACTCAGTAACCCCTAAATCTATCCTTGACTGTGGTTGGACAACGAAGCATGAAGTCACCATGATACTCAAAATGGGCTGCAGGTTTTGCTGGCCATACTTTTGATAATTCCAGCCTATTTACCAATGGTGGATCCATAACTCAGACTGGCTGCCAAGCTGTTTCCCAAAAATGGTGCACATAGTTAATGGCCTGCAAAAATGGGGCTCAATTCAGGGTCCAGAATTCAGATAAATTATCCTTCAGTATTGCTTGGGCCATCATGGACCATTGTAGAGGTGCATTTTCCTGAGACAGCCCATTGCTGCCTTCCTGAAAGATGGATATTCACAATTGTCTTACACATACAGAAGAACATTTTCAAGCATACCATTGGTCCTGAAGTTTCCCAAATGAGCACACCTCAAACCATTATTGCAATTCCATTAGAACAGTTTACAGCTGACCGGGAGGATCAGTTTATTTGTTAAGATTCATACCATTCAGTTGGCTCTTAAAAGACCATGTTACCTTGTGTCAAGTAATGATAGGTGTGTTTCAGTATGATTCCTGGTTTAGTAGTAAGTACACAGCTTAGAGAGTAAGTCATTTCTTGGGTAGACCCATTGTCAAAATCTGTGCACTGAAATAATAGCACCCTAGAAATTCCCAGAATGCACAGTAAAAATCAGTTACCTCTTACTTAAAACGTCTTCTTCAGTTACTAAAGTCATCGGAAATGGAGGACGAGCACATATTTCATAACGACACTGTAACAGCTTCAATGAAGATGCAGGATAAACCAAAGAAATAATAACAGAAGGATGTCTGATGTTGTAATAAATACCAGTAAAATGTAAAAAGTGCAACTTCTTAAACGTTTTGCAGGTAATTGAGTAAATGATATACTGATTCACATTATAGGGAAGCCAATGTTCCCATGATGCACAGCTCAGTTACATGATGTTAGCAATGAGACTTGATCATTTTTTAATGTAAGTGTAAAATATTGCAGTTGAAGAGACAACTTTGGACACTTTAACTAACAATGCACATTTTTTATATACACAAAAGTAGATTTACGTTTTTCTTTTAACTTGCTAATAATAACGTTTTACAGAGGCTTTGACAATTTCCAGCTCATTTTTAAAGGGAACATCACAACTTCCCACCATGTGAGCAACCCAGTTGCAACTGCCTCTCATGCCTCTATGCTGCACAGTGTAATATTCCAGACATACTCCCACAGTGTATCATGTCATATAGATAAGATACGACTTTGGTGTTTATTATTTGAATCAGTGTTGCTTATTGAAAAGAAAGAGCTAGTTGTGTAATGAAATAAGCCTCAATGTGATATGAGTGAGACTGTTGTAATGCCCTCTTTTAAAGGGCGTTGCTATTCATTAAGGCCAGGCCCATTGTGAGCAGTAATTACAATAGTTCATCTGAGCCATAAAGACCGTTTTCATTACAGAAATCTAGGTCATCTTAGCTAATCATCCAGTGATCTATTGCTGCAGCCTGAAGTCCTTAAATGAATAGTAAAGTTTACAACACTAGCTCATAATGGAGCATTTTCGTGAGCAGTCTTTATGTAAGATTTATGGAAAAGCTTGTTTGTTGGTTTGAAGAGCTGTCTTTAATCTCTGGTGATCAATTGGAAAAGAGAAGCGTCCTGTTAAAGACCCCATGAACAGACTGTTCACACTGTGAATTTAGTGACGAAAGGCAGAAAGTTCTGCTGCCCCCAGTGGCCTAAGCTGGAAGTGTTGTTGAGCTGAACTGTCCACAGGTTGGCGCCAGAAGCGAGTTGTATTTTTAGGTGTAAATGATGTAATACTGTCAGCAGGAATGCATATTTTATTATCTTTACTCCCTAACCCAACCCCAACCCTAAACCTAACTATGATAAGAAATTTCCTCCCTCAGATTTATACTGCCTCTAGATAGCAATAAATAGTGAGTACCAAGTAGCTTTGGCTATTTAATAAAAGGCATGAGCCCTTCGATATGTCCCACCTAAACTTCCTGTTCCAGTAGGAACTGTGTCATCACAGGAAAGAAAACTGTGCTCACCAAGCCATTTCATGGGGTCTTTTAGTACAGATAGATTTGTGAGCCATGACTTGTTTGTCTCTCCATTTCTCATTGTCTCTCTCTGTCTTGCTGTTCTTCAGGTTATGTGACGATGGGAGCTGTGCCACCGGCGTGGGCACAGCAACAGTTTGCCGCTCAGGCTCCATTAGCGTTTGGCGTCCAGTCCCCAGTGCAAGTTGCCCAGGTCTTACCGGGTGCTCAGCCTCTGATCTGGGGCCAGGCCAACCTTTTCCCTGCCACTCAGCAACAGTGGGCGGCAATGGCAGGGGCCCATTTTTCACCTGCTGCTTTCATGCCCGCTCAGACAGTCGGACCACTTCCTGCTGCCATGTTTCAGGCACTGGCCCCTATGGCAGTGCCCGCGTCCTTCGAGACGCCCACGGCAGCCATGGGTGGAGCCGTAGCAGGCACCTCTGCCTCCACGGCCTCCAGTCCGCAACACGGAGAGCGCACGCTGCAGAGACAGGCAAAAATGAGCAAGGAAATGTTTAAGGACTTCCAAATGTCAAAGCCTCCAGCCATGCCTGCAAGGAAAAGTGAGCAGCCTAGCCTGTCCTGCACCACAGATGCTTTCTCCAGCTACTTCAGCAAAGTGGGAATGGCGCAAGACACGGACGATTGCGATGACTTCGACATCTCGCAGATGAACCTTACACCGGTCACCTCCACCACACCCTCCACCAACTCACGTAAGTTTGATGTTTAAAACATGTGCACAAGTTGTGTATTCGATTTTGCAAGTTTATCCAATTCTAGGATTATTTGAATTGTTCACGATAAAATGTTCCAAAAAGTTGATGACTTCCAAGCACATGACTTCCACCACTTCATGTTATTTACCTAACCAACCCCTAAAATCAGAATAAAAAATATGGGTTGATAAAAATGTTGTTCACCTAACCTCAGCTCTATTCTTAACCCTAACACCCAAAATATCACAAAAATTTGATTGGTGGATTGGAATGTTGTTTTAGTATCAGAATGATTTTAGATCCAGGATAGTGTCCTGCTTCAATCAGTTTTAGCGGTGGAAGTCAGTTTACCATGATTTGGCTAAGTACAGTGGGACATGTTCCTGGATCAACATCTTTCAAATCAACCAGTTCAGTTCAGTTTAAATCAGATTTTAGAGATTAAGTTGGGTTTAGGAGTAGAGATAGAGCTTGTGTGATGGGAATTTTGTTCAAGGACCAACAAAAGATGTTTATCCAGGCACATGCCCTTAAAATTGTCAGAGCTGGGGTAAGGTTAGGGTTAGGATTAAGAATATGATTGTAGGGGTATGTTGTTTCATGTCCAGCAAAGGATGTTGATCCAGGAACATGTCTGACTTGGCCAGTCTTCCATTATATCCACTTAAGTGCCATATACCCTAAATACTGTACATCCACAAAGAAAACTTAGAGAAAAAAATATAGGTTAATAAGAATGCTGTGCTAGCCTGACCCTAGTCCTAAACCTAAACATAATCCTAAAACCTGATTGGTTGAAAGGGTTGTTCCATGACCAACAAAGATGATGATCCAGGAACATGTCCTGAAACAACATTCTTATGAATCAATCAGATTTTAGGATTAGTGTTAGACTACTGTAAGTGCTGGGGTTGGAGTCTGGACATGATTCTTATAAACCAACCAACCAACCAACAATGGATGTTGATCCAGGAATATGTCCGACTTGGCTAAATCACATTGTGCGGCTTCCACCATATCCTCTTTAGTTCCATAGTCCTTAAATCCATCACCAAAGGAAAACAATCCTAAATAGAAGAACTTGGTCTCATACCAAATGCCTTTTGTTTTCTCACCCCTCTTTTCTCAAGCCCTTAAAGAAATAGTTCACCCCAAAATGATAATTCTCATTTAATCACCCTTATGCCACCTCAAACTCGTATGACTTTCTTTCTTCTGCGGAACATAAATCATAAATATTTTGATGGAAATCTTTAAGCTCCAAAAAGGACATAAAGGCATCATAAAGGTTATCCATCAAGTGCGAGGAAGTGTAATCGAACTGGAAATCAAGTTCGTGCCTAGGAGATTGTAGATGGCAAAATTTATAGTGAAAAAGGAGTTACATTTTGGTCTGTTCTCACCCAAAATGGATCATATTACATCAGAAGACATGGATTAAATCACTCGAGTCGTATGGATTATCTTTATGCTGCCTTTATGTCATTTTTGGAGCTTGGAAGTGTTGGACTCCACTGACTAGCATTGTATGCATAGATTCACATTGTGTCCTCATTAAAATATCTTCGTTTGTGTTCCGCAGAAGCTTGAAATTCATATGAGTTTGAGATGGCATAAGGGTGAGTAAATGATGAGAGAATTATTTTTTTGGGGTGAAAATAATTTCTTTAAGAGTGAGTGCTGATGCAGCTAGACATACTTTATTCCTTTCCTACTAAAGAACTTCAAACACACACTTCTTTTTTATTATTATCCCTCATCCAGTCTTTTATTAACGCATCCACACTTTTTTTTTATTATCCCTCATCCAGTCTTTCATTAACGCATCCTTTTTTTCAGTCAAAGGTTGAAAGATGGGCTTTGATGTTGTTGCCCAGAAGGCATTGTCTTTAGTCAGCGTGAAAATTACAATTAGAACTGTGGTAGGGAACGACGGCATGTGAGAGAGAGAGAGAGAGAGTCAGTCACAGGCCCAGCTGTGCAGCTGGCGAGCAGTGTAATTATCACTGATCTCTGGGGAGTCCTGCTCTGTGTGTTGGGCCTGTTTGGATCCTCTTGCTCCTGTAGTGCTAATTATTGCTGTGACGGAATGCCGCACTGTCGCACCTTTGCACGCAAGCAGTCCCTCTGTGCGACACTGTGTGAGAGACAAACTCATTTATTAGGTGACAATGAGGAATTTTGATCCACAAAAGGCACCATTATGACAGGTCCTGGGTTTACATCAGCAAGCTTTTTCCACCGATCATATAGGCAGAAGTTGGCTAATGATCAAAAGTTCCAATTTGGAATCCCATTGGAGGCAAACCTTAAGTTGTACCTCTGTTATTTTTGAGTTCTGTGAAGTACAATTAAGGCCAGTGTCATGGGTTCGATTCCCAGTGAATGCATGGACTGATAAAATGTATAGTTTGAATGCACTGCAAGTTGCTTTGGATTAAAACTTCTTCCAAATGTATGAATGTAAATGTATTGTAAAATGGAGAGAAAAGATCTTTTCTAAATCATTTATGAGATATAACACATTACATGTTTGAGTACAAAGGGAATTTCCTGGCTAAATGCGAAAGCTGTTAAGTGCACTGAAACCCATTTTCTAAAGCATTTTAATGTTTTATGAGTCCAAAAAGGAACATTGTTTTTATGTATAATTGATAACCAATGAGTCTCGACTTTAATGTAAGTGTGAAAAATTCAGTGCCCTTCCTGTCAGACTGCAACAGATATTTAGTTATTTTCCCATTGGATGACAAACATGTTTGTACCTTCGTTGCTCAACAGCACATCAGTTGCTTTGAATCAGCTAATTTAATAAACAAGTATAAGATTTACTCTGTTTGGCTCATTACTAGCTATCATTTTGGCTGACACCTGTTCTGAGGTGACCAAAGCTGTGAGTTTTATTGATGATTATTATCATGTTTCAAAGCACAGGCACCAATTTATGTTTCTGCCAGTGGGTGCTTCAATTAAGGATGGGAGTCCTCTTCAAGAGTCTCTCTGTCAGACCCTTTTTTTCTTCAATACAGGACACAAAGTCTTCAAAATGGGATATTAGGCATCTTGGATGGGATAAAATCGGGACAGTTGTAGACCTTAGCAGCTATAAACATTGCATATGCCACCTCACCCGTTTTTTAAGCAGTCTTCTGTGAAGAATGTGTATTTGGATGCTCTCATGAAAAACATCCATAAACTCTCACACTTGGTGCATATAAGCAAGTTTGCATCATTACTATGACAACCAATGTGGACATGCTAGCAAAAGTGTCTGCAGTCGGAACAGAACAAATCAGTCCACATATAACCTGCAGTTTGAACGGTCAGTCTAAAAAAATCGTATTTGAAAAAAAAAAAAAAGATTTTCTTGCAGTGTGAACAAAGCAGTGTAATTTGGGCTATAGTGGAATACCTCCACGCACGCAACAAATGCCCATTAACTATTTTAATTTTAAGTAATAGGAAGGAATATAAGATTGTGCATGCTCAGCCTGCTCAATTACAAAGTTTTTTTTTTTTTTTTTCTCCATGCAGCATAGCAGTTGATGAATTTATTATAGTTCAATCTGCAATTGTGTCTTGTAAAATCCAACAAATAATTACTCTGGGTCCAGATCTCCCACCAGAACCGCGATCCCTAAGTGAGATAAACCAGTCATAGAAGTTCCCAATTACCAATCGTTTTTTTCAATTTTTGAAAATGATTTTATGTTGTTAATTAATAATTGAGCTTTCTAGTTTGGGTCAAGGCTGAGAAATATTTCTTCAATATTTTTTTGAAATGCCTATGGAGAAAATGAATGGGGAATATCTCGTGCTTTTCCGTGGGTGCTTAGGGATCGGCACCTGTGTTTCAAAGCCTAGTGAGCTGCTTACAGAGGCTGCATTTTAAAGCATTATAGGTTGGCTGTTCCAAAAGTTAGGTAACGTAATCGTGCTGCCTTGTAAGAAACTTTGTTTTGACCAATTTCTTAGGTAGCATCGCATGTATCCTTGACAGGAAAAATGATCCCAGAATTCACTGTGCTAAATAATAAATGGTGGACAATGCCTTTTTGGGGTAATTTATTGTTTTACCCAATCTTTGTGTGCGCTGTGGATTTTTTTATGATTATTAGACTATCATGCTATTAGCTTACCAACATGCTAACATCAACCTCTATTTGAATCAATTGCGAGTTGAGTAGCCCTTGCAGTGTGCTATTTGTGTGTCATACTTAGTTGCTGCTTATGTAGATGTAACACAGGTAAAAGGGAAAGGAGGAGGCGAGAACCGGAAAAGCATCAAAGTAATATTTAATTAAACAAAAATACACAAACATAAACACATACAGGGCAGCTGCCTGTAGCTCTCTCTCTCTTCCGAACTGCCGCCTCCAGTGGCCTTTATCCCTCTCGTTGGCTTGATTAGCCTGATTAGGGGCCAGGCGTGCATCATCACGGCCCAGCCCCGCCCTCCTCCTTGCCACACTCCTCCCTCCTTTCCTTCAGGCCGGGGAGCCCCTGACATGACCTACATCTCTTCCGGCCCCGCCTGCCGGCAGGTCTTCCCCACCATCTCGGACCTGGGAGGAAGACGAGGGGAGGGAAAAACAACAAAAATAGAGAGGGAAAGGCCAACACGAAGCCACAGCGAGAGAGAGAGAGAGGAGAGAGAGAAAAAAAACGTATTCGCCGGTTCTCTGATACGCCATAGCCTGGTCCTCGGGCACCCCTCCACCCTCTAGCGGATGACAGTCACTCCTCCCCAGGTGGATCAGAGGCAGTCCTCCGGCCCCTGGCAGATGGAACGCCCCGCTGCATTTTGGTGGATGGTAGGGGTCTTCTCCGCCCCTGGCAGCGGTTCTCCCACTCCAGGCGGTCGGCAGTGAGCCCCTCCCCGCTTGCGGATGCCGGTCTTCTCTTTGACCCCACCACATTTTAGCGGCTGGTAGGGGTCTCTTCCACCCTTGGCAGCGGCCGGAGCCCCTCCTCCCCCTCATGGTTGGTGGTCATTCCTCTGCTTTCAGGTGGCCGGGCTCCTCCGTCCCCCCGGCGGATGGCCGCGACTGCTCCATTGGGGTGGATGGTAGAGGCGAGGACTCTACTACGGCGCATCCCTCCCCTTCCCGGGTTTCAGCACCAATGTAACAGAGGTAAAATGGAAAGGAGGAGGCGAGAACTGGACAAAGCATCAAAGTAATATTTAATTAAACAAAAAGACACAAACATAAACACATACAGGGCAGCTGCCTGTAGCTCTCTCTCTCCCGAACTGCCACGTCCGGCAGCCTTTATCCCTCTTGTCGGCTTGATTAGCCTGATTAGGGGCCAGGCATGCGTCATCACGGCCCGGCCCCGCCCTCCTCCTTGCCACAGTAGAGCATCACAAATTTGTCTCTTATGAGGTTCCATGATGGTTAGGATGCTACCTTTGAAGTCAGCTGCCATTGTAGGCAGTAGGCAGCAAGGCAGTGAACTAGGTTTTGGAATACAACTGATGTATGCAACGATTTCTCATTGATGCAGACAGAAAGTAGGTCTTGCTTATTTACAAATTCAAACTGCTGCCATTCTTCCCTTGACCTGTCTTTTATTTCACAATCTTTGTCTCTATCTCCTTTTCTTCCTTCAATTTTCCTCTCCGCAGCACCCACCCCAGCCCCTCGGCAGAGTTCTCCATCAAAGTCCTCATCCCACGCCAGTGACCCGCCCACCGATGACTCATTCGGCGAGGCAGAGGGCAGCCCTAGTCGGAGTGGAGAGGAGGATGCTGTAAGTAACAATGAATAGTGTTTTGAGAAATGTAGTTCTGCACAAAAGAAATAAACTCTATATGTTTTTTTCTTCATTAAGGATCAATACTTGCCCTCTAGAAATTGTTTACCTTTATAAGTGCATTTTTTTTTAACCATATAAAATCTTCCTCTTTTGTAAAATACCTCAATTGAATAAAAAAAAATAAAATAAATAATCTAAATTTGAATAATTATTGTGTTACAAGTTCAATTAAATCAACTTAAAAGTAAGTCATATTTCTGATAATATCTATAACTAGTCCTAAATAAAATGTTAAGAACTATGTTTGATGTTACAAATAAAAAAATGAGAAACTCATTACTGGCCATTTTTGGCCTCCACATTTTGAATTTGGGGGCATTAATGTCACTTTCTGTGGCATTTTTTGCACGGAGCCCCTGCAAGTTGTAAGGAACAATGAACTTTTCCTGGGTTCCTTTGTTTAATAAGTCAGTTTTTGTGTATTTTCACCAATGATTATATCTATAATGTCTAGAAACATCTAAAAGAAAAAAAGAGACAATGGTAAAAAAAAATACAAATAAACAAAAACATGCACCAGTTAAATAGGACATAAAAAGCCTGATCCACCATCATACCCAGATCTGATCTGATTAACTGTATGCTTTCCTTACTACACACAACAAAAATGCAATCAGAAATCCCAGTCCTAGACATTTCACTTGAATGTATTGTCAGTGACATGATGAATTCACCTGATGATCAAGTTTTAGTATGGTACTGTAAATCAATCCTAGGTTTTGTGTGGCTATATAAGCATTTGGCCTTGACTCCTCTGTGAGGTCATAGGGGAAAATTCAGCAAAAAATGTGTCTTCAGCTTAATTGAGATACTGTATGTACATGTATTGCCATGGGAATAGATTGGTTGTCTTTTATGCATTATCTTCCAAGCATGACAAACAATTGGGACCAATAATGTGCTGTATTAAGTAAATTAACCCTAAGAACTGCAATGATGACCATCAAGACTTTATTAATCACATATATTGTACCTCTCTAAGATCATGCACACTGCGAATATGAATAATTTCCTTAAAATATCAAAGTTTAATACATTACCTTATGAATATTAAAGCATTAAAAGTGAGTCTGATTCTTCCCTAGTGCTTGTAATATCTATATTAAATCATAAAGAATGTAGTGGCAGTACTTAAAAAAAGTACTTCCAGGTCATCAAAAAGACCACCAATTGTCACATTAATATGGCTTTTAAAGTTTGCCAGAAATGCAATACCACTTTATTTCATATACACACACTCTGTCAGATATTACTCACCAGAAAGTGCCATGGAAATCTGGCTGGTACTCTGTCTCTTTTCTTTTACATTTCAGCTGAACAAAAAGTTTAATTAGTCAGTAGGAGAGTGTGTGGCCTCCCCACTCTCACTGAAATGGCATTGGGTGCCACACTCACTTACACTCACACCATACACCCACACACACTCTGATGAGGTGTTGAGAGTGCAGCTCGAGAGGGAATATTCATAAAAATCCAAAATGCTTTATTCGAAATCCTTTCATTCTGGAACATAATACAGGACCCTTTGTAACAGTGGGGATTTCACAGCTACATTAATGGATACACGTGTGTGGGAATTTTGACGAATACATCTGTGTGTGGGTGGATGAATGCAGATTAAAAAATGGATAATTTCCTTCTTCTGCACATTTACATACAGCCTTGCCGATGCTTCCTGTCTCTTATGTTCTTTTCCTCTTTTTCTCTCCCTGTCTATCCTGCTATATCTCACTACTTCACATACTACCTCTTATTTGTTTCTTTTGGCCAAATCTTTTTGACCCTATTCGATATTAATTTCCCCATTCTGTTCTTTTCCTTTGTATGTACTTTTTTGTTACTTTTTTTCCAAATCTGTCTGCCCATATTCCAATATTACCTTTCCTTTCCATTCTTTTCTTTCGCTATCTCTTTTCTCTTCTCCTCGTTGTTCCACACCCTCCCTTTCTCTCTCTGTTCCCCAGGCTGGAGACTCCCAGCAGTCTCTGGGTGCGAGCGAGTCTCGAGTAGAGCCCGAGAGCTCAGAGGCGGACAGTCCTCAGGTCGGTAGCTAGATAGAGGCAGGTCGGGGTAGGTATCTGTCCTTTTTTCTAACTCTCTTCTGCGTGTCGGCCTGCTCCAACCATGACGTCACGTCAGCACACCTTTACCCGTCCTCACCACCATTACATAGACCCACACATTGTGGCCATGTGTCATGGGGCTCTTCTCTCTCTTTTTATCTTTTTATTTCTCTGATTTCTAACTCACTCTGGCTACGTTCACACAGTCCTTGTTTGGGATTGACAAACAGATTTATTAGATTGTGACTCTCAGATTGTCCTGTTTAAATAACAGGTGGCAAGAGTGGATCGAATAATGTTAGAATGAACAGGTAACTGAAGTCAATCCCCTTTTCTAACTCAAGATAGCCTTGAGTAATACTTGTAACCGTAGCAATAGTTAACAATATTAAATATCTGGTCTTTGTATTGTGTCTTTAATGGCAAAGAAACAGTAAGTTATTAGAAAAAATAACTAGACATATTGTGTCTAAAATCTTAATTACTCATTTCTTGTTTATAGAACTGTAGAGCTGTGCTGATACAGACACTCTTGCGATTTTGCTTGATTCTGAACTATTTCGGGCAGCTCTAGCTGCTTTAATTAAGTTTTCATTTTAAAAACTCTGGATCGATCCAATTCTGTTTTGGGGGTTTTTCTCCTCCACCCAAACACTAATAGGAATAGTTTACCCAAAAATGATAATTCTCTCATCATTTACTCACCCTCATGCCATCTCAAACTCGTATGACTTTCTTTATTCTTGGTGGCACAAACATAGATTTTCGAAGAATATATGACGTGTTTATATCCGTACAACGCAAGTCAATGAGGTCTAAAACTTTCAAGCTCCAAAAACGACATGAAGGCAACATAAAGGTTATCCATATACTTGAGTGTTGTAATCCATGTCTTCTGAAGTGATATAATCTTTTTTGTGTGAGAAACAGACCAAAAATGTAAGTTCTTATTCAGTATAAATCTTGACATCCGCTGTCTCTTTGGCGTATTCATGAGAGAAGCTCCAATTGGACCCAATTGACTTGCATTGTATGGCCATCATATATCCTGCAAAATATCTTTTGTTTGCGTTCTTAAAAAGAACGTCATACGAGTTTAACATGGCAAAAGGATGATTAAATTATCATAAAAAGAGAATTATCATATTGGGTGAACTGTCCCTTTAACAGGAGCTTTGTCTTTCTCTACACCTGCACTATTTTCTGACATTTTTCATGACCTGAGAGAGTTTGACAGCCCTAACATTAGTGATTGATAGCAAAGAGTAACTAATATCACATGTATTTCAATCACGCGACTGACAACTATTTGTTGACTGAGGTTACGTGCATTCAGCACATCAACCAAACTCTGACCAAAAATTCAGTTGTGGGTCCTGAAATTTAAGGGAGTTGCTTTGGTTGTAGAATCCAAACTTTGTACGAACAGACCTGTATTTTGCACTCCAAACAGGACTCACAACCATATTCTGTTGTTGTGTGAACGTAGCCTTATTCTCTGCATTTTGCTCTTCTCTCTCTTTCTCTCAATTTGTTTCTCATCTCGCCGTCTCTGCCTGCTGCAACGATCACCCTTTTGATGGTATGCGACTCATTAGAATAGGGTTTATATGCCTTTATAATGTTATTTTGTGTTGTATGTGACAAGTATGAGTGAATGTGTGTGTATATGTGTGAATCAATGCTTTTGACGTATTATAGATTTTTTTCATAAAAAGCGGTGCTGCATGGAATACCCATGAACATCATGAACAATTCACATCCAAGTATCTGTGTTGTGCTGTCATTTCATTATATTCAAAATGAGGTCATGAATGTTTTTATACTGTCACTCATCACAGCAAATCACACAACACGCTGAACTGATCTGAACCCAACTAAGCCACAGCATTTGACACGCAAACTGCAGCAGACATGTCTTTGTTTATCTTTGATGCTGTCATTGCCGCTAAATGCATTAAATAATGTCTGTGCTTAAAAAAATGCAGGAGGCAACATCCTTCTGCTTTTCTGTTCAGTGCCCTTTATTTTTGGCAATTTTGGCAAAATAAAAATTAGCTTTTGAGTCACTTGCCAGTTGGCCAGAATTGCATTGTAATATGTGGCTGAAATCGAATCGTAAGAATGCTTAACTGACTTTCATTAATGTAAGTGACAAGCACAATTCAAATCGGAGACATACAAACAACTAAATGTACTAAGTGTGCCTTCTAACAACATTTACCTCCAAAACGTACCGAAGCAAGTGTAACTAGGATGCGTAAAGTGTCCTTTTTTAGCCACCAAAATGAAAATATTAGGGAAAAACACAGCCCTGTGCATTATTGGGAAGGCCTTTCATAAATTCCAGGAGTAATGGTTATTCATGTTTTTGAGACGTTACAGACATTACATCAGAAATTAGCATAATTCATTCTGATTCAAAGTAATGGCCAGCTGCCAACCAATCACTGCCAACCATGTTAAAATAAAATTATACATTATAAATTCTGAATCTATGTACTGATTACCATTGTCCCATGAATGACAAACATGTTGAGTTGTCCAAACATCATCTGATTTTAGGAGTGAATGCACTTAGCTGCATAGAGAGCTATAGGATGCTCCCTTGCTCCCTATGTAGCGAAGGACTTAACCTCTAGTGTGCTGTCTGCTTGTACTGGTCTCAGAACAGTTCACCTTATTTTCATCCTTACTCCTTATAAAGCCTCTGAAAGCAAAATTTTTCAGCTTTTGGATGAATCCATTGATTCTCAATGTGATAATGCACAATAAATATAGGATTTCTAAGGGGAAAAAAGGCATATCTGATGAAACTAGAGACTCTAATTTATTGACTCAAACAGGTTTCAATGTAAAAACTTGAATAGGTTTCTTACCAGATGTAGTTATGCTGGCGTTTCTCCAAAGACAAACTCCGCTATGATCGGCACCATGTTGTTTTGTCACATGACTCCGTACGTCAAATTTTTAACCCTTTACTGACAGCCCAGAGTTCCCTGAACTGAGATCAGTTGGTTTACATTAAATTATGTGTTGCGTATAGTGCAGCCAAAATACAAAGTCCACGCATGTGTACGTGGGGTCACACAAGGATATATACAATAAAAACTGTTTCATGGAAAGGACATTTTCTCAATTCACTTACCATTGTTGCAAAAACTTAGTTTTAGACTCTGTATACAACCAAGCTCTTACACCAATAGCATGAAACAAAGTTGCACTTTGATTTCTATTTAGGCTTTTAACTTTCAAAATGAAAATGTCTCAGTACGGTTTAGGGAAAGGGAGGAGACGTGAGCTCATCGGGATGAATCATTAATGAAGGACAGTTTCTCTGACTGTAGGAAGACTGACGTAGAGCCTCATTTGTACAAGTCTAATGATGAATGAAGCTCTGATCTCCACCGAAATATTTACGCATCTACACACAGCCTATAAACATATTGTAGCACAGATGTGTCAGTCCATTATCAGGTAAAGGCAAACAGCTTCAAGTTTTCCAAAGTTACTTGTCAGGCAGTAATTAGTTAGTGCACCTTTTTCATCCAAGTTGTAAAAGAATACACTTGATGTAGTGACAGTCCCCATTAGAGGAACTTTATGTGAAGTGTCTGTGAATTGTTAATAGTCATATTACCATATCTGGTCACCTTGAAATCTGAACCCTTGTGTGTTCAGATAATTAAACATTAGGTTACCACTTCTTCAGGCACTTGGTCATTGTATATGTAATCTACATTTATAGCACTGATACTGTAAATCCTTACCACAAATAAGATGTGGTACCTTACAATAGTTCAAGGTATCCCAATCGGGGATTCGTGAATTAATGAGGGGTTCTCAATGGAACTTTTAGTCTTGTTGATTTGTTTGACATTGTCCTGTTATCATTCGTATTTGATCCCAACTGAAATAGCTTTCTTATATTTCCATGCATAAATTTCCATGCCAATCCAGGCTGATTTATGCATGTTTGATGCTGGTCTAGCTTTTCAACAGAGACAGGACGATGAGGATGGTCTGTCTGCACAGAATTTTTCAGTAACAGTAGGCATGCTCACTGACGGTGACCTTCTGTTGGCATATAAGCCAGTGCTGCACTCTCTCAGCTGTAGAGAGGGATCCCTATCTCTCCTCTGTTACATTTGTTCTCTCTACCTCTCAGTACATTGGACTAATATATGTGTCTTTCTCTGCCTCTCACCTGCTTAGTCATCCATTTCTGTCTTCATCTAACATCTCTCTTTATGTGCCTTTCTTCTCTGCTCTCCTCTTTTCAAGTCTTTTTTCTATTCCATTCATTTCATCCTCTGACTCTTTCTCTCTTTCACCCTCTCCTGCTCCCTAAAACACTTATCCTGTCATCTTTTGCACCATGTATCTGTTTGAGTGCCCACGGTGAGCGGAAAGGTCCGTAAGTGAGTGGTAATTGCTGTGTTTAATTTGAATCACAGGGTCTGATTTCAGACTGTGGGGTTATTAAGGCCACAGTGTGGACACACATGGACTGACAGCTCTATTGTTCCTTATTTAAGCTCCCCTTCTTTGATTCTCATTGGCCGTGTTGCTCATACCTTTTTAGAAGAAAAATTTTTAACATGAGAGAAATTCACAGGACACTAGGCTCAACCGTATTTGTGATATGTTCCACTGTTACAACCCTGGCTCAAGGGAAGCAACATAAAGGACACTGAGACAAACATTGCTTATAAAAAAGTTGTTTGTTTAAATAAGGGAAAATAAATATGTTGTGCTGTAAGTTCTGCCGCTGTGCAGATTGCTAGATGGCGGAGAGACAGTTTGTGATCATGGATTTTAAAGGGATAGTTCACACAAAAATTTAAATTCGCTCATCATTTACTCACCCTCGTGCCACCCCAGAAGATCCCTTTCTTTCTTCTGCAGAACACAAACAAATATTTTTAGAAGAATATCTTAGCTCTGTAGGTCCTTACAATGCAAGTGAATGGTGGCCAGACCTTTGTAGCTCCAAAAATCACATAAAAGAAACATAAAAGTAATCTATAAGGATCTAGTGGTTAAATCCATATCTTCAGAAGCGATGATACTCTAAATCTCCACTTTCACTTTCAGATGTTAAAGTGAAACTAAACAGACACCACGTGACTTTCAGATGTAAAAGTGAAAGTGGAAATTTAGCGTTTAAAAAAAAAGACTAAAATATTGTTCTGTTTCTCACTCACACCTATCATATCACTCTGAAGATGTGGATTTAACCACTGGAGTCGTATGGATTACTTTTTTGTTTCCTTTATGTGATTTTTTGAGCTTCAAAGTTCTGTTCACATTGTATGGACCTACAGAGCTGAGATATTCTTCTGAAAATCTTCATTTGTGTTCAGCAGATGAAGGAAAGTCATACACATCTGGGATGGCATGAGGGTGAGTAAATGATGAGAGAATTTTCATTTTTGTGTAAACTTTCCCTTTAAAGACACTTTTTGTGTTGTCTAAATACTTGTCTGTTGCCACAATATATGTATATGATGTATTGTATTTGAACTGCCTGGATTATAATATTTAGCAGATCTTTTATTCATAATTATTTTCTTTATAATATTCTTAACTACCCTAATTTAGGGGCCCTTCACAGTAAAAATTGATATGCGATTAATTCGATTAATTCATTGGCACATCATGTAATTAATTAGATTTTAAAAAAATTATCAATTGATAGCCCTATTAAAAAAATCACCTTTATCTTTCCGAACATGGACACCATGCCAAGGCCATCTGTGGTCCTATTAGCAACAGATGCTGGACGAAGCCGAGTGTGAAAGTGTCGAAAGTGCTTTTTTAATTGTTTTGCTTTTGAAAAGTATGTATGGCTGAGATCAAGACCAGCACTAAACTAATATTAACCAAACATAAGCCAGTCTAGACCAGCATGGAAATTCATGATCTTTTCAGAGGGTGGTCTTCCATGATTACTTAAAGGTGCAGTATGAAGATTCAGAAACCCTTGTTATTAATGACACCTGTGGCCGTTAAGTGAACTGCAGCCTGTTGCTCGTGATCGCGCAAACACACTCCATAGGGACGCAATCGAGCATCGACCAAAACAAATAGACTGAATGTGATTCACCGGCATCATAATGACAGATGAGGTAGCATAATTACACAGTTATGATTGTTTTACTACAAACTTTGAGACTGTATATTATATTTCACGCTCCAGTGCTGGAACAGGGCTAAAACACAGTGTGGATATAGGTCTGGCTATGCAAGACTGTAGTTTGAAGTAATCACTTTTCTTTGCATGATACATTGACTGCATTTATACGATAGCTAGCTAGCCAGCTTTATCAATAGCTGTTAGCTAAATTTGGTGGATGATGACAGTAGCTGTTTATAAAATAGACTGTACATTATAAATGTATTGACACAATTCAGTATTGATGTGATTCCATCACAACTGTCATTTTGATATATTGATGCGCTATTGTTTTATAATAATAGATTGTATATATTTTCTGTAAACCAAGTTACGTTACACTAATGAATGGGTCTTTTGCATTATCTTGAACATTGTCTAGCATTCATTTAATGTGTTATTGTAGTTTACCTTGCTGAATAATTACAGATTAACATTGTTTATGACAGTTACTGTGCAGACAAGATCAAGTTAGCTAAAATTACACAGATCAATACTTATGACACTATATTTCACATGCTTTGCAGTTATGTAAGCTTACCTGTCCAATAAGAAGAATGCCAATTCAGGGTCGGTTCTGATCCCCAAAACCAAACGAAGGTCCCTCCAGGAATCAAATGCCCTGCTGATGTTCACTCTAGTTTTCACTCGACCACGATCATGTTCCCGCTTAGCCAGATGGGATTCAGTAAATTTTTTTTTATTTTTTATTTTTTGGCTTACTCTTGAGTTTGTGCAGGAATTGGTGTTGTGTTTGGAGCTGGCCGTTTGCTGGATTCCATCTGTAAGATAACGTTACCTAGTGTTGCAGTCTGTTGACACGTTAAATTGTGGAACCACTGAGGCAAGGCTCTCTGGAGCGTGCAAAACGTCACATCCTTTGGATTTTCCCGGCAAAAGCGACCTGCTCCCTTCGCATGAAAATCAGTCTACAGGCTTTAATAGGCAACCTAGGAAGTCCGGAAAAGGCAAATTTTTTAAGTTGTGTTACAAGCCGTTCACACATTGGCAAAAAAGGCAATTATTACATTAAAAATTTTACATATTGCACCTTTAACTTGACTGAAAATGAAGATGTAAATGTGGTATTGTTTGATCCATTTGAGGTAGAGGAAGGGGCTGGTAAATTTCTTGAGCATTTGGTCACTCTTTAATCTGCAGCAATTTATCTCCAGTTAGCTGTGGTGAAGCTCTTGATATCATGGAGCAAGTTAGTGACTGCAGTGTTTATATTAAAGACCACTGTTGCCACCTGGTGTCAATTAGGAGGAACTATGTGTGGATGACACAAAGGGCAGTGTATGGGAAAGCATATTTCTCAAACTATTTCTGCAGAAGGCTACACAGTATGAATGCTAAGCACAATATCTGTATGTCAGTTTTGTTATGCTTGAAGTACCTGCAGGACCTAGCACAGTATAGTTTAAATACTCATTTGTACAAAAGCTCATGATGAAAGTGCTGAACTTGACCTTCCATTTCATTTTGACTTACAATTTGATCGGATTGACAAAAATTTTTTTTTTTTTTACTTAAAATAGGCAGTGTCTATTTACAGTGAACATAAAACAATGGAAGATGATATTTAAACTAAGTGCAATACAAGGTTTGTAAACAGGAATTTATTTGTACCGAGTGTAAATAGAAACAAATAGCATCAAGTGCAAATACTAAGATGCTTCACAAAGTGTAAATGGAAGTAATATGCTATTTGTACCAAGAGTATATTGTCTGAGGAGTAGTATGTGGAGTAAGTGAAAATAGCCTTTGCCATCAAGTTTTACTGTTTGCACTTAGTGTACATAGACATTGCAGATTGCCAATCCAAAATAGCCATTTATTTCTAAGATGATATCTGGATGCCACTCATTAGATTAAACATGCACTTAATGTGATAACAATATAGCATAGAATGGTTTGAAACCATCATGCACTGTGCATATTGCATATTTTAAATTTAAATAAATAAAGAAATAGTAGGCATTTTACAGTACAGTATATACTGTGCAGTAAGCAGTAGACTAGTAAATATTAAAGTGAGAGTTCCCCCAAAAAGGAAAATACTCTCATTATTTACTCACCCTCATGCCATCCCAGATGTGTATGACTTTCTTTCTTCTGCTGAACACAAACTAAGATTTTTAGAAGAATATCTCAGCTCTGTTGGTCCTTATAATGAAAGTGAATGGTGGCCAGAATTTAGAAGCTCCACAAAAGCACATAAAGGCAACATAAAATTAATCCATAACACTTCAGTGGTTAAATCCATGTCTTCAGAAGTGATATGATAGGTATGGATGAGAAACAGATCAATATTTAAGTCCTTTTGTTTTTTTGTTTTTTTGTTTTTTTGTTTTTTTTAACCATAAATCTCCACCTTCACTTTAACTTTCAAAATGTGAAAGAATGTGAAAGTGGAGATTTATAGTAAAAAATGATTTTAATTTTGATATTTTTGATTACCTACACTTATAATATGGATTTTTGGAGCTTAAAAGTTCTGACCACCATTCACTTGCATTGTATGGACCTACAGAGCTGAGATATTCTTCTAAAAATCTTCATTTGTGTTCTGCAGAAGAAAAAACGTCATACACATCTGGGATGGCATGAGGGTGAGTAAATGATGAGATAATTAAAACTTTTGGTAAACTTTCACTTTAATGTAATAAAAAATTATTTATTATTAATAACACATTTTAACTTGGTTTTTGCCATGAAAATTGACATTAACTCACAAACAATGAAAATTTGCTTTTTTTAGTGGGATCCATGGTGCAATGGACTGCATTTGTTCTTAGCATGTTGAGCCATGGTGCTCATATGGGCAACAAAGGTTCGAGTTTAGCCTGTGAATTGTGCTGATCCTGTTCCTCCTCTCGCTCTCCTCAAAAACTAAATATCACTTTGCCATCTCTGTCAATAAAAGCCTTTTTCAATAAAAGTTCTGCTTTTAGACAGTAAGTGGAACATCAATTCAAAAGATTTGAGACAAGTGTTGCAGTTTTGTTGATATTTAAGTAACCCTGGTCTGTTTGTGTTCAGGGGAAGGACCCTCTTTATGCCCAGATCAACAAGGTGAAGAAGTGAAGGATCACTGGAACTCTGCACAGTCATGATCAGCACTGGGGGGAGCAGGAGACCAAGACACTTGATTCTGTGTGTGTGTGTGTGTGTGTGTGTGTGTGTGTGTGTGTGTGTGTGGGTGGGTGGGTGGGTGGGTGGGTGTGTGTAAGCAAGTGCATCTATCCGTATGTGTGTGAGAGGAAGTGAATCCATCTACTTGTGTATGAGTGTATGTGAATTTGTGCTTGTGTGTTTGTATGAGAGTAGTCTTCAGAGCTCAGCCTGTCCCCCTCTCTTCAGACCAACACAACTTCCTCCGTTTCTCCCCACCAGGAATGAGAGGGATGGACTCTCTGTCTTTCTGGCTTTTTCTTTTTCACCACGTTTTCTGCACATGGACTGACAGTGGGGCATCAGCTGACATAATGACACTCTTCATAGCTTTATGAGCCCTGCTCTTGAGCTTCTCTCTTGTCCAGTCACTGTCTTCGTCCTGCTTCCTGTCTCTGCGAATCTCCCCAAACTAAAACTCTGAATAGAGACCAAGTGGTAAGGGAAACTCTTGAGGTGCCTGTCGGACCCCTGTTCACATGCACTCGTGCACACTTGCAAAAGAGTGTTGGAGAAATCACCACTTCACAATCCAACACAGCCACTGACCACAGTAATCGATCACAGAGTTATCCAAGTGGATCTGTCTGTGAATTATGTGATTCATCCATTTGGGTTTGTTTGGTTTTCCTCTCCCATGTATTTGAGATTCTGCTGCTAGAAAGCTATGCAGAAATAAAACCACAAACTTTAACTCTCTATGGACCCTTTAGACAGAGAACCGACACAAGGAGCGTCTTTTGCCAAATCCCTTTCGCTGGGAAGACTTTGGAGCAGCTTAACTGATTAGGGTGGAGGGCTCGGAGGGTACGAACATTGCAAAAACAAACTGAATCTGTGATTGAACTGTTCCTTCTCTATAGCTTTTGTACACTACTAATGAGAAGAAAAAAAAACATGAAATTGAAATGGAATTTTTATTTTATAAGTCAGTGGAGCCCTTGAAGTCAACTTTAGATGTGTTTAGGGGGTAAACATGGCTTTAAAATCTGATCGTTGGTTTGCCAAACTCATTTTGTAAATAATAATAATAGTAATTATTATTAATAATAATGATGACAATGACGATGATGACAACAAATAATAACAAATGAATAATGAATGATTCCGATTATAACAGTGTTCATTCCATTCTGTGGACTTCCGTGCCATAAAATAGGCTGGCCTTAGTGATGCAAACTTCTCATGAAACCCAAGCAATATTAACATTTATGTCCCAAACTCCAAAACGGTTCACATTGCCGTCTCACAGTCACAAGCATGTTGTCAGTCTTTTGTTTTCAGCAAGATATGGAGGCTGGGGTCTTTTTAAGTGGCCTGAAACAAACGTGAGAGACTGTTATGAGGTTTTAATGATTGAAAGGGTCCAGTGTTAAGTAGATGGCATCATCTATGTGCCATCTGGTTCTCAGTCTCTCTTGATCTCTTTTGGATTGTTGTCAAGAGGAAGCTGGTAATGGTAATGGTGCAAGACCAGAGCTTCTCAATGTTTATGTTAATGCATTAATTATAAAGATAAGCATGCACATAAATACATAATTAGACACACATTCATTCATTGAGACCTTAAAGTCAACATGAGATCAAAATTATATATATATATATATATACTTTCTAAATACACATTTCTGGTCTTACTGTGCATCGTTCACCAGTGCACTTCATTCTAAAGAAAAAAAAATGTTTGTCTTCGTAATCTTTTGTCTCAGTGTAATAACTTTCTCTGCCTCTGAAATTACTTTTCTTTTCATCTGAGTCACTATGGCTAATATTCAAATTGGTTAATGTTAATCAATAGTCAAATGTTTTAGGCTACTGTTGTAAGAAATGCAGCCTTTCTAAAATTTTGCCTACAGATAACACAGTAATTTAATGCCGGTTAATGGTAAAGTAATAAAGGTTGCGGCACTAATATCAAATAATGGATTTGAAAATTAAGCGTTACCATTGGGATATGTTGAGATACCACAAACAACTGCAAATTTACATTCAGGACTCCATTATGGTATGGAACACCAACATTTCACCAGTCAAGTCCCTTTCTAAATTCTTTATTTGTTGAATATTCTTTTTCACGTAGAAATACGTCACATTACAGAAGTAAAATGGGTTGTTATTGACATTTCATGTTGAATTTAAGCCTTCTAATCCCAAATGAAAACACAGTTGAATACCAGAATATCTGTCTGTAATCCAACCTTCAATCATAGAATATCACCATCATTAATGACATATGTTTTAATTGCATCAAGAAGACATTAGCAGTCCTTTACTGTGATGACAACTTCATCCTATTTTATGGCCAGAGTCCTATTTTAATTTGAAAGCAGTTTTGGACCTTAAAGATCTTGATCTAAATTTTGGGGATTAAGAAAATGAGGGTGAAAATCAAGGTGAATGGAAATCCTTACAATTTGAGTACATTTCTATTTTGCCTTTACCTCAGCTAATGGGTTGGTAATGTAAAAGGACACATTATTTTTATCTTGATGATAACGACATTCTACAATGGATTTTTAGAGGATTTTTTTTCTCTTGATTTACATAACCCACCATGTAATACTGTTACCAATAAACACATCCCAAAATGTGTTCTGCCTCTCTTTAGCAACAAAGTCTCACAGTTGCATGATACAGTAACCCCCTTATTATAACACATTTGGTTGTGGAATAAATGAATGGCTGACCAATACACCTGCAAACAGGGTGAGAAGGATATAGCTGCAAGCAGAGCTCCAAAAAGGGGTGGGAGCTCCAAACCACCAGCAAATATATAGGGAGCCCCTTAAATATTGATAACCCTTTCCCTAACCTTAACTGTGTGTGGAAGTAATGTCCCCTTTTGAAGTTGACCCAACCTCCTTTTGGAGTAACCTCTCACCCTTCTGGAGTAACCCCACAATCTTTTTGAGATTCTGCCCCTATATGGAGATCTCCAGCCTGCAGCTATACCTACTTGAACAGGGTATTTCTACAGTGGTAAATAAAATCTTTTTTTTTTCTTTTTTTTTTGTGATGCTGCCTCCACACCGATAGGTGTCCGTATAAAGTCCAGGACCACTGATGTATCTTGATGCACCTTTAAAGAGTTTTGCCATGACTATCCCTGTATTGTCCGATTATGAACACTACTTACTGTAATGCTAACTAAATTCACGGCCTTTCGATATACAGTATATTTCTGGCCATCCATCATGATTATCAAATATTGATTCCATGTCCATGGAGTTCATACGCTGATATCTTACGAATTCCTTCAGCAGTATTATCAAAAATCATAATTCTTGTTGTAACACAGAGGCATCACTTTCAATTGCATAGAGCCCTAAAGCCACTTGGTAGTTTAAAATGTTGTGGAAAATCCTGTGGACTTTTGCTTTACCTTGGTACATTTTACGATTACCAGCAAATTACCCTCTCCTCTCCCCTCGTTTCTGCAGCCTATAATCATACTAGATAAAGATATGAAATATATCATTTAATCTAAATGAGATACAGTAGAGTGAATGCAAACTGAACTGGAACTTTGACAGATAAATAAGCATAATTAGACATAAATGTACACAACACACTGAAATTCACTCTCACTTGCTAATGGGATAAAATTAAGGTTGATATATACAAAACACACTGGTCATAGCTGATCAGGCCTTTATCAAGTTGTTGAAATGAAATGCTATTTTATAAAGTCCTGACAGATAATATCACCCAAGCACTGCTTTTAGGAATTTAAACATAAATAAAATAGTGCAGAATTTACACCCTAAAAAATAGATGTAAAAAGGAATCGTCATAATGTTACAAACTACAGTAGGTCTTCTCAGTTTATGTCCTCTCTTTCACACTTTCTGCAGGAGTAGTTGTCATTTCTCTATTCACCTTTATTGTAACCGACTTTCTTTCATATATGAGCCATGAGTACAAATAAAGGAGTTAGACATTTTGTTACATCATGTCAAAATCTGGAACTGTAACAAATATCACAAATAATTTAAAATGACCTTTGAGATTATTTTCATTCTTAGAGAATATGATTCATTTTCTCTGAACTGTTTTTCTTTTAATTATCTAAGGAAATCATTGATAATAACTGAGCTCGGTTTGTTTTGACAGCCTGTATAAGGCAAGACTGGGGCTAGTTGTCACACTGGGAAGTTGTCACAAGGCATACTATATATCTCAATAACTGGCAAAAGTCTGAATGCATAAATGAGTTTTCTCTAGCAGTGGTTATTTATGTTGGTTTCAAGCACCTAATTCAAAACTGCCTTAAATTAAGACACTTTTGTGAGTTCTATTCTTCAAAGAAAAATTCCCACATCTTCCCACATCTTTCTAATAACTTTTGGAACATAGTAAAATATCTCGGGGGCACATTACGACAAGTTCAACCAGCCTATATTATGAAGGTATATTTTAAGTGACATTTTTAAGTAGTACTGTATCAGAACAAGGGTATTTTTCATAAATGGCAAATTGTAGCTTGTAAAGTGAAATTTTATGCAATTCATTATGTTACAGTTTATTTTGGCCAAAACAATGGTTTAATATTTGTGCATGTTACCCTTTCAGTTTTTGCTGTTTGAACCATTGAACTCTTTAACCTCCTGAGACCCTGTGTCCACATGAGTGGACATTATGTTTTGGCTTTACTATAGGCTATGCATAATTTCATTTCATTTAAACTGACTGATCTCAGTTCAGAAGGCTGTCATTAAAGGGTTAAACTTTCGACGCACAGAGTCATGTGACCAAACAACATGGCACCAATCACAGTGGAGTTGTCTTTCAGAGGAACACCAACAAAACTACATCTGGAAATAAACGTAATTACGTTTTTACATTGAAACATGTTAGATTTGAAAGATTAGAGTCTCAAGTTTCATCCAATAGGCCATTTTTAAAATTTGAGCAATTTATTGCGAAACACCACGCTGCTTTAGGCTATATTAGGGAGTTAGGATAAAAATAAGGTGCATTTCAAACTGTTCTGAGAACAGCACAGACAGACAGCACACTGGAGGTTAAGTCATTCCCTAATTAGGGAGCAAGGGAGCATCCTGTATTTTACTTATGGAGCCAAGTGCATTCACGCTTAACATCCAGTCAAAAGTTCAGTTTCAGGCAGCAGATGATGTTCGGACAACTCAACATGTTTGGCAGACATGGGACAATGGTAATCAGTACATAGATTCAGAATTGTTCATGCTAAATTTTATTTTAACATGGTTGCCAGTGATTAGATGATGCTGGGCATTGCTTTGAATCAGATTTATTTATGCTAATTTCTGATGTAATGTCTGTAACATCTCAAAATCATATACCAACATATATCATGAATAACCAACTCTCCTGGAAACATAGTAAAGTATTTGATTAAAAAAAAAAAAAACTTTATTGAAAAAATACTTTCTATAGCTTGGTATCATTTAAACTTTCACAATTTAGTCCCACTGTCCACATATGTGGACCTAAAATTTTTAGAAATGTATTCATTTATTTATTTATTTTTGCATGAGTCTTAGGTGCTACTGGTTACAAATCAAAAAGGGGAATGGAAAATGAACAAAGCAGTCACGCTCGGGTCTCAGGAGGATAGCTTGTTGTTGTCAAGACTTTAATGTATCTATACAGAGAATGTTTTTTTTTTTTTTTTTTTTTTTTTTTTAAATAACCCCACCCAGAGAAAAGTTCCACTGGAGTAAAAAGTGTGACAACTTGCCCCATCTCCCCTAATTATTTATAGATTTAATGAAAATGGGACATACAGTCAAAGTTTAGCTATTAAGAGGTAATTGCAATTTCAAGAATTGAAAGAACTAACTTTATTAGTCATCAGATTAGATTCTCATCATGAACGTAACCAGAAGAGGTGTGAACAACTCTTTGGGTAATATTTATATTTGATTACCCTACCTGGAGTGATACGTAATGAGAGTTAGATTTTGCTTGTTTGACAATAGAAGCTGTGCCTTCCTGGATGTGCAGTTCTTGACTGACTGCATTCTTTGAGAATGAAAACAGTCCTTCGCTGTCATTCAGCAAAGTGACTTGTTTGACGAGGCATTCCTTTATCTCATCATTAGTGCATGAACATGCTCATCCAACCTCATTCCAGCGTGAGGGCCAATGGGCAAGTTCTTACTCTGTGTGCTATTTATCCTCTAACAACTGCAACACTACAACAGTTTACTTATATATGCTGGATCATTCTGAATCATCAAGGGATAACTCCACAAATTATTAATTATGATTGGCTGAGAAGAGAGAAGTGTTTTTTGGGAAGAATTGCTGAAAGACTTTGAGTCAGGATGATGGATCAGGTGAGAAACCTCTTTTGTATATTGTGAATAACACTTTTATTCTATTGGCAGCATTTTACTTTGACATTTTTCACATGGGTTCCTCAAACACAAATTAATGCATAGATTCAAAATACTACAGTATATTACAGGTCTGAAAATAAATATTACAGTAATATTACAGATCTATGAAGAACATCTAAATATCACTAACAAAATATCTCCAAAAATACCATGTTATTCTTTAAAAAACCTTGAGAGTACCACATAAATACCATGGTACATGAATATGGTAATCATTCAGTACCATGTATATATCTAACCCTAAAAAGGACTTTGTAGCTGGGAGATACAAACATTTGAGGGGCTGGGTAAAGGGGCACTAAGCAAATGGGCCAAAATTCTGTGAATATTATTGAAACCCCTGCAAATGCTGAGGTAATGTTACTTTGTATAAAAACTCTGGCATCAACTCACAATCTTTATCTAATGTAACGTGGTTGCATGCTGTGAGTAAAAGTTGATATCTTTTGCATGTTAACTATAATTAAGGGGACATTCTCTGCTTAAAATATTGTTTCTAGGAATTGTATTATTATGTTCATGTTGAGAATTTATGAATTAAATATTTATATTTTTCATAATCTGACACAGAATGTTTGTATTTCAGGGGATACACTGACCTTTTAGGGGTAAAAAAAAAAAAAAAAAAGGAGTTCAGTATATATATGAATGGAGAGTGAATTGAGAATGGTTGAGTGTGTTTTAGAAAAAATCAGTATAATTGAACATTACCTTCAAATGTTGTTTTAAGTAATCAGTGCAAGGGTTGGATCATGGTCCTACCAGACCTTGGTTACACAACCCGAACTTGCCCTGTTTTAGCCAAGGGCCCTGGTGTTCACCTTCCTCTGTCTTTCCTTAAGCCCTGGTAGTCAGAGGCCCTGAGGCACTTGCTACACTCTTGATCTTAATCAGTACCATGGTATAGTAATGTTATCAGATGGTAAAACAGTAGCACTATGAAATATACTGTGGTATTAAATAAAATGTATATTATTTGCAAGGTACTTTAAATTACTTCAAAAGATATTTTGTATTACCATTATACAGTACATGTCCTAAAAACATGGTATTACCATGGTACATGTTGAAAAAATATGGTATTACAATGGCACCAAAGATCCAAAAGTATGGTATTGCAATGGAACCATGTTAAAAAAAAAAAAAATTTAAAAAAAAGTTTTTTTTAGTAATAGTAATACCATGGAACCATTTCCAAGAAAGATGGTACAACCATGGTTCTTTTTTGTAAGCATTATAACAGGCTCTAACATCAAACTAATGTTATAAAAATGTTTTGAATGGGTTTAAATTTTGTAAGAAACACAGGCAAACATGAACTCTTTTTTATACCCTAAAGGGCCAATGACAATGTCAAATAATCACATGGCTTTGAGCTCAGATCCTGAAAAAATATGGATGGTTAAACACGGATAGATGTCATACTGATATACACTGCCTGGCCAAAAAAGTAATCTACTCTAATATTTCGTTGGACCGCCTTTAGCTTTGATTACAGTGCACATTCGTTGTGGCGTTGTTTCAACAAACTTATGCAACATCACAACATTTATTTCCATCCAGAGTTGCATTAATTTTTGGCTGAGATCTTGCATTGATGACAGGAGAGTACAACCACTCCATAAATTCTTCTCCAGCACATCCCAAAGACTTTTGATGAGGTTAAGGTCAGGACTCGGTGGTGGCCAATTCATGTGTGAAAATTATTCCTCATGCTCCCTGAACCACTCTTTCACAATTTGAGCCTGATTAATCTTGGCATTGTCGTCCTGGAATATGTCTGTGCCATCAGGGAAGAAAAAATACATTGGACTCCAAATCTGTACTCCTCAGACCACATGACCTTTTTCCATTGCTCCACAGTCCAATCTTTATTCTCCCTAGCAAATTGAAGTTGTTTTTTCCAATTAGCCTCACTAACAAGTGGCTTTCTTGTGGCCACACAGCTGTTTAGTCCCAATCCTGTAAGTTCTCGTCGCATTGTGCTTGTGGAAATGCTCTTACTTTCACTATTAAACAGAGCCATGAGTTCTATTGTCAGTTTTTTACAATGCGACTTCAACAAGCATTTTAGTGATCTCCAAACATGATCATTCAAGATTTTTTTCCGACAACATTTCCTCTGCAAAGCTGACGGTTCACCACTATCCTTCCAGGTTTTAATAATGCGTTGGACAGTTCTTAACCTAATTCCAGTGATTTCAGCAATCTCCGTTGTTTTCTTTGCTTGATGCAGGCTAATAAATTGTCCCTTCTGAAACACAGTAACATATTTTCCACAACCACAGGATATGTCTTCCGACATGGTTGTTTAAGAAATGAGCAGCTACACACTGCATCAGTTAGGGTTAAAATAATTGTTGCCAGCTGAAACATATTAATCACTGCAATAATGGTCCAATCATAGTAAGTATCAGCTTATTTAAATCCATATGGCAACTTTTTTTTTTATTTTATTTTTTTGGCCAGGCAATATGTGTGTGTGTGTGTGTGTGTGTGTGTGTGTGTATATATATATGTATGTATACACACACACACATACAGTTGTGCTCAAAAGTTTGCATACCCTGGCACAAATTGTGAAATTTTGATTTTGAAAAAATAACTGATCATGCAAAAAAAAAAAAAAAAGACTGTCTTTTATTTAAGAATAGTGATAATATGAAGCCATTTATTATCACATAGTTGTTTGGCTCCTTTTTAAATCATAATGATAACAGAAATCACCCAAATGGCCCTGATCAAAAGTTTACATACCCTTGAATGCTTGGCCTTGTTACAAACACACAAGGTGACACACACAGGTTTAAATGGCAATTAAAGGTTAATTTCCCACACCGGTGGCTTTTTAAATTGCAATTAGTGTCTGTGTTTAAATAGTCAATGAGTTTGTTAGTTCTCAAGTGTATGCACTGAGCAGGCTAGATACTGAGCCATGGGGAGCAGAAAAGAACTGTCAAAAGACCTGCGTAACAAGGTAATGGAACTGTATAAAGATGGAAAAGGATATAAAAAGATATCCAAAGCCTTGAAAATGCCAGTCAGTACTGTTCAATCACTTATTAAGAAGTGGAAAATTCAGGGATCCCTTGATACCAAGCCAAGGTCAGGTAGACCAAGAAAGATTTCAGCCACATCTGCCAGAAGAATTGTTCGGGATACAAAGAAAAACCCACAGGTAACCTCAGGAGAAATACAGACTGTTGTGGAAAAAGATGGTGTGGTTGTTTCAAGGAGCACAGTACAATACTTGAACAAAAATGAGCTGCATGGTCGAGTTGCCAGAAAGAAGCCTTTACTGCACCAATGCCACAAAAAAGCCCGGTTACAATATGCCCACCAACACCTTGACATTCCTCACAGCTTCTGGCACACTGTAATTTGGAATGACAAGACCAAAATAGAACTTTATGGTCACAAACATAAGCGCTACGTTTGGAGAGAGATCAACAAGGCCTATAGTGAAAAGAATACAATCCCCACTGTGAAGCATGGTGGTGGCTCACTGATGTTTTCAACCTTGTGAAAATTGATGGCAAGATGAATGCAGCATTTTATCAGAAAATACTGGCATACAACTTGCATTCTTCTGTACGAAAGCTGTGCATGGGACGCTCTTGGACTTTCCACCACGACAATGACCCTAAGCACAAGGCCAAGTTGACCCTCCAGTGGTTACAGCAGAAAAAGGTGAAGGTTCTGGAGTGGCCATCACAGTCTTCTGACCTTAATATCATCAAGCCACTCTGGGGAGATCTCAAATGTGCAGTTCAAGACGACCAAAGACTTTGCATGACCTGGAGGCATTTTGCCAAGACGAATGGGCAGCTATACCACCTGCAAGAATTTGGGGCCTCATACACAACTATTACAAAAGACTGCACGCTGTCATTGATGCTAAAGGGGGCAATACACAGTATTAAGAACTAAAGGTATGCAGACTTTTGAACAGGGGTCATTTCATTTTTTTTCTTTGTTGCCATGTTTTGTTTTATGATTGTGCCATTGTGTTATAACCTACAGTTGAATAAGAATCCCATAAGAAATAAAAGAAATGTGTTTTTCCTGCTCACTCATGTTTTCTTTACAAATGGTACATATATTACCGATTCTCCAAGGGTTTGCAAACTTTTGAGCAGAACTGTATGTATATATACAGTATATGAAGTGAAACTGAGTATCTTAGACTACATCAGATTGTTGGAGGTTCCTACTTGTGTGATGTGCTACAATACAGTTTATTAGTTAAGGTCTGAGATATTGCTGAAAATGCAAATCCATCATGTGGATTAGGTGCCACATAAAGTTTCATTTTACTTTGTTATTTTTAACATATTCGTTTCCCACATTCCATATATCAGGATGAATCAATGGACTTTAAGATGCTGAAGGCACGGTTTCAGGGTGAAAATGGTTTAAAGATCCAGACTAAACCTGCCATCCCAGAGAAACCTAAAACCATCCCTTCTCCATCTACAAAAATTAACAACCCTTTGATCTCCTCTATCAATGCTGCTGTGCAAAAAGGAACACTTCATGCTCCACGTGTAGTCTTCAAAGATGACAAAAATCTCAGTCACCAACTATCTCCACCTTGGGGATCAAAAACCAAAGAGAAACAACCCATCAATAATTCTGAACTGCTGGATAAGAACCAAAAGAAGGAAGGTGACATTTTCAAACAGGCTCTGAAAGATAGGAATTTTCCGCTGGTTCTGCCAGTGCCTCCAAAGAAAGTTGTTACCCCAGAGCCTGAACCCAGCCCACTTACACATTTGTCTGTTTCACCAGCCAAAGCATCCACACCCAAGAAGTTTGTATTTAACACTAGAAAAACTGTTAAAGATGTAAATGATAAGGCAAACACTGTGGAAACCCCAACACCAGCTAGTCTTAGCCCTGACAGTCCTGCTCCAAGTCACCTAGCACCCGCAAGCCCATCTTTAACAGCTAATACCCTTACTGAAAGTGTACCTGTAGTCCCTACGGCTCTTGTTCCTCCTTCGGTTTTAGCTGAAAGACCTCAGGTCCCTAGCATTCCTGCCCCAAGTATTCCAGCCCGAGGCATTCCAGCCCGAGGCATTCATGCCTTTTCCAGCCCTGACCCAGAGATTCCCAAACCAACCATCCCAACACCAGTCATTCCCTCTCGAGCTGCTCCTAAGCCAGAGATTTCTAAGCCAGAAGCCCCTACTTCAAATCTTCCTGATCCAGCACCTCCTAAACCAGATATAAATTTGCTCAGTTTATCTGAGGTATTTCCTCCCCCAGAAGAAAGTTTCCCACTTGATTTCACTGATATACCTCCTCCAGTTATTCCTGATGAAGATTTTCCTGATGGAGACTATTCCAACCAAGCTACGCCCAGTCCAGCAATACGTACATCTCTTACCCCAGTTCCCAGGAGTCCAGCTGTCTCCAGGACAGACTTCCCTGCCCAGCTCACCCGTCCAGAAGTATCTCCAGAGCCCTTGGTGAAACCCTTGATATTTACACCTGGCCCAGTCTCAGTTGTTGCTGCAAGCCCTCCTCCGGCAGTTCATACTCCAGTTGCACCTGTAAAGAAAGTACTAAAAAATGTGAAAGCCCTGACTGATACAATGGCTGATAAAACAGAGGTGGATGAGTCCTCAACCAAGTCTCGTTTAGCTCTCTCAGCCTTGGCAAGAGCGGAGGAGATGGCCCCAATAAAATGGACCACACCACAAGATAACCGTGTGTTTAACCTCCTGGAAAAGGCTAAAAGAAAGTCCACAGTGAGTCAGCTGATAACCACACCTGAAAATACAACCCCTTTAGAGACAGCTTCACCTGAGGTAGGTCTACCTGAGACTGCCACACCGAAGATGGGCCAACCTGATCTGGCTCCACTTGAAAAAGCCCTACCACAGCTTGCCACAACTGTAAAAACACTTCCTGGGGAAGCCCCCACTGTACCAGAGGATCCAACTTTTAAACTCCCTGCTGTTGATGTTGATCACGCTCACTTGCCACCTAAAACTCTCCCACCTGAAACAGCCCAAGTTACTGGCCTTGATCATAGTAAGTACATTATCTACCTTATCCAGTGACGAACATGGTGTTACACTGAACATAGTGAGCATCCTGATGTATTGATATATTGCAGGTACAAAATTGAAACAAGTCACTTTTTATTACTATTTTTATTTTGATTTTTTTTACAAATGTAAAACTTTTTTCACAGAAAGATGGTGTTAATACTTTTTAGACTTTGAAAGGGTAGGTGGATTCCATTCTTCTGGGAGGGTTGGTATGCAAGATATGAAAGTCTATCGTGGGTTGTGTTTGGCAACATGTTTTTCATAGTCAGAATTACAAAGAGCCAAAGGAATAGTTTGTCTCAAGGAAATATCTGAGAAATGTTTCATTTTGGCTTTCAGTTAAACTGAATGGTGATTAGCCTTTATATACACTCACTGAACCCTTAGTAGGAACAATATGGTGCTAATAAAGTGCCTAATGTGGTCTTCTGCTATTGTAGCCCATCCACTTTCAAGGTTCAACATGTTGTGCATTCTAAGATGCTATTCTGCACAGTGCGCACTACAATTGTACAGAGTGGTTATCTGAGTCACCATAGCCTTTCTGTCAGCTTAAACCAGTCTGGCCATTCTTTGTTGAACTCTCTCATCAAGAAGGCGTCTCTATCTGCAGAACTGCCACTAACTGGATGATTTTTGTTTTTGGCACCATTCTGAGTAAACTCTAGAGACTGTTGTGTGTGAAAATCCCAGGAGATCAGCAGTTACAAAAATACTCAAACCAGCCCTTTTGGCACCAACAATCATGCCACGGTCCTAATCACTGAGATCACTTTTTTCCACATTCTGATGGTTAATATGAACATTAACTGTAGCTCCTGACCCGTATCTGCAAGATGTTATGCTTTGCACTGCTGCCACACGGTTGGCTGATTAGATAATCGCATGGATAAGTAGGTGTACAGGTTTTCCTTATAAAGTGCTCAGGGAGTGTATATACATGCTCATAAGTAAAACAAGTAATTGTTGTAATTAAAGCAGCCTGCAGTGTTTTATGTTGCTCCCTGCCCATAGTTCAGATACATCCTAGAAATTCTTGTTTTCATTATGGCCCAAATTGAAAATTACCTTTAATGTCAATTACAGTATATGCTACTAAGAATGTATCATTGTATAATCTAAACTGTGTGCTTCTATTTACTTATCCATTAAATGTTTTCTTGAGGCCTTCATGTAGATCAGTGGTGGTCCAAAGTATTAATTCTCATGTTGCTGCAGGGCAAACCTTAACAGGGGTGCTAACAGTGGTGAAACCAGTGAACCCTCCTCCCCCTCCACCACGGAAGCCTCTGCAAGCCACACCCGTTGTGGAGCTCCCGCTTGAGAAAACAATTCAGCCTCCTGCCAAATACCTTCATATTCCCACAATACCAGCTGAAACTCTTGAAACACATGGTAACAACATTTCCACAAAATCTGAAACCTGCTTTCAAACACATCTTTGCATTCTTGTCTAGCAAGTACCTAAAGCTAGTTAGGCCGCATTGAATCAAAACTGGACTTTCGTGGCTTTTAGTCCGTGTCTATTAACTTGGAGGCCATCTATATATGAGTGTAGTCCTAAAAGTTGACTGAACTATCTTTTGAACTGATAGACATTTAAAATGTACAGCTATTCTCTTCCGGAAAACCGGATCAAATAAAATGCTGTCTAGAATGTCTATCCTTATAACACCTACTTCTGACTAGCAATAGCAAGAAGCAAATCATTTGTGCCTCTTATGTTAACTAAAGCCTATTGGATATTAAAAAAAAGGGATGAGCCCTTCAATATCTACCTCCCATACTTCCATTTTCAAAAGGCAATATGTCAACATACAAAATAAAACTCTTCAAGCCAAATTATGGGGTCTTTAACAAATCTTTGCTAACTAAAGTTTAATCTCTCTAGAACTTGATTGCGTGGCACAAATCTCAGTGTCAGCAAGAATGTATTACATTTTAAAATGATTTCTTGGCTTAAAAGCCATCTCACCACATTTTCAAGGCTAGCAGTTTCGCAATATTTGCAGAATTCTTCAAGTAGAGTCATAAAGTCAAACTAATGTTCCCTGAATGTGTCAAAGAAGTTGTTGTTCCTTCTTCTACATTTTCAGAAGTTTCACAATTTGACAATTCGTTTGGGAAGGCATCTTTTGACGATGAAGAGGAATATAAATCTTCTGCAGTTCCTAACTTTAGGGCTCCATCAGTACCTCTATCAGCTTCAGACTCCAAAAAAACGGTATCAATTCATGAGAAAACCTTCCTTGTACAATCTAGTCTGAAACATCAGACTGCAGAGGTTGAAAGAGACAATGGCGAAGTGGATTGTGGTTCTGTAAACTCTAGCTCTTCAAAGCCAGACACTCAAGCTGCTATATGTCAAGACTCACCTGTCAACCAAGATGGCTTGTCCCCATCAGGGTAAGCCATTAGCTTCATGATGATTTAGTGAGGCCACATGAGGGCTTTTCACACTGCGCTTAACCCCGGTTCATCATCTTTATAAACCCCGCTTTTAACCTGGGTAAAGCAGCGTAATTTTGAAAAGGGGGTTAGCACAGCTTTTTACCCCGGGGTTATGAAACGATGTGGTGTTAGAATGTTACAGAATGTTGTTTAGAAACACAAAACCAATCATTTAAAGTCAGTGCTTACCTCATTTAATATTCACACACTTTGTACAGTCGCTGAAAATTTCACGCACTGTTTACATTCTCTGTCTGAGGGAACAGTTAAAATGTCGAACAGTGATGCAAACGCGTTAGTGGCATGATGAAGAGACAGTGATCCTTTTGCGTGTGTTTTCATAGTACATTTCACAAGACAAAAGACAAACAGAGCTGATTTGCTTGGTGATATTTCCAGAGAAGAGCAGCTCCATTGATAAGCAGTTAACGCATGTTGGGTGTCCGTCACGAGCTGTATTCGTCCAAACATTATTAATGACACCGCAAATATGCAAATTAGAACTTTAAACCTGGGTTTACGAATGTACAGTGTGAAAGCTCGGAACATTAATACTCATGATTAATTATGAATCCAAGGTAACATTTGAACAGTGTGAAACATGAACCAGGATAACCCAGGATTAAGAATGACCCTGGGATAATGATTTCAAGTGTGAAAAGCCCTATGGAGAAAAATGACATTCCTCAATAATTATGTGTTGTCAGTATTGAGCACTGAGTGACACTAGTCCTACTTTCTTTCAGGACCACAGAAAGCAGTGACAATGTCTATGAAGACCTAACAAATAATAAAGGGAGAACATTAAAGAACAAGAAACAGAAAGGACCTCCAAAGAGTAAGGGGAAGAACTTTTTACTGAAATACTACTTTTGGAAAGTGTATAGTTTCAGGAAGTCAAAATGTTGAGATTCATATTCTCAGTTAGCTAATCTCTGATAACCCTTTTGACGCATAGAAATGACAAACATACAAAATATAGTGATGCCATTAGTTTATTTTAGGTTCTCTTTTTTCTACAAAAGTATGCTTGTCACTGACATATGTTTCCATTTGTTCGCGACTTAGATCCTTATGCTGATACAGCGACTGCAGTAAGATCTTTTCATTTATCTTAATGTTGTGTTTACCATTATATATATATATATATATATATATATATATATATATATATATATATATATATATATATAAACAATGACTTCCCATTATCATAAAATTCATGGCAGGTCCTTTTACTTGCATTACTAATAGTTTTATCAAGAAATTGCACAGTTTCTGTGATATTTAAAAATAATTTTAAGATATTAAATTTAATTTATCTAGTTTTTGTATGTTCTTCATGTTGCATGTTTTATTGTTGTGACTGTTCAAACATGTTGCTCTCTTTTGTTTTTGATCCACTAATCACCAAACATTTTTAGATGGAGGAGACTCCCAAGAAAGGCTTGTTCTCCAGGTTTGTAGCTTCATCGTTTTAGTTTTAAATTTCTCAGTATTAATCCATTCTACTGTTGGGTTCCCAGAGCATCTTGTTGTGTACTGACAAAGGCCTTCAATCACTGTATTCACAGGAAGAACTCAGCAAAAGCAGCTGATGAAAAAGAACTAAAGAAGAAAGAGAAACAGCAAGAAAAGGAAAAAGAGAAAGAAAAGGAAAGAGAAAGGAAAGAGCAGAAAGAAAAAGAAAAGAAAGAAAATGAAATGAAGAAAAGATTTAAGGTAATTTAAAGGTGCACTCAGTACTATTTTTTCCTCATTGAAAAGTTTTACCACTGAAGAAATGTATATTACTTTTGAAAAATATATATAAAAAAATCATGTACTGACTCAAGATGAAGAATCCAGTCTTTTCTGTAGGCTTATTAAATATTTAATTTACATGGAGATGGGCTTCCCCCATGTTTAGATCACATGACCATTTGAATACTAATTTTATCTCTGTAACACTATTATCAAACACGTTCTCTCTCAAAGTAAATTAATCACTGCTGACTGCGACTAGTGCCACAATGGCATTGATAATTGAAAACTATTGCTTTTCCATGGTTCTGTATCTATGCTACTAGTCTAAGACAACTGCCATATTGGCTTGTGCAACATAAGCTTTTTTTTTTTTTTTTTACAATACTTTATCCTATCCCAGCTTAAGGTGCAGTCACACTACACTTTGTGTTCCATTCACTCCCTTTCAAACGCATCTGAGCACGGAAGTCCGGAAACACAACCTCGTGCAAAGAAATTTCGTACTTTGCTGTTCAAGTTCAAGTTTGGTTACCTGCGAATCCGTATGACGACAGGACGGGTGACCAATAGAAGATCGAAACGTCACATGCTGACCTCTTGGTTCAATTCAAACAATAAACATTTCAAAGCTACATATGTTTTATTGTTGCAGGAAATTAAGTAGGCAATGGATTTTAACACTGAATATAATATTATTTTTTGTTTGTGAGGGACCAGAAACCCTCCCATATGACATATCCTGGTCTGTTGCACTGTCCAAAAAAAATACAATTGCATGCTCAAAGCATAGTGCGACCTCCCTTTTTAAAGGCATAGTTCACCCAAAAATGAAAATTCCTCATCATTTACTCACCTTCATGCCATCCCAGATGTGTATGACTTTAGAAGAATATTTCAGCTCTGTAGGTCCATACAATGCAAGTGAATGGTGACCAGACTTTTCAAGCTCCAAAAATGAAATAAAGGCAGCATAAAAGTGAACCATAAGACTCCAGTGGTTTAATTTATGTCTTCTAAAGCGATATGATAGGTGTGGGTGAGAAACAGATCAATATTTAAGTCCTTTTTTACTATAAATCTTACTATAAAGATTTATAGTAAAAAAGGATTAAAATATTGATCTGTTTCTCACCCAAAGTGATTGAATTGCTTCTGAAGACATAGATTTATCCACGGGAGTCTTATGGATTAATTTTACACTGCCTTTATTTCATTTTTTGGAGCTTGAAAAGTCTGGTCTCCATTCACTTGCATTGTATGGACCTACAGAGCTGAAATATTCTTCTAAAAATCTTCATTTGTGTTCTGCAGAAGAAAGATAGTCATTCACTTCTGGGATGGCATGAAAGTGAGTAAATGATGAGAGAATTTTCATTTTTTGGTGAACTATCCCTTTAACATGAAGATTAAACCATTCGTAGGTTGGTTTCCCCCGAAATCTGTAAACCATGTTGCTCTGTGGCGCTATCAAAACATTGTTCAGTTTCTTTGAGCTTCCTGACTAACCTGACACAGCAGCACTGTGTGAGTTTGGGGCAGGACTGTTTTGTCTGATTTTCTGTCAGACCAATAGCAAATAAGGTGTTGAAAACAGTGATTATTTTTGCTATTCCATTTGGTAATGGTGCAGAAATTGCTTCACCTTTAAGGTCTTTAAATAAAAATAAGCACAAGTGAGGTCACGTATCAGCACAAAACTAAAAAACTAAAACATTTAAATAAAAACCTTCATATACGTACATGGACACTGCAGTATTTCTCACAGGCATCAGTGCTCTGACCCACAGGGAAAGAAGATAATCTATTAGAGACACCCTTATGTTTTTGCACCAAAAACTTGGCAAGATTATTGCGGATTAGGCACTCACAATCCATTCTGTTACTTATTACAATCCACACCCAACTCTTCAAGCAAATTAAAATGTGCAGTTACCATCACTAAAACCTGAACGTTCTCATCAGACGTGAAATGAGCCGTACATTTCAATTTCTCGCTAACAGGAGGACTCCTGTTTTTTATGCATGTTGAAAAGTCAGTTAATTGATGTGCAGGGGTTCATTTAACTGTCTGTGTGTTTATGTTTCATGTAGATCAAAGGGCAAGAGGAGCCCATTTATCATGTTAAAGTGATCGAGGACTGTAAGGGCAGTAAAAATGACCTGCCGGTGAAGGTTGGAGACACTGTGAGCATCATTCGTACCACCAACTGCCCTAAAGGAAAATGGCTGGCCAAGGACAGTGACAACAAATGTGAGCTAAATGCAGCGAAGCACACAAATGAATAGCCTGATCTCATGAAATTTAGGTGACCATGGCAAAAATTTTTGCAAACCAAAATGATGTGCTGTGTTACACGTTGGCTGCAATTTCCCAGTGAAATGTCCAGTGGGGGGCACCAAAATCAAGTGAAATGATGCTGTAATCAGACAAGGGTTTTAAGGTGAATTGTAGATGGTTTTAATGAGTAAAATGCACTTCCATAACCTAAAGCTTTAACCTAAACCAATCCAATAGTGTCCTAAAAGATCAACAAGAGGTGAACAAAACAGACATTCTTACCCTAAACCTCAACCTAACCGATAGTGTTCTTGTCGCGACATAAAAAGCTAATTTTGTAAAGCACCCACGTCACATCATGTCGCTTCTATGACACTTTCATCTAACGAGTCAGCTTTTGTGCTTGACTGGTCTCAAAGCATGGTCCAACAAAAGTCCAACACTCTATAGGTGAGCTATAAGTAATAAGTGTTTATAAAGTCATAATCAGCCATTGTACTTATGATTTGTTTGAAAGTGAATTAAACACACAGTTGTTGTAGCACCTTTAGTGTTCTTTTCACCAAGAACAGCAGCGAAACTTTGAAAGCAGCACGTAAAACTCGGTTTGCAAAAATTTTGTTATAGTAATGTTTTTTCTATGAGGCTAGGTTGCAAATGCACAAATTTACATATGGATTGTTGACATTAAATGTTTTGGGGTAATTGACATCCTGCAGTGTGATATGCTATACTCTCTTTTGATTAAAAAAACAAAAAAACAAAAACAAAACAAAAAAAAAACATCCATGGACATGTTATGTCAGCTACCCAAATGCACAAATTAATTGAGAGCTATTATATACGTCATATTACTTTCAGATAAATAAGGGCAAAAGTGAAGTATCGTTATGAATTCACCCTGATATGAAGCAAGCAAGCATCTGAACTAATTCTTGAGCTTTGGCTTATCTATTAGATGTGTATGCAAGAGCTTATCTAATTTTTCAGATGGTTCTACTGGAATGTAGCATGGCATTGTGTTTTGTGTTGTTTTTCAGATGGCTATGTCCCAGTGGAGAGTGTGGATTTAAACATCAGTGGAATTATGGAGCTGGGGAAGATGACCACAGCAACTAACAGATCCAACGGCAATGGACACTGGGATGGAGAGGTCACCAGCTCAGGCAGCAGGTAGCCATAGAAACAACTACAGGCTTACTGCTGTGCTCAATACAGTAGGAATGATGTGGTAACATATTTTGGCCTGTTGCCAAGTGTCTTCATAATTTTTTATCCACCTGTGTTTTCAGAATCTCAGATCATTATGCCATGAACCATGAGAGCTGTAAGCACCTTCTTTTACTCATTTGAATTTCAGTAGTAATATATTTAAAAATATATATATTTATTTTCATTGGGTCCAACAGAGTCACAGTGGACACATAGAAAAAAAATAGTACAGAGTGACTATTAGCACCCAGGTGTAAATACAACCTGCCACTAGGCCTGGGATCTATACCAATTTCCTGTATCGATAATCTGAAGATTTTCCCGATGATTATCGATATACTGTATATCAGGATTTTCAGATATAAATAGGGCTGTCTTTGTCTTTTAAATATATTTCTCAACATAACTTTGGTAAAGTGTGAGAGGCAGGGTTAATTAAAGTGGGCCGTGCACTGGCCACTGAAGACATGGCGCGTTCCAAAATTAGAAACAATTATTTTCTATGAAGGTATGTACGCACACACCGCCGCCATTTGCCATCTCCAGAAGCTGTTAAAAATTCTGCAGCGCCACGGAGCTCAACTTGCATAGTTTTCCATTAAATTCGACCCATATCATTATCAAAGGACATAGATTGTTTACTCTAATCATTACTGAATGATGTATTGTTTTGAAGTATCTTTCATAAAAGTACAAAGAGGAGGAAAATGTATTCCATTCTTTTTTACTAACAAAAAGAGCCCCACAAAAAGAGCACATTATGAAATTTTGTGCATTAAACTACATGAATGAAATAAACATTAAATCTAACAGCAATAACAGTGCAAGGTCAGAGTTTATAATTCAAAACAAACATCAAGTTAATTTTAAGTGCATAAAACAATAGCAGCATTATGAAAATTAATGACCATAAAATCAACGTAAAACGATCATAAAATGAATGAAAATTAAAGACCATAATATCAACAGCAACGACGACGCCAATGTCAAAGCTTTCATCTAAAAACACTAAAACACTTTTAACTCTTACTGCTTACTAATATTCATTGCCTATTCCTTAGCTGAGGTGTATATCTTACTGTTGTAACGTAAAGGGAGCACATGCTCAAAATGCTCATCTGTGAGACTATTATGCTTCGGGGTAAGAATATGATGATACTGATATGAAAATTATCAATAAATTATTAACAAATTACTGCCGTTGCCTTGTTAATATGTAATCATGTAATCTATGAAAAGTAACTGTAGTCTGATTAAGAGTATTTTAAAATGTAATTTAATCCAATTACAAGTACTTGATTTTTGTAGTCTGATTACATAATCCAGATTACTTGTAATCTGTTACTACCCAGCACTGACTCTATGCAATGTACATCTATACTGTACTTAGAGTATGAACCTTTCTACACTGAACAAACATATAAACACAGCATGTAAAGTGTTGGTCCCATGTTTCATGAGCTGAAATAAAAGATCCCAGAAATTTTCCATACGCATTGATTAGATTAGATTAGGGCCTAATGAATTTATTTCCATTGACTGATTTTCTTAAATGAACTGTAACTCAGTAAAATCTTTGAAAATGTTGCATGTTGCCTTTATATTTTTGTTCAGTATAGATCACATGCAGTATTTGGACGGTGATTTTAAGTGTTGGATGTAATGAGATTACAAAGTAATTTGTTACTTATTCGTATAATCTAAATATTTTTAAGTAAAAAGTTGCTTAACACATTACATTTTTGATTCTTGTAATCCAATTAGAGTTACTGACTTCCAATTAACTTTTATTTTTAAGTACATTATTTGGGTTACAAATATTTCTAAAATAATATTATTAATGTAGAATACATTTAGAACATGAATTATGTTCTGTTTGCTATTCTGTGGCATCTGAAGAGCATGCGTCCCCTAACGAGCCATTGTAAGGGAGAAATGAGTGGTTCTAAATGTGTATGATTTCCGTGTAACAATGAACGAGGAGGAAATATAGCCATTATTTTGAATTCCTGGAGAGGAAAATACAAAAACCTTTTTGTGAAAAATGCAAAGTAAAGTGTAGTTATTAGTAAAATAATCTCATTATAATTTATAGAAGCAATTAGTAATTTGTAGTGGATTACTTTTTTCAGTTACAGTTGTGCTCAAAAGTTTACATACCCTGGCAGAAATTGTGAAATTTTGCCATTGATTTTGAAAATATGACTGATCATGCAAAAAAAACTGTCTTTTATTTAAGGATAGTGATCATATGAAGCCATTTATTATCACATAGTTGTTTGGCTCCTTTTTAAATCATAATGATAACAGAAATCACCCAAATGTCCCTGATCAAAAGTTTACATACCCTTGAATGTTTGGCCTTGTTACAGACACACAAGGTGACACACACAGGTTTAAATGGCAATCAAAGGTTAATTTCCCACACCAGTGGCTTTTTAAATTGCAATTAGTGTCTGTGTATAAATAGTCAATGAGTTTGTTAGCTCTCACTGGGAAAATACGGTGTGGTTGTTTCAAGGAGCACAATACTTGTTGATCCCCCTCTCCAAACATAGCGCTTTTGGTGACCATAAATCTCTATTTTGGTCTCGTCACTCTAAATTACAGTGTGCCAGAAGCTGTGAGGCATGTCAAGGTGTTGTCGGGCATATTGTAACTGGGCTTTTTTGTGGCATTGGCGCAGTAAAGGCTTCTTTCTGGCAACTCGACCATGCAGCTCATTTTTGTTCAAGTATCGTCGTATTGTGCTCCTTGAAACAACCACACCGTCTTTTTCCAGAGCAGCCTGTATTTCTCCTGAGGTTACCTGTGGGTTTTTCTTTGTATCCCGAACAATTCTTCTGGCAGTCTTGGTCTACCTGACCTTGGCTTGGTATAAAGAGATCCCTGAATTTTCCACTTCTTAATAAGTGATTGAACAGTACTGACTGGCATTTTCAAGGCTTTGGATATCTTTTTATATCCTTTTCCATCTTTATATAGTTCCATTACCTTGTTACGCAGGTTTTTTGACAGTTCTTTTCTGCTCCCCATGGCTCCGTATCTAGCCTGCTTGGTGCATCCACGTGAGAGCTAACAAACTCACTGACTATTTATACACAGACACTAATTGCAATCTAAAAAGCCACTGGTGTGGGAAATTAACCTTTGATTACCATTTAAACCTGTGTGTGTCACCTTGTGTGACTGTAACAAGGCCAAACATTCAAGGGTATGTAAACTTTTGATCAGGGCCATTTGGGTGATTTCTGTTATCATTATGATTTAAAAAGGAGCCGAACAACTATGTGATAATAAATGGCTTCATATGATCACTATCCTTAAATAAAAGACAGTTTTTTTGCATGATCAGTCATATTTTCAAAATCAATGCCAAAATTTCACAATTTCTGCCAGGGTATGCAAACTTTTGAGCACAACTGTACTTGCCCAACACTGATGATTTTAAGCTTTATTTTTTTAATGGTAGGTTTATTTAAGATCAAATAAGCTGTGTTCATGTTGTTCTCATTTATTTCCTCAGTCTCAGATGACAGTGAGGAGTGGGCATGTGATGATGATGAGGTGTACGCCCCTCCGACAGAAATAGCACACATGTATGTATTACCTCAAATGCCTGTTTGTGTGTGGCCTTGTGCTTGTACTCAATGTTCTATTTTCTTACTCTTTGACTGTTGAGACATTGTTGGTAGCTAAGCTATTGTTGTCAATCTTTCAGAGGGCTGAATCAGACACAAGCCACGCCAACGAGAGGTGAGTCACTCATGAGGCATGATTGAAACATGTTCATAGAAACACCAGAAACAGCCCAGGCCGAAAAATCAAAACAAATATTTATTCTCATAATTTCTCTCCCTCGTGCATTCATTCTCTATCTCTCTTAAAGGTGAAGTGTGTATTTATTTATTTTTAATGTTAAAATACTTTATCATATCCTAGCTTAATATTTACTGTATATGCAGAGACAACTACAAGTAAGCCATTTAAAAGTGGATTTCCCCAGTAATGTCAACATGGTAACTCTGTAGCACCATCAAAACATTGCTCTTTTTGTTTGAGCATCACAACTGGCCCAATATAGCAACATTGACTCAACCAATGGCCTGTGTTAGGGATGGGACTATCTGTATGTTTGACCAATGACAGCCGGGGAGTGTTTGGGAAACCCCGTTCAGTGTCGCTAGATGCACAAAAATTAAACACTTAATCTTTAATTATGTTCTTTCTTGCATGCTTTTTTGCTTTTTATCAATTACAGGTGATGAAACTGATGAATATTTGAAATTAAATTAAAAGCTTATTTATATGTTTATTGATTTACTTCAGTCTCAGTGAGTGAATCAGGTCCTGTCCAGCTAACGGAGTCTGATGCAAATTACAGGCATGTACAGTAAGGGCTTTTCCGTATAATTGTTAAAATAATATCAGTCATACTACACAAGTAATCTATGTTTCACAGGAACACAATAATAACAGTTTGCTTATTGTGCATTGCAGAGCAAATCCAGAAGCCCTTCAAAAACTAGCCACATTCTTTATTCAACCTAAGACACCTTCTCCGGCTCTTCCGGAAAACAACACCATTAAGTAGGACATTGCTTTGCTGTCAGCTCAGCTAAATATCAGTTACTGTAAACAATAACATTATGCTGTAATCATGTTTTTTTTTTTCTCCTACTTCCTGTTTCCTTATTTGGTTGTTTGCCCATTAAGAATGCAAGCATCTAAACCAGGTATATTTTTTGTCTATTGTCTAAGCCTAACAACCTAAAGAATCACATTTACCTACGCTCACTTTTGTTTTCTTTTCATTCCTCCACTTCTGGTTTCATCTGCATAAAAAGAGAATCCTGGAAACTTGTAAGTATTCTCAAAAAATTGACCAACCACATTCATACAAGCAAGTTCTCACATGTAACACACATACACACACTCATTTTGTGAGCTGGCTTTTCTCTGCTGGAGTATGTGGCCACTGGTTTGAATCATGAGTCATGAATGCCTCAGATGGTTCTTCAAAAAGCCTGTCTCATTCCATTAGCCTGTAGAGTGAGCCGCTATGCTATACTAGCTCAGATGACCTGACCAGGGGCCGTACTTTAGAAACATCCTACCTTAAGATCTGACAAGCTCAAGTTATGAGTCTGAATTGCCACGTTTACCAAACAGATCAGACAGAGTCTAGTGGTAGGATGTTTATGTAATATGGCTCCTGGACTGTTGGTATTGTTCCTCTGCAGAAATACAGAAGAAGATAATCTAGAAATCTCAGACCTTCAGATACTTCCTCCTCCAGACCTGTATGCTGACATCATAGCTGCTGACTCCATGCCAATTTATAGCAAGTATGTATGACATAAATTAAATAACAAGAGGTTTACATTTTAGTTTAAATAACTGCTGAAATGCTGAAAAGTGTATATTACACATCACAACCGATTTAGTAGCAAGTCTGTTCTCTCAGCCTATTATCAAATCTTTAACTCAGTGAATAATCTTTGATCCTTCTTGTGAAAACACTACACATGGGCAAAAGTTGCATGACAGCATGACTAAACGGGTGACTGAAAACCCATCATCTCCTCCACAGAACTCTTGGCTTAAAAGCACATATGTAAATGGCAGGACGGCTGAGGTTAATATGATGTATTTATGAATTTATATCTGTAAAGCGCATATATGGGATTACATAAGGCATAAATCATATCTTGCAAATTATAAATGTGATTCAATTTTGGGGGACATTGTATTTTAATTTTTTTTCTCCCCAATTTGGAATGCCCAATTCCCAATGTGCTCTAAGTCCTTGTGGTGGCGTAGTGACTCGCCACAATCCAGGTGGCGGAGGACGAATCTCAGTTGCCTCCGCGTCTGAGACCATCAATCCGTGCATCTTATCACATGGCTTGTTGAGCGCGTTACTACTGAGACATAGCGCGTGTGGAGGCTCACATTATTCTCCGCGGCACCCACGCACAACTCACCACACGCCCCACCGAGAGCGAACCACATTATAGTGACCACACGGAGGTTACCCCATGTGACTCTCTCCTCCCTAGCAACCGGGCTAATTTGGCTGCTTAGGAGACCTGGCTGGAGTCACTCAGCATGCCCTCAGCTTGAGCATCGCGTGAACTCCAGGTGTGGTAGTCAGCGTCTTTACTTGCTGAGCTACCCAGGCCCCTGGGAGGCATTGTATTAAAAACATAAGATATGTAAAAAATATTTATCTTCGGACATGTATTTTAAAGCCATGATGGTAAAAACAGCTATTTGTCATTTTTATGTTTGGGCCAGTGAAAATTTTGGCAGGGCCAGTAAAAATCTGAAACACTGGCCCAACCGGGCCAGTAGAAAAAATCCTTAGCACTGAGCCCTGTCCAGAGTAGATTATTTTTGCGGTTGTTGTTATTACATCATATATTCGGGTCACAGGACAATGTCCTCGTTCCCGAAGTATGAAGTATGTCTGGAATCTAGGCATTGTCCCATTCTTATGCATTCTTACATTCTCGTGGGTTTCTTCGGTGTCATCATCCACTGCCAAAGTTCTATTCCGATACTCAAGAACGCAAGTTCAGAGGATTCCTCTCATTTCTGAAATTGTGCATCCTCAGTTCCTTTCTTATTTTAATTTCCTACCCTTGCATCATAGATCCATCCTCTTAGGAAACGAGGAAAGGATGCAAGGAAATGAAATGTGGACCAAGGAATCGAAGCAAGATGTATTTGTAAAATACATTATGTTGTTGAAACTTGACTAATTTATATATTTACAATATATATTTATACTGACTATAAATTAGTCAAGTTTCAACAACATAATGGCAAGCACTCTGAGGTAATGCAACTGCGCAAAGACACTGCAGTGACGCATGAGTGAGCAAGGACATTCCAGTTTACAAATACATCTTGCTTCGATTCCTTTGTCCACATTTCATATGTGACAATTATGGTACATTTAAACCGCAAAGGTAAAAACATGAATTAAAACTGATGTGCAAGATGTGAAGGGGTGGAGAATTTATGCTTGCATAAAAACTTCCACATTGGATACACCTGTGCATCTTTGATCAAGCCTTCTCGGTAAGCTCTGCCCTCGTTGAACTGATATGTCCTCAATGATGGTGGACTTTGATCGGTTTCTAAATTTACATGTCACCCTATTGGATTAACCCTTACAAAAAAATTAACCATGATTTTACTATAGTAATACTGTAGTAACCATGACTGTATAAACCATGGTTCATTTTGTGGTAACTATGGTTTTATAAAAAATATCATGGTCGAACTATGGTTACTGCAGTAAAACCATGATTAATTTCCGTTAGGGAATGCCATTCTAATTAATTTACTGCAATTTCCACAATCTGAACTTCTGATTGTAGAATTAAATAATATCATCCGATTGTTATATATCTACAAATATTTTCTTCTTTGAATAGCTTCAAAGTAGTTTGAACTTTAAATGGCTACTTTTTGTAGGTAGCTTGTAGTGTAGCAAACTACTTTTTTAAAAGGGTAGCTTGACTGTGAAGCTACAGATTCAAAGTAGCTTCCACAACACTGGATACAAGAGACCTAAACACCACAGATATATAAAATAATAATAATAATAATAATAATAAAGTGGATTGCTTCTGACTACGGTCAAATATAAAATTCAGTGGTCATTATAAAAAATATTTACAACAGAATGCCATGATTGACCAATCAGAATCAAGTATTTCAGAGCGTGTGTAACAAGAGTTGCCCGATAAATTTATTTTCAAACATTGTTCTCAAACCCTTTTTTCTGTCCAATTTTTAACAAGCAGTGGAGGCTATAAAAAAATTCCAGCTTTTGTGAGCTCTGTCCTCTTGATGTTACAAACTTTTTTACTGACATTTTGGAAAATGTGTTTGTCTGTTGTAGGCCAATCAAAATCCACCACAAAATAGCTGAATAGTTCAGACTGCAAGATGGAATGATGAATCACATTGGCTGTTCGCAGAGTGTCTCTAGTTCTTTCTGAGTTCATGACCCTGCTGTTTTGAAGAGTACCTTGGAAAATTTCACCGACAAAAGTCAGGAGATGTGTCTGTCATGTATGAAAAATAAATCTGTATGTACAGTAGCTAGGTGAGCAAGTGGCTGCAGGCAAGATTTTCTGTAATGTGGTAAGATGTTATTTTTAAGATTATTTAAACCCTTACATCTCTGTTTTAAATCTAAGTGTTAGTTTGTTCTCTCTCTCTCTCTCTCTCTCTCTCTCTCTCTCTCTTACAATAAGCAAAACATCCTGGATTCTATATAGATATAATCATCAGTTCTGTGGCAAAAATGTTAAAGTTTGTGTCTAGTCTGAGGTTGTCTAATGAGTTTAAACAGCTCATAATTGAACACTGATTTTAAAGCTGACATATAAAAACAGGGCCAAAATGAGAGCTTATGCATGTTAAAACAACTTTGTATTTGGTTGAGGTTTTAACAGTATATTGCCATGTACACATTTATAGCTGCAATTCCTAAATCAGACTTTTTTTTTTCAGGCATAATTTTCTTGGAATCTTAGGATTGCAATTTAGAGATTTATATAACCACATTATATATTTGTATTAGATTAATTAGTATTATTTATTATTTTTTTTCCCCCTTTTTGCTTTGCAAGCACTACTTTGTGTTTAAGTATTCCCAGTCCACATTTTGGGCTACTCTACATTAGGAAATACGTCCATGCTTGTAGTGCAAGTTTGTGTGAGTGTTATGTTCATTTTTTTTAAATTCTGCTTCATGTAACGTTATATACTATTCCACAGCTGCATAATTATTCTGATTTTTATTTTTTTCAAAAATGTTACAATTTTGTTCTATGCTAGAAAGTTCCAAAATGAGTTTTGCATCTCCAGCAGGTATTATAGAGCAAAACTGTTGATTTGGCCCAAACTGCATATGTTTGAAACTGCTAATGTTATATCACCATTTTATTAAATTGAAATAACAATGCAAGCTACAAAATGCATATACTTCTTTATTTTCCATTTGTTTTTGTTTTTTTGCTTGTTTTTTTTTTTTTTTTTAACAATAAAAATTTAAGTGCAAATCAGAACAGGAACACCATGCAGTGCATAATTTTTACAATTCAAACCACACAGAGACAGGTAAAGACACACATACATGTACAATACATGTAGACAAACAGTGACAGGTAGAAGTCATCTCCCAACGAGGCTCATGAACAGGCAGAAATTGATTATTCCAGGTTTTATAAACAAGGAAGCTGTTCACACATATACAGGACTACACTTTGAGAGAGAGAGAGAGAGAGATGGGGGCACAAACACCTATAGATAGACAATATACTGAGCATGAGTTTAAGCACTGACAATCAAACTATGCCCCTGTTAAACTTATGGGGGTCATAAACTTTCTTGCTGACCAAAAATTACCAGTTTCTGCAAAACACGGCTTAAGCCATACTAATATTATAACAGAGACTTAAAACTGTCATAATAGTGACTTATGTAATCACCCAGCCTCTGAATAAGACATTCTGAATTTAAGGGCTTCAAGTATAAGCACTCACAGTTCCAATTCAAAGTATGCCTTTAATATTTTATGTAATGACAAAAGTCCAGCAGCAGGGGGCAAAACATTCCCTAAACTATTTATTTAAGCTTTGCATCAGCACTTTTATACAGGGAAGGTGAAAACACCTCAATAGACTCTGGTCACTCTTGCAGTGAATCTGGGATTAGCAAGGAAATGTAAAGAATGTGTATTAAAGGCTTTAAACTCTGGGAGGAATTTCAGACTAATTCCTCCCTGTATTTGTCCATGAACACACAGATCCAAAACCAGTCTAATCTTCGGCAATAACAAAAACAAAACAAAAAATTCCTTAATAGCGCAACAAAATAATCTAACAATTCCAACTTTTTTAAACGTATAAATCTATTGCATTTCTTATTAATGATATGACGTAACTTCCTCTCTGTGATTTTGTGAAACCTTTTTATCTTTCTATTTTACATTCACTTAGAAATGTTACATTGAAATTACAGCCATATATCAAACTGGTGCAAAACACACAAGTGCTCTGCTCAATGCAATCTACAGTAGCCATTCAACCATTTAGTACAGTACAAGACACAGTGGTAGATTCAGGAAGACCACTAAATATTAGAGAACACCATTTGTGACAGTTAACTGTGACAGTTGTGACAATTCTGTCACCATTTACTCACCCTCGTGTTGTTCCAAACCTGTATGACTTTCTTTCTTCTGTGGAACACAAAATGAGAGGGGGAAAAAAACATGTTTTGTAGAATGTAAGCCTCAATCATCATTCACTTTCATTTAATCTTTTTCCTACACATTGAAAGTGAATATGGACTGAGGTTATCCATTCCTAACATTCCTTCCTTTGTGTTCCACAGAAGAAAGAAAGTGATATGGGTTTGGAACAACATGAGGGTGAGTAAATTCTGGATTGAGAACCAGCATATCTGAAAATGACAAAGAGATAATAATAAAAAAATAAAAAATAAAAAACGTGCCGCTACTGCTTAAAACACATTAAAAGGGTTGATTCAAGTGATTCAGATCTGTAAACTATGTAATTCCTAAATTCTGCTTTTTTACTTTGTAACATCTGTGAAAAATATTTGTCTTATTCAACTCCTCTTCTTTTTAGTCACTTTCCACTGTTAATTCCCAGCTGGCTGTGTTGTAGCTGTTCATTCACACATGTTGGCACAAAGACAGCTGAAACAAACATGCTTCCTGAATCCCCACTGAACTCCAGCTACTCCAGTAATCCTTAAAGGAATATTCCAGGTTCAATACAAGTTAAGCTAAATCGACAGTATTTGTGGCATAATATTGATTACCAAAAAAATAAAAAATAAAAAAATAAAAATGATTTGACTTGTCCTTCCTTTTCTCTGAAAAAAGCAACAATCTGGGTTCCAGTGAGGCAGTTATAATGGAAGTGAATGGGGCCAAACTAACTGTTAAAATACTCACTGTTTCAAAAGTATAGCCACAAGACATAAGCAATATGTGCGTTAACATGATTTTAGTATGATAAAATTGATTTTCTGTGTAAAGTTATAGCCAATTTTACAACTTCGTTGCCATGACGATGTAATGTCAATAAACCCTAAAACCCTAAAATGACTATAAAAATTACGATTTAAACAACTTTACAGCTCAAATAATACATTAATTTTAACAGAAGAATTACTGTAAGTGCTTTTATAAAATTATAAGCTTCACATTTCTGCCTTTAAACCCTCTAAAAATTGGCCCTATTCACTTCTATTGTAAGTCTCTCACTGTAACCTTGACTTTTGCTTTTGTTTTTTTTTTATATAAATGGATGGACGAGTCAAAATTATTTTTGCTGTAATCAACATTATACCACAAATGCCGTTAATTGAGCTTAACTTGTATTGAATCTGGAATATTCCTTTAAGAGGTGAGTTAAATAAAAATAAATATGTGTAACTAATAAATACAGTGGATGTTAAACAACCCACACACACAAACAAATACCTTATAGGATATTCAATTAGAAACACTAAAGTAGATAATCTATTTAAGGCATCCCAGCGAAGGGGTTACGTGGCGCGTCTTTCTAAAAGCTCTTGGCTTGAGTAAATTTATATGGTCTCATCAGGTTCAAACACCATCTATTTAAAAAGATAGTGATAGCGGACAACAGGGAAAAACATTTCTAAATGCAAATAAATAAATAAAACTAAACATAGATTTATGCATAGAATAGTAAAATAAATAGTATCATTTGGTAGAAGCAAGCCGAATTAGGAAGATGCCAGTATGGGAACGCTGCGTGACATGCCCTTGTGTTCAAAAACCATGAACAAAACTATAATGTGACCCAGACTACATGAAATACAGGTTCACTTGCATATTGTTTGGCCTATACAGCTCATGGTAATATTAATCAATTTCAAAGTTTGATTTTAAGGGCATTCTTGTTTACTTTTGTATGCTAAACACTTTTGGTAGCTGCATTGGGTCACCACTTGATTTCCAATGCAAAATCTGGGTCCTGAATCAAAAACAGATCTAATTAATAATGAATTAAAGTGTAATTCAGGGAGAACGCTTTAACAATCTCTTTCTGGCTCTCTGTAATCTGGAGCATGGAGAATATTTTAAGGCTGATTAATAAAAGGCGCTCTCATATCAACCAAATGACTGGCGTATTCTCTACTTCATTTATCTCTGTTCTTCTCTGTTTGTATTTTATCCATATCAAGGCACCACGTTTATACTTTGGCTGCTCTGTCTGCCCTTGTCTAGCATATTTGTTTCTCTATAACAGCAGTACAGCCCATGATATAAGCAAGGCCTCTGAGACAGACACAAAGAGAGAGAAATAAGTCACGGACATGTTATATATAAATATACAGTATATGTGTATGCATTTTCGATTGTAGATTGTGTGTATCCTCAGAGATTCACTGTTATATATTTACCAGAAGCATTTACACTGCCATTTGGTAAATGCTCTCTCTAGACTGCAAGCCAAGTTCAGAACACTAAATATAAGTTCTTTACTCTATAAATTAATGTGAGTAGATACTCATTCTTTGTAAAATAAAGATAATCTCTAATATAATTAAATAATGACATTTGCTCTGTATGTATAAACCTATCTTTTGGTTTGTCATTACAACCAATAGCTATTAAACATCTAAACTATACAACTCAAGTGATCAATGTGAGAATAAAAATATACTGTATAATACATGTGAATAATTGTATTATCAAAAGAAATGTGTATATAAAATCAGAAGTATGTTTATAGTTTCTGAATTCTTCAACCTTATGAAGATGAGGAGAACTTCTGACCACAGTAGTCCTAAAAAGTATATGGAAACTTAAAATAGTTTTTAAAATGAACATTTATTCACCATTTACTTGCCTTTATGATGTTCCAAACCTCTATAATGTTCTTTCTTCCATGGAACACAAAGGGAGATATTAGGCAGAATGTTAGCCTCATGTGGCAGGGCGGAGGGCGGAGGGCGGGGCCGGGTCGTGATTCCGCACACCCGGCCCCTAATTAGGCTAATGAAGCCCGAGAGGGGTAAAGGTGACCGGAGACGGAAGTGCGACAGAGAGAGGTTTACGGGCAGCTGTCTGACACTCTCTCTCTGTCGCACTGCCGTCTCCGGTCGCCTTTATCCCTCTCGGGCTTCATCACGACCCGGCCCCGCCCTGCCACGCCTCACTTTCATTATGAGGAAAAAAAATAATGAAAAATAATGAAAGTGAATGCTGACTGAGGCTAACATTCTGCCTAACATTTCCTTTTGAGTTCCATGGAAGAAAGAAAGTCATTCAGGTTTGGAAAAACATGCAGGTAAGTAAATAATGGCAGAATTTTCATTTTTATGTGAACTATTCCTTTAAGTGTGGCTTAAGTATCCAAATACTTTTTGGGGCTACTGCATGTCTGTGTGAGATAGTGCCATTATTGGACTAATCTTAAACAGGGAGTTACAAGTATGTGTGTAAGTAAGTCCCTATGTAAGTCCCCATGTTTGATGTGTATAAGTGCGAGGCTCCTGGGATCTCAGCGTGCCAAGGTAGTGATGAGGCTAGCACACATCTCAAAGAAGTCCATGGTGTGGCTGCCTTGTCGTGGTGCCAGCAGGGGTGTGATCCCAGTGAACGACCCTGGTAGAGAGCTGCTGAGCTGGGGCATTTCCACAGCCACGGTGGCTGTTGAGTCGATGCTGAGGCGAGGCCGATGGAGACCAGCTGTAGAGCCAGAGCGCTGGGGAGTGGATGAGCCTGACTTGTGCTCAATGACATCATCTGGAAAATTTAATTTGGGTAAGGTGGGCTTTTGCCACATTATAAGACAGATATACTGTATAGTGAAAGGTAGACAGGAAATTATTGAGCAGAGAGAAGGGTAATGGGATTGGGACATACAACAGGCCAGATTCAACTTGTAGGACCCACATGAGCACCAAGGCTCAATGCAGCTATGCAGGTGTGCTAACCACTGCGCAAAATGCCTTAAACACTGAAAAATGGGTGAAGGAATTAATGAGACTGTGCTGATGCTTAAAGGGATAGTTCACCCAAAAATGAAAATTCTCTCATCACTTATGCACCCTCATGCCATCCAAGATGAGTATGACTTTCTTTCTTCTGCTGAACACAAACGAAGATTTTAAGAAGAATATCTCAGCTCTGTAGGTCAATACAATGCAAGTGAATGGTGGCCAGTCTTTTTAAGCCCCAAAAATAACATAAAGGCCACATAAAAGTATTCCATAAGACTCCAGTGGTTACATCCATGTCTTCAGCGATATGATAAGTGTGGGTGAAAAACAGATTAATATGTAAGTCCTTTTTACCATAAATCTCTACTTCCACTTTCACTGAAAGATTTATGGTAAAAAAGGACTTACATATTAATCTGTTTTTCACCCACACTTATCATATCGCTGAAGACATGGATGTAACCACTGGAGTCTTATGGATTACTTTTATGTGGCCTTTATGTGATTTTTGGAGCTTCAAAAGTCTGGTCACCATTCACTTGCATTGTAAGGACCAACAGAGCAGAGATATTTTTCTAAAAAAATGTATTTGTGTTCTGCAGAAGAGAGAAAGTCATACACATCTGGGATGACATGAGGGTGAGTAAATGATGAGAGGATTTTCATTTTCGGGTGAACTATCCCTTTAATGATTGATTGATGCTCACCATCGATGCTCTTGAAGTCAAGCAGGTAGCTACGATTATCCACCTGGTAGAGCTGCAGACTCATCTTCACAAAATTTCCTGTGACAGGGTTCTTCCTGCGCACCCTCAGGTGATAAGGGTTCACCACCTGCAGCCCACAACAACCGACAGATTGACACATGTATGTGTATATTCTGACTAATCAAACATGGAAAACTGGATTCCTGCAAAATAAGTAAGCATGTTGTCGGTACCAGATCTTTGATGATGTATCCCAAATGAAAAGGCAGAATATGTAAATTAGTAAGTCAGTCCGTCCGTCCATCCATTCATCCATCTACCTATCTTGCTTATATTCAGACGCTCCCACCATAAGCGTTGCATTTTTAAGATGCCATGTCAATTTACAAATAGTCCAACATTAAAAAAAATGATCACATGACACTCTGCATTATGATCCATTCCACTTCTTTTTGAACCCAAAGCCAGCTTTAGTAACTGGGTTTTCTTAAGATAAATTAGGCATCCTGCCAACTATTTGATTTTAAAAATATGTACAGAAGTTTTGCACTTCAGTAGAGTTCCATGCTGGTTTATGCTGATCTGGTGCTGGTATAGCTAGTGGTGAGCACACTAGCAAATCAGGTTGGGGACCATATGCCAGGTCTTTTCAGCAAAGATGTGACAGAGAACTTGATGTATATGTATAGTTTGCACATTTGTGTTTGTTTCTGAGTGCCCACTTACTTTCCACTCATACTCCAGCTGTTTCATGGCACGGTAAACCTCAGCCATAATGTCATACGGTTTGCTCTGGCTCCGTATGCCCAGGTGCCATTTTGCCTTCTTCACTGCCAATGGTTTGGGTCGGGTGGTGTTGAGGGCATCCAGAGGGCAGCGTGCTTTGGGGCTGTCTGCCAGAAGTGGGGGCATCCGCTCGGGATGAGGTTTAACCCCTGGGGGCAGGGGCATGCCCTCCTCCATGAAGGAACTGGTTGGGGGACTTGAGGCCAGGTAGAACTCGCTGGCCTGGTTCATGATTCGCCGGTTGTCAATGATGAGGTGGTACGCCACGGCCAGCTGGTCTTGAGGGTCGCCGCTGTAAAGGCTGCTCAGAACTTCAGCTTCAGTGCATTCAAACTTCTCGCATACCTCCCGTACCGCCTCCTCATCCACCACTGTGGTGTCGTACGAGGGGTCCTCGGGGAAGAGGTAGCCAGATAGATCCTGTTTAAACCACTCATGTTCTCTGCCATAGGGAGGAGAAGAAAAGTTAAGAGTGACATTATCCAAATGAAACCTCATGATGTCTAACCTGTCACAATATTGAATTCAGCTGTCGCATACTCAGCTCATCAATGATTTGATTTGAAAGTTAATAAGGACTTACATTTTGGTCTGTTCATCACACAAAGTGATCGTATGGATTCAAAAGACTTGGAATAAAAGTCTTTTATGGTAATTTTTGTCCTTTTTGGAGCTTGACAGACTGGAGTCACTATTTACTTTCATTACAACGAACGACAAAAAGCTGTGTGAAGACTTCTTAAAATTTTTGCTTTTGTTTTCCACAGAGGAAAGAAGGTCACTTGGGTTTGGAGTGAAATTTAGGTGAGTAAATAATGACAGAATTTTTGTTTTGGGGTGAACATTTGAATGCTCTTTAACAAACAACCACAACTATAAGATTAAAGATTAAAAATAATGAAGTTAATGATTAGATGTAGGTGACAAATATGGTAATACATTTTTTAACTATGCACAACAAATACTAATATTAGGGCCAGTTTGGTTCAATTTAAATCAACACTGATTTATTAAAGGGATAGTTCACCCCCAAATGAAAATTCTCTCAACATTTACTCACCCTAATGCCATCCCAGATGTGTATGACTTTCTTTCTTCTGCTGAACACAAACAAAGATTTTAAGAAGAATATCTCAGCTCTGAAGATCCATACAATGCAAGTGAATGGTGGCCAGAAATTTGAAGCTCCAAAAAGCATACAAAGGCTGAATAAAAGTAATCCACATGACTTCAGTGGTTAAACCTATATCTTCTGAAGTGATATGATAGATGTGGGTGAGAAACAGATCAATATTTAAGTCATTTTTTACTATAAATTCTCCTCCCTGCCAAGTAGGTGGAAATATGCACAAAGAATGTGAATAGGCAAAAACAAAAAAGAGTACTGTGAAAGTGAAAGAGGAGATTTATAGTAAAGAATTTCTTAAATATTGATTTATTTCTCACCCACATGTATCTTATCGCTTTTGAAGATATGGATTTAACCACTCAAGTCCTATGGATTACTTTTATGCTGCCTTTATATGCTTTTTGGACCTTCAAATTTCTGGCCACCATTCACTTGCATTAATTGGACCTACAGAGATATTCTTCTGAAAATCTCTGTTTATGTTCTGCAGAAGAAAGAAAGTCATACACATCTGGGATGGCACGAGTGTAAGTAAATGATGAGAAAATCTTCATTTTTGGGTGAACTATCCCTTTAAGGCAAATTTCAGTTACATACATCTGCTTTTAGGCTTTTAGGTTTTGGAGTCCAGCTCCTACCATTGTTTATTTATATATTCAAAAGACACAGTAAACTGAGACTATGTTCGGAATAGCATTCTACCAATCTATTCTTTCTATTTCTACAGTATATAGTATGTATACTGTGCACAGTATTGCAGTAAAAAACGATATAGTATTCAGTAGGTAGTAACCTAGTATTCCATTCCAAACATAACCAGAGGCTAAATTAGAAACAGCATACTAACAAGTAAGTGAGAAACTTGGTGCAATGCTACAAATGTTTAAATTATGTTTGAAGTTCAGATCAGTTCAGTTCAAAAGAAGATTGATTAGTAGGTAAAATGAATAGTATTACCCATCTGTAATAACTACAGTATAGTACTACTATGGTTAAATTGATAATGAGCATAAGTACATGAAATGTAATGACTAATAATAACCTGATGTCTTTTATAGTGGCTCTCTTCAGTGGATCCACCTGCATCATGAGCATAAGAAGACTGGCCACTGAGCGGTTGAGGTATTCGGGGATGTAGAAGACCCCTCCACGAATCTTTTTGAAGAGGGTGGGCACGTGCTCGTCATCAAATGGCAGAGTCCCACACAGCAGTGCATAGAGAATGACGCCACAGCTCCAGATGTCCACCTCTGGTCCGGCATACAGTCTGAGACACAACACCCATGTCATTGTGTAAGTGTGTGCTATCACATTGTGTTTGTGTCTAGATGTCTGACATTCTTTCTCAATGAAGCCTAACATTTCCAACAATATCAAGAACAAGGAAGACAATCGATATTACATAAAAAAATGTATGCAGGACTGATATAATATTTATGTGTGCAGCCAAGGGTGTGGTGGCCTGGTAGACTTGCATGTTAGATTATCTGACTGTCAGCATTTATCGAACAGCTCTCTGGAATATTTCATTCTGATTGGTCGTTTGCTGATTTCTGTGGTCAAATATTTTTGTATAACGACTGCTACACTTTTTAATTAACCACTGACCACATAGAAACCGATTTCCTACATGGTTGCCCTAGTTTCTTCTCTCTGTTACCATTCTCTTTCTTCTCACATAATAAAATAGCTTCTACTCGCTTAAAAATGTATGTCCATTTATTTATTTATTTGGTAAGTAGCTGTGTAATAAGTGGAATAATTTGCAATCAGCTGGTAATTATCACAAAATAAATTATGTACTGTATGTATGTAGTGCTGGGTTGATTACTTATAAACTGTAATCCAATACCAATTACAAAATTGACAAAAATTGCAATCAGTAATGTAATCTCTTGGATAATAGCTTGTGGGTAATCTAATCTGATTGCTTTTGGATCACTTTGGATTACCTTTGACCCAACTGTAATTTTTTGAATAATTTTTATTTAGAAGAAGATATTTTTAGACTAATATACTTCCAGGATTTATTTTTATTTGTATTATTATTATTTTTGTCCAGACTTCCAGAATCAATAATTAGTGAAGGTTGAGAAAACATGCAAGCACACCTCCAAATGCTTCTTTAGATTTGACATGGAATCGTTTGCAGTGGACAGGATATTAGGTTTTGGAAGGCAGTGTTTACATTGCATAGTAATGTTTTTGCCCTGTGTCTCCTTAAAAGTGAAATAGTTTTTGTAAATCCACTGGTCAAATGCTGATTGAGACCTCTTTAACTTCAGTGTAATAATAGTTATAAATATAGCTGCAACTGGTCCATTTCCACCCGGTGGCTTTCAGAAAACAATGCAAGTTGGACACATGCATTTGGCATTTGACATTATTTCAAACAATTTTGAAGCAATTTGAGTAAACATAAGAGGACTATTTTAAAGTCTGTTGTAAGAGACACACTTCCTGCTCCCAGGTGGTGGCGCTATGACCGTGTTCCAAAATAGTCACATCCATGTGATTTGCCCCCAAGACTAAACATACATCTCAATTTTGATCTAAATAACACATTGCACACAGAAGATATGAGGCACTTCCTGTTTACCATTTTCACCATTAATTTATGAATCATGAATCATGAATCACCTAGCAGGAGTACTTAAAAGTTCAGAGCCTGCAAAATTAAAAAAAAATCCAAAATGGCCGACTTATTGTTTGGCAGACCTATTAACTATAATTAAGAAAGTTGTCCGGCTTGATGAGAACTATATATGTACCAATTCTGGTGACTGTAGGTGAAAATGGGAGTGCTACAGAGGCCATCTTACATGCCCATTTTAAACCTGTTAACTGTCACTGGCCAACAGGTGGGCAGTTTGAGTGTGGATAAAAACAAATACTTTTATATCAAAAACTTGCAAAATTTGTAGGCTACTTGTGTTTCATGTTCTCTGCTTATGATCCAATCCAATGATTGAATTAAAAACAGCATGCATTTCATTAGGCTCGTCTGAGATGGGCAAGTTCTACGCAGAACCGATCACCGGTGATCACCGACAGGTGCATGCCGGTTAGAAATCTGTCTGACTTGCTGTGATATCATGACCATGTATAACAAAAATACTCCTGTGAGAGTGAGGCGGCCGCAGTTCCGAGCTGTGCGAACTGCAAGTACGTTGGGATATGACTTGTTGACGACACAGCTTAATGCTCATTGGCTTAAACAACCGTGATGTTTTGTTCTCTTTTAAAATGTTTGATTGTTTTTATCTCTAATATCATGTTTTTATGTGTATAAATTATATTTGAACATTCTGACAGTGCAATCTCTGTATGTGATATGTGATTGGTATCATATTTCTGAAATATCTAAAATACGTGTCATTATTAAAAAAAAAATTATGGAAAGACACGTCTTATGTGGGGAATTAAATAACAGGTACATCGAGTGTTTTGTTAATCATATTCATTTTTATTTAAAAGCAACAGAATTTAAATTGCATCCACTTTATTAACAAAAAAGCAATTGAACGCGAATCACGCAATATCTGCTTCTGATCTCGTAGCGGCTGATCCACTACGAGAAGTGAGAATTGTCCGACTTGACAGCTCTTATTTCACTCCTCCCCAGACTGCACCAGCCTGCTCTCATCTATTTTCAAGGAAAGGCATTTGACATATCAAACAAGCCTAACATGTGGGTCCACTGATGAAAATGGACTTAACCATTTTATCCAAAACATCGAAAACAGGGGGTAACTAGGGAAAAAACCTGACTGATTCTCTATTTTTATGTTATCATGTAATCAAAAATGTCTAATTTCAATAAAATATATATCCTTATTAATTTTTATGCTATCAAAATCGATCGCTGTGTCCGAAATCATTCACTCATTCCCTATTTCCTATATAGTGAATGGCAGTGAGTGCATTTTATCTCAGCAATGAGTGAACGAAATGTCATCAAGTCCCTCGCTAGCATCCAGCAAAATCAACACCAAGCCCTCATGGAGTTACGCCTGGAGCAGGAACAGCATTTCCAACTCCTGCTCAAGCGGAGGACCAGCAGGTGTTCCGGAGCCTGATCGACAAAAAGGGGCCTGTAGCTGCGACCTGGAAGTGGCCACCCGACCAGTGGGTGGCCCACCTGTTACTGCTGCTCTCCAGGGAAGCACAACTAGCGGCTCAACTACTTCCTGCCACCAGCCTCTTCGAATATAGAGATCTGAAGACCACCATTGTGCAATGGGTTGGCCGTAGTCCTGAACAGAACCGCCAGCGCTTCAGGTCCCTGAAGTTCAGGAAACACGGCTGCCCGTTTGCTTTTGTACAACAGCTCCGGGATGCCTGTCGGAAATGGTTACTGGCTGAGGGAACCTGCGTCGCCGTGGATATCATCGACTTGGTGACACTGGAGCAATTCATCTCCCAGATTCCTTGGGGGATGGCCAAGTGGGTCCAGTGTCACCACCTGGCGTTGCTGGAGGAGGTCGTCCAGCTGGCCGAGGACTACATGATGGCATTTCCGGGAGGCAGCATTCCAGAGTCTCTTCTCTCTTGTCTCTCTCTCTCTCCCTGCATCTCAATCCCCCCTCACCTTTCCAACCCCGCCCAAACCCCTTCCCCGACCTAGGGGGTCCTTTCCTTTGTCTGTGTCCCCCAATTCCACTGTCTCCCTCAAACCTCTTTCCACCAATGCCTGGTGCAAGACGGGGCACAGGGCATATACGGGTGAGGGTGTGGTGTGTGCACAGGGATATTCACATGTATCCAGTGGTTACCATTGAGATACTATTCAGGGGAAAAAAGTATAGAGTAGAGGCCACGGTTAATTCCTGCATCACCCATCCACTGATTTTGGGAACGAATTGGCCTGATTTTAAGAATGTATTAAGGGAAATATGTGTGGATGGGCCCTGTAAAATGTTGCCTCACGTGTGACGTGCGATGCTATGGCTGGAGAGGCGGCACCAGGGCCATCTACATCTGCTCCATGTCAAGATGACACAAGAGGAGTTCCCGTACTCGGGGGGTTCCATGAGGGGGATTTCCCTCTAGAGCTGTCATGTGACGAGCCCCTCAAACACGTGTTTGACCACGTGAGAGTCATCGGTGGTTAACAGCTTCAGCCTGATGTCACATTCACATACCCATATTTTTCAATGATTAAAGATCGGTTGTATCGAGTGACACAGGACACAACCCAATTATTAGTACCAAAGAGCCGTAGGGAATCCCTCTTCCAGGCAGCTCAACATAATCCAATGGCTGGCCATCTAGGACACGTTCACAAGTGGTGTGCGGCATGCCATGAATGTCAGTTGGTGAATCCACCGGCCACCCCAAAAACGTCATTGCACCCTCTACCGCTAATCAAGGTCCCCTATGAAAGAACTGGCATGGACCTCATTGGGCCATTAGAACAGAATGCACACGGGCATTGCTCTGTATTAGTTCTGGTGGACTATGCAATGCGATTTCTGGAAGCAGTGCCCCTGCGAAACATCTCAGCATCTCAGCAGGTATTAAATTGATTCGCACCAGTGTTTACCACCCACAAACGGATGGATTGGTGGAACGATTTAATAAAACCTTTTATTTAGTGGCTCGATCCCCTGTTATTTGTAGTGCAAGATGTCCCACAAGCCTCCACAGGGTTTTCCCCATTCAAGCTGCTGTATGGGCATTGGCCGCACGGCATGCTCAACGTGATACGGGAAGCTTAGGAGGAGGGATCTTCAAACAGTAAAAATGAAATTTAATATTTTCTTGATCTTAGAGCAAAACTCCACACTTTGTGTCAACTAATACAGGAGAATTAGCTCCAAGCTCAGGAATGTCAAAGCCGAATGTATGACAAGGGCACTCAACAACAGGAATTCGCACCGGAAGATAAAGTGCTTGTATTGCTGCCCACCTCAGTCTCTAAATTACTCGCCAAGTGGCAAGAGCCCTTTGAGGTCACAAGGTGAGTAATATATCTCGATTATGAGGTTAGACGAATGGACAGGGGCGGGGCACGTCAAATTGACCACCTCATCCTCCTAAAATTGTGGAGGGAGGCGTTCCCTGTGGCCTTGGCGACGGTAGTTCCAGAGCTGGACGACATCTTTATCGCATTTTATAAAAAAAGACTTGTCCTGTCCTTAGAAAAATCTTTCATATAAATGATCTTTTTGTATTATTGTTCTCAAATTCATATTGAGTTTACTCAGATAATTTTAAAGATGTGATCTTTTGGGAATCATTCACCAATGGTGAAGCTTGGCTGTCCTCTACTGGACAGTTCTGGTACTGCGTCTGAACAAGTTAATTGCCACTCAGAACTGGGTTAGACAAATGGCTTTGATTTTCTAGTATTTTTACATTTCAATTAATATTTTTATTATATTTTATTTATATAAAAAAAAATACAAAGTTTGTGCAGTACATTTTCATTACAATAAACGACATTATTCTAAAGAATTTTAAAGCAATTCATGTAGACACAAGAGGGCTATTTCAAAGTCTGTTAAAATTGCCTTACTTCCTGGTGCCAGTTGGTGGCGCCATGACCGTGACCCATAATAGCCACATAAATGTGAACAGCACCCATTACCAAACATGGAGCTGAATTTTCATCAAAATCATACAATGCACATAGAAGTTATAAGCATCTTCAATGTATTGTCATAATATTACCTAAGTTTGGTGCCAGTCAGATGAATCCCCTAGGAGGAGTATTCAAAATTTCACGGCCTGCAATTTAAAATAAAATGCACATTCAATCCAAAATAACCGACTTCTTGTTGGGTGGAGCTAATGACTATAATTTTGAAAGTTGTCCGGCTTGATGAGAACAATATATGTAGCAAGTTTGGTGACCATAGAAGAAACTGACCCCACAATGTTTGTCAAAAGGTGGCACTACAGAGCTCCCTAGCCACGGCCAAGTGTTAACATTTGCCCAGGCCTAATGGCCGACAACTTTGATGTGTGTGCAAAATATCATGAAAATTCAAGCATGACCAGTACCTCAAAAACATGTGAATATACATAAAAAGGAATAAATGACATTTAATGCATTGCCATGGCAACACTGTTTAAGAGGTGAGAGATAAAGCCGTGGCAAGAGCTGTAGTCAGGGAGAGACACAGGGAGAGAGAGAGACTCAACGAAACTGTTTATGTGTAGTGTTGAGCTGAAAAGCCAACTGAGTTTATGTGTAGTGAAACTGAAAAGCAAATAGAGTTTATGTGGAGCGTTGAGCTGAAAAGCCAACAGAGTTTATGTGTAGTGAAGCTGAAAAGAAACCTTTTGTGTACTGCTGAAAAGCGGCCTTATTGTGTGCGACTGAAAAGTGCAACAATAAATGTCTACGTGTTTGCCAAGCCGGCCCCAGCATCCTCCTTTTCCATGAATCCTTACATGGATCTTAACCTCATCGAGCTTTTGTGGGATCAGCTAGACTGTAAGGTGCTTGAGAAGTGCCCGACAAGACAGCCACATCTATGGCAAATGCTGGGGTGAAATGTCACCTGAGTATCTGGACAAACTGACAGCTAGAATGCCAAGGATCTGCAAAGCTGTCATTGCTGCATGTGGAGGATTTTTTGATGAGAACACTTTGAAGTAGTTTAAGAAATTCTGAAAAAAAAATTCAAATTGTAATAGTAATTTTTTCACGTTACTAAGAGCAAAATCTGTACATTATTCCAAACTTTTGGACACCAGTGTATATGTGTACAAAGTTTGGTGACGGTAGCTCAAAAGGGATGTGCTACAAAGCCCCCCGAACATGCCCATCTTCTAGGTGGCACTACAGAGCCCCCCCTGCAATTCCAAAACCCTCGCCCTCTCTTCAGAAAACACTCGACTTACCGAACGTATATCAGCGGTAGGCTGGTTTAGAATTAGGGGGATCAATAAATTATGAACAATTTATTGATGTTGCCTTATATAATCATGTAATCCATATAAATGTAACTGTAATCTGATTACAGGTATTTTAAATGTAATTTAATCTAACTAAAAGTACTTGATTTTTGTAATCTAATTATGTAATCCATATTACATGTAATCTGTTCCTACCCAGCACTGTATGTTTGTATGCATGCTCTGTAAAACTGTTTAAATATGTGCTAGCTTTGGTTCCTCCAAAGGTTTCTTCCTCATCTACTTAAATATCTTAGTGGTTTTATTTTTAATTTTTCCTTGTCACTGTCGCTCTTGGCTTGCTCACTGGGGAATCTGTTATGCACTATGCTTTGTAAAGCTTTTTTGGAACAATATGTGTTGTGAAAAGGGCCATACAAATAATTTTAAAAACAGAATTAAACCCATTGAGGATAGTACATGTCAGGGTCCTGATCACCCTGTCACTGGTTTATTTTTGTGATATTGACCATCCGACAGTACATTATCCCACACCCCTGCTGAAAAGATCAGCTTAACCAGGTTTGTGCTGGTTAGTGCTGATTTGGTGCTGGTCTAGCTGGTTGACCAGCATAGCCATGCTTTTCACCAGCTAAACCTTGCTGGTGAAGCTTGTTGACCAGCATGGTCTTTCAGATGAAGCTGGTTAAGCTAGTTTAAAAGCCTGGTGGGGACAGCATCACATGCTGGAGGATCAGCACCCAAATCGCAACATAAACTGGTGACCAGCAATGCTGGTCTTTTCAGCAGGGACAAAGTGCATATAGTGGCTTTTTGTGGCCAAGAATCGGCACAGCAATGGTTTGTTGTATGTTGGTTGATCTGGTGGTCAGGATTTCAATATCTTTGACCTCATGACCTCTCACCTTCCTGAGATGACCTCTGGCGCAGCATAATTTGGTGATCCGCAGCTTGTTCTCAGGAACTCTCCATCAGACATCATGTTTGACAGACCTGACAAGCAGCACCAGAGAACCACACTTACATGTAAATACAGTTTATTTCATATGGCTTCAGAAGACTTGGAATATTACGTACAAGTTGCATGGATTAGTTTTGGGAGATTTTTTAAGCTTTAAAGTGAGTCACTAGCAACTGCCATTGTATGGAAATCAGGGATTGAAACATTCTTTAAAACATCTCCTTTCGTGTTATGCAGAAGACAGAAAGTTATAAGGATTGGAACGAAATGAGGGTGAGAAAAATAAGACAGAATTTCACTTTTGGGTAAACGATTCCTTTAACACACACGATTTGATTGGCCAAGGCTAGCTTATTAAAGTAAGTGTGTCTAAATATATGCTATAGCTAAACACTAGCTCTAGCTGCAGGACAAACATTTGTATATTTCATTTAGCCTCTTTTCTTCCTTTCCTCTGCTGTGGATAATCAAACACCATGCCTTATACAAACCGCATGAGTGGACTTCAAAACTGCAGCTGGTTGCTTGGTAACTATCCCTCACTGTCTGCACAACACTGTGTGTGTGTGTGTGTGTGTGTGTGTGTACCAAAGTCAGCGATCTTGGCATTCTTGTTGCCATCCAGCAGTACATTCTCAGGCTTGAGGTCTCTGTGCACCACCATGTGTCTGTGGCAGTAATCTACGGCTGAGATGATCTGCTGGAAGAGCCGTCTTGCCTCTGTGTCCTCCACCTACACGAGAGAAAGAGACAAAATAAAACAAAAAACATATTACTATATGGAACATAATTTATCCTCAAAACAATGAACATACTCAAACAACACATTTAGTTTTCACACTTTCTATGAAACCTGTATATACTGTAAAATGCATTATAGAAGTAATCATAATGCCTTAAAATATACCTTATAATCAGCTGTATATTCTTGTAAATTAACTATAGTTAAGAATACTTATTACACAGCTCAATCGTGGCATTCTGTGAAATATGTCTGCATATTGATCACTGAACTGTAAACATGACAGTTGTCCCAGACATTCAATCTCCTATACTGTGCTTTATGTCTCTCATATTTTACTCTTGTATAGTCACTTTCTTTCTCACATAATAAAATAGTTTTAACAGTTTCAGATTAATAGTTCCTGTCCATTTATTGACTTATTTGGTAAGTATAAGTGAATCACACTTACAAATCCAAAGTTATGCCTTATAACGCAAAATAATGCATTAAAACACATTATCAATGCCAAATTATATGTATTATAACTAGAGCTGTCAAAGATAATGCATTAACACATGTGATTAATTTAAAAAGTTTAACACATAATTTTTTTTTATTGCGATTAACGCATTTACCATTACTAAGGCATAAATAAGCAGCACATACACTGGTTGGTAAAGGGCGGAACATTTGTAATGTGTCTGCCCGGAGTAATTACACTGATGCACACACCACAAACACTTACACAACAGCCGTGTCAGTAATCAAATGAGGAGGAAAGGACCTCTTAATGCTATTTGTTGTACAAAATAGCCCAGATGGGACCTGTGATAGAAATTAAGTACTTTGTTGCCATTGAAAGGCACAATTAAATTACCACAGAAGCACGTCAAGTCTTAACTATCACGAAAATGCAGAATGAGACATTGTTTGCCAGCGCTTTCCATGTGGAGCTCAAAGCACTGCTTAACGCTGGCGTTGACGCCCTGACATGAATCACGAATGTGGCTGCACGATTGCTGTAGCAAAGCGGATAGCCACAGTCTGCTGGCTGATTAATATTGTGGAGGATGAGCGTTTAAGAGATTTAATGTGCATTACAATGAATATGCAACCCAAGGTTGCATTGTTCTTTCAATTAAATAACACACATTTTACTGAGTGCACCTTTAACATCTAGGCTAATGATGCAAAAAAACTGGATAAATTGAGACTGTAGAGCAAATTCAGGTAATGTAAATTGGCCCTCTTTATCACATTCAGATGACTGTCAAAAAGTGGCCCAATTTGCGTGAATTTCACCCTACATCCAGAAACATCATGTCATCAGAAAGTCCACTTAAAATTAGAGCCATTGTAGGCAACCTAGATAACACAAAGACTAAGCCCTACGCATGAACTCACAGAACCTGCCCATAAGCACTTCACTGGATTAGTCGCTGTTTGGATAACCTGGATCCCCATAACCTCAACAGGTTTAGAGGACTCAAAGGTTAATCCATGCTCAGATCCAGACTAGTGCCACAAAAGCCAGAGTCCTGAGGATTGCAGTACAGCTTCAGCCTGCTATTAGGTGACAAATATAAAATAATAAGCCATTGCTTAGCAAGGATAAATGCATATTCCCAAAACTGAATATGATGTTTTGTTGTGCAGAACTGTATTATATGAATTAATAATATCATCATGACCTCATCAGAACAAGGTACAAAGTGTCTATGAATTACAGTTCAATTGTTTTCAAATGACAAAAGCAATTATGACATGCAACTCTGGGCTAGGGCTGCAACTAACAATTATTTTGATAATCGACTAATCTACATGATTATTAGAACGATTATTCGACTATTCAGGTGATTATTGCAATGATTAATCATTAGCCCTTAACCGACTATTCAGCTTGTGCCCCGATTTATAAGGTTGTATTAAACGTTTTACTAACAATAAAGAGGACAAATACCTCTATTATCTTTTAAAAATACCTCTAAATGACATTCACTGAATTAAAGGAAACAAATACTTTTTATTAAGTTTAATAAGAAATGCACAGTGACACAAATATTATGATTCACTAAGTCCTAAGCCATCACGTTATAATCTAGCTGCAGCAAGCATGCGTGAGTGGGACGAGTGTCCCAGCAACAGAGTGTGCATCAGCCGGGTGCAGTTTCAATCTCTCCCCCTTAGATCGGGACATTCACGCAACTCATTGAAGAGGCGCTAACTGCACAGAGAAATGCCAGTTTCAGAGTTTGTAGTTATTTACATGATCTGCTTCCTTAAATAAATACTTGAATAAAGCTATAATGCATTAAATATAACTGCATTAAAGATGTTACGCCAGGGTGTTTCCTTTAAAGACGCTCGAAACGCAAGTTTAGCTCCAGCTCCACTTATTCCACAATGAGAGTGCTTCTGTATTTACTTACTGTATTTGGTTTTTTGTATAATTCCCTCATACTTTGCGATCTACATCACCTGAAGCTGTGAACGTTTAGAGCACATCTGGACTGTGAGCTGTGTTTTCTTCCTCTCCTCAATCAGTCGCGAGCTGCAGTGCTTCTCTCGCGTGCCATCATTAGTTTCATATGATCTCATGTTATGTTAAATGACATCAAACTGTTCAACAATAAAAATTTCTGTCAACAATTTTTTTATGGTTGATGTTGTCGATAACGTCGACTAATCGTTTCAGCCCTACTTTGGACAGAAAGCAAGAGAGGTGAATGGCCTTTTGCATGATTCTAAGTGGCTCTTAGTCAGCAGCTGACACTATCAGTGAGAGCTCAACAGATGATTCTTACCCTTCCATGCTTACAAATATAGTCAAAGAGTTCCCCTCCAGACACGTATTCCATCACCATGAAGAAGTCTGTAGGAGTGCTGATCACCTGATACCTGCAACATGCAAAACAAACCAATCTGTAATAACTAGGCACTGAATAAATACAGCAATTTTTGTTGCCTACGTTGAACCATATAATGAAACCATATCAAATGAACATATTTTTTAATGCACACTGACAGGAGCCATAGTGCAACAAGGAGATGTTTTCATAGACTATGTTTTTTCAGATTATAAGCTTTAAAGGGATAGTTCACCCCCAAAATTGTGTCATTACTATTATTTAATCACCCTCATGTTATTCCAGAGCTGTATGACTTTCTTCCGTGAAACATAAAAGGTAGGATGACAACATCAGTCACTATTCAAATTCACTGTACAGTATATATACAGTATATACATACACACACATTGTTTTTCCATTATTGATATATACAGTATATATATATATATATATATATATATATATATATATATATATATATATATATATATATTTATATATATATACAGTTGTGCTCAAAAGTTTGCATACCCTGGCAGAAATTGTGAAATTTTGGCATTGATTTTGAAAATATGACTGATCATGCAAAAAAACTATTTTATTTAAGGATAGTGATCATATGAAGCCATTTATTATCACATAGTTTTTCGGCTCCTTTTTAATTCATAATGATATCAGAAATCACCCAAATGGCCCTGATCAAAAGTTTACATACCCTTGAATGTTTGGCCTTGTTACAGACACACAAGGTGACACACACAAGTTTAAATGGCAATTAAAGGTTAATTTCCCACACCTCTGGCTTTTTAAATTGCAATTAGTGTCTGTGTATAAATAGTCAATAACTATGTTTCCATCCAAGGATTTTTTGCAAAAAATGTTTTAGCACATCAAAATTACGCTGATGGAAACACAATTTATCGCTAAAATTTCACAAGTGTAGACATAACATTTTTCTGTTTAACTCTAGTGCATAAACTCGACCATGCAGCTCATTTTTGTTCAAGTATTGTCGTATTGTGCTCTTTGAAACAACCACACCGTCTTTTTCCAGAGCAGCCTATATTTCTCCTGAGGTTACCTGTGGGTTTTTCTTTTTCTTTTTCTGGCAGTTGTGGCTGAAATCTTTCCTGGTCTACCTGACCTTGGCTTGGTATCAAGAGATCCCCGAATTTTCCACTTCTTAATAAGTGACTGAACAGTACTGACTGGCATTTTCAAGGCTTTGGATATCTTTTTATATCCTTTTCCATCTTTATAAAGTTCCATTACCTTGTTACGCAGGTCTTTTGACAGTTATTTTCTGCTCCCCATGGCTCAGTATCTAGCCTGCTCAGTGCATCCACGTGAGAGCTAACAAACTCATTAGCCTAGTTTCCATCCACTTTTCGAGCTATTTTGTTGTCGACAAAGTGAAAATGCGTAAAAAAAAATTGGTAAATTTGCCGTCTTATGCCTGTTTCCATTCCTTTTATCGATAAAAATGGTGTGCGTGATGACATCATGCCTAAAAAAACACTTTGTCGCATAAGTTTTGGTTTAGCGCAAAAGAAATCTGCCCTGAAGGCGTTTCCATTCAGAAATGAGTGTTTATCGCTAATTCGCTTCCCAGATGTCCCTAATTTTTTTCCCCTGAAGTTTTCGTAAAATGGGGAGAGTATTTAGACAATTCATTGAAATTAGCCAGCTTACTGTCATTTTAATTTCACAAATAAATGCAATAAGAAGACGAGGAATTGCAATCAAAAGGGAGCAGTTGCCTTTCTGATAGGACTGTAATATTGGTCCTGATGTTGCGCCTATCGCAGGTTGCCACCGGTTCCAACCCGAATGTGAATCGTCATGGCCCTGTTCAAGCTGTCAACCTGCACCAAGTAGTGGGGGAAACCTTCGGTCTTAGTATAAATACCATCCATCGATGTGTATATAATGTGTGCACAGCTATTAAAGAAAAACTGATGCTGTGTAATTTCAGGGTTTACATATGATACATTCCTGATATTCAATAGGCTATTTTGAACAATCATCTAATCTAAAGCATTGCCATCACAGCTGCATTATGTCCCGTATGTCCAGCAACTTTTAACGACCAACTGAACTTGACTGTCAAATTATTTTTTGTGTCATAATGCAATTTACATTTTCTGAAGAAGCTCAGCAAATGCGATCCGAGGTAAAGATGGTTAGATTTAAAATATTTAAAAGTTTGAAAATGTTCAAAAGCTAGTTTTCTTTAGGTATCTTCAGTTATGCCATTTGCTCTGTACTATTTTTTGGGAATAGCATACACCCACCTAAAGCAGCAGATACTCTAAGAGTGGTGATTTCTGCTTTTGGAAAGGGCCATAAGGCATCTGTGTATTACTCCTTATTAATTCAGAGTCTGGGGGACGGAGTCTCAACCACTCTCAAGAGATTATGGGAGAAAGATTTAAACCTGGAATTGGAGGAGAGAGAATGGGCTAGGATTTAAAAAAAAACATAAAAACTGCATCGAGAGATGCAAGGGTGCACCTTATACAATTCAAGATTTTACATTGGTTCTATTGGACACACTCTAAATTGTATAGGCTTGGTCTTAAAGACAAATCCACCTGCTGGCGATGCCAATCAGAGGAAGGAGACATGGCCCATGTTTTTTGGTGGTGCGCTGAGATTCAGGAATTTTGGTTGAAGGTACAGAGTGTTCTGTGTGACGTGTTGGGCATTCAGATTTCGTTTTGCCCCAGACTCTGTGTTTTGGGTGATGGGGTGGTCATCGACGTAGGTGATAAATACATAAACAATTGGGTCCTCACTAGTGCGATGATAGGCAGGCAGATTGTTTTAAGGGGTTGGAAGTCGGTGGGAGCACCCTCAATTCGGGAGTGGTGCGAGGAGATGGGAAGGGTGGCAGCCTTCGAGGAGGTAACATGTAGAAGGCTGGGGATATGGGATTCTTTTATTGGGAAATGGGGTAGATATTTGACGTTTTTGGGGGGCTCTCACAGTGGGTCTGTGGAGAGAGAGGTATAGTTTAGAGTTGTATGTTTATTATAGGTGTATGTGTGTATATATGTATATGTTTATGTATGTATGTGTGTGTGTGTGTGTGTGTATATATATATATATATATATGCACATATACATACACACACACACACATATATATGCACATATACATACACACACACACACACATATATATATATATATATATATATATATATATATATATATATATATATATATATATATATATATTATTTTATTCTCTGTAAATGTGTGTACTTATGTAAGACCACTGGGATGTTCGTTTGGGGTCGGGTGGGGTTCTTGATTGGTGAGGGAAAGTAGTGGGAGTTAATGTTGAATCATTGTATATATGTTTTGTTTTTCTTTGTTTTGAAAATTAATAAAAATGTTAATCACAAAAAAAAAAAAAAAAAAAAAAAAAGCTTGTTTTCTGAAAGTGAACTCCGCATTGGACAAATAGTTCTGATAGTTTATAGTCTTGAAGTGTAGAAAATGTCATTCAGCCGACTTTATTAGTCTGCAGAACAGGGTAAGGCTAATTTAAGTTTGTGTAAAGAAAAGGCATATATAGGTCTAAAAATATTATATTTTTCATTTGGTAATTTATTTTTTTTAATTTAATGCGTTTTTCGTTTGGCAATTTATTTAATTTAATACAGGGAATTTTGCCAGCATTTTTTCAAAAGTATAAACAATAATTTAATAAAATTGGGCTATATGTTAGTGTTCCAAAAAACCACACTGAAGCTTTTATTCTAGTATTGTGCATATATTTTTAATTTAAAACATATGTGCACAGAAATTATATGTTTTTTGTATTGTGGGCTAATTCCGTGACTGCGGTCTATTATTTTGAATGGTCTAGAAAAGCAGCTTTAATAAATAAACGGATGTCTACCATGATTAAATTAATCGCAAAGAGTGGCCATTCATTTGTTCTCCGTGCACTTGTCAAATGTGCATGTCTTGAAACGAGATATTTGTGTTGGCACTCCTGGAAGTGTCATGTTTGAGTGATCGGATCTTTATGCCGTACAGATCAATCCATAATCACGTACAATAAATTGGCTTTCAAGGATCCTATACCTTGTGTCATGATTAACACAGGCAACGATTGGGGTAAATTCTGTCATGTGACACTACATTTTTGCGTTAATGCCAATTTTCTCGACAAAAAGTGTTTCCAAACCAGTTTTTCGCGACATTTGATGTATCGACATAGAGTTTATGCACTAGAGTTAAACAGAAAAATATTATGTCGACACTTGTGAAATTTTAGCGATAAATTGTGTTTCCATCAGCTTTATTTTGATACGCTAAAACGTTTTTAGCAAAAAATCCTTGGATGGAAACGTAGTTATTGACTATTTATACACAGACACTAATTGCAATTTAAAAAGCCAGAGGTGTGGGAAATTAACCTTTAATTGCCATTTAAACCTATGTGTGTCACCTTGTGTGTCTGTAACAAGGCCAAACATTCAAGGGTTTTTTTGCATGATCAGTCCTATTTTCAAAATCAATGCCACAATTTCACAATTTCTGCCAGGGTATGCAAACTTTTGAGCACAACTGTATATATATATATATATATATATATATATATATATATATATATATATATATATATATAATGGAAAAACAATGTGTTCCACGGAAGAAAGAAAGTGAAAGTTTGGGACAACAGTAAATGCACTGAAATAATATACAAACATGATTTTGTGGTTTAGTAAATATAACAGAAAAGATTAAGTGCATTCTACACTGAATAAGTTAAAGTGAGAACATGATAATATTAACTAAATTCTACATTCAAACATGTAAAAATGAATGCTCTAGCTTATAAGTAAATATTATTTATGATTGATAGTTATCTTTGCAATGTATCATCATGTATCAGTCCAAGTAGAAAACCTTGTCATATTTATGTGCTCATTTGAGTACATGTTACATAACTTTTTGAGCTAGTGTTCCCAGCATGTACAGGGCTTAATGAGCTTGCGTGGTTTCACTGTTTGCAAGTTTATTTAAAAAGTTTTTATTGTAAATTTTTCTGTTATGTTTGGTAACTTCTTGTTCTGTGCAGTCTGACGTTTATTGAATATTTATTTGTTTTGGGCAGCAAGTGTTCAGGCCTGCCTGCTCTGTACCTTGTTTCTGTCGCCAGTAATGCAAGGTGATGTTGTCTCATAGGCTACATAGCACGCATTAAACATTCTAAGCAACACGATAAAGTTGAGAAAAGTTTAACTGTATGCAAATGACGCATTACATTCGGAAGCAACTAAAAAAAGACAGTGGAGCTCACAACATCCATCTCCTGTGAAATACTGGAGCAGAGCGCAGGATATACAAAAAAGTTATAATGGTGTGAGGGATTTCACTGTTTAGTATCTTTTGTCTGTACTCGCATGCATGTATATATTAAAACATTGGTGCGTGGAAAACCATATCAGAAACTGTCGGCATTCTGAGTGAGTTTAATTCATACATTGATAGATTATTTGTCTTGTTAATGATATGATGCAATGAGCACTGATGCACATTTTATAAAACCCTCTCCCCTGCAGAATGTTAATATTTAGAGGCAAAAGAACTTATTCCTTGTCAAATTAGAATGATATCTTTGTTTTAACGGCAGTACATCTCATCTGAGATCAGATTTTCAAAAGCTATGGCCAGTTGTGCAGTCTACCAACAACGTTGCAGCAACAGCATTAAGAACGTCTACTAGTGACTTCACAGTACAGGGACTAGTGACATCAAGCGACAAAGTCACTAGCGGTGTGAACGCCCCGTTCAGACTTAAGTACTGCTGGTTTTCTAAGTAAACATACCCTAAAGGTGAATGTCTGTGACTATTGTAACACATCTCTATGCTTTTTTGGCATCTCGCACAATGAGAACAACGCTTTAATGACTCCAAGAAATCATTAATGGAGTTTGTTAGCTTTGAGGCCATCTATATGCTTACATAATACTAAACACTGACAAAATTCACTGTAAGCAGATATACACATTTTAAATTTACAGTCGTTCTCTTCCGGGAATACTGACCAAAAATATTTGGCCAATAAAATGCTCTTTAAAGTAAGATCGGCCCTCCCCCTAATACCACCAATTTCTGACTAGCAATAGCGGGAAGCAACTCATGTTCATAGCTGCGATTTAAACTAAAGCCTGTTGGGACAATCCCTTCAATATGTCCCACCCAAACTTCCTGTTCCAATGGAAAATACGTCTATAAAGCTAAGAAAGCTGCGCAGGTCAAGCCATGTCATGGGGACTTTAAGACGCAATGTCAACTTTTAAAAATGCATTTTGAGACACCTGCATTCCGTTCCATACTGTTGCACTCCGTCTAGCTGTTTTTTAAATGTATGAACACGTCCTGTGTTATCGGTGGCTAATACAAACAGAAACACACACATTCAATAGCACAGCAGGGGCTTAGCATGGAATGTGTCCAGATTGAAACAACACAGATTCTGCATTATGATAAGCAGGGGCGGATTTAGGCATGGGCAACATGGGCAGTTGCCCGGGGTGGCATATTGTCACCAGCTAGACCCATACTAACCAGCATAAATCAGCCAAACCAGCATGAGATTCATGCTTATCTAAGCTAAAGCTAGTGTTTTCAGTGGGGCTGCTGCTTCCCTCATTAAAATCAACACGTCCAACCACATAGGCAAAAAATAATTTTCATCACATCAAATCATCTTATTTTGTGAACATCTCATTTGTCATTATTAGATTGTGTCATATTACATAATGGCAATATATTGGCCAAGGTGGTCCTGTGCTTTCTGGCATCAGCCATGGAAAACCAATACTGGTTGACCACTAGTCGTAAATGTGTATGTGTAGTCGTAATGTGCCCTACAAAACTGAAATTCTACAAGTTCAAAGAGATGTAAGCCCATCTTAATGTAAAGAAACAATTCCTGCTTCCAATCATAGCTGATTTAATAAATAATCTACATTTAATGATCAGCTTACCAGAGCTCTGCACAAACTGTTGATCATTACTTTTAATGGGTATTTTTTTCTGTATTTGTGTGTGTGAATCACTCACAGCTTGATGATATGTGGATGTCTGAAGAGCTTAAGGTTCTGAATCTCTCGTTTGATTTTCCCCACAACATCGAGACTGCGGATCTTCTGTCTGTTTAGGATCTTCACAGCAACTTTATGTCCTGTTAGCTGGTGCTCTCCAACTGTTGGTCAAACACACACACATCAATGAAGACTCAGCTGAAATACCATTACCAGCAGTAAGGTACTGTAAACATAGCTGATGAAAGATAAGTTTTATTCCAAAGAAAGCAAGCATAAGCACTGCAGGGCAGTGACCCCCAACGCATACCTTCTAAGAAAACAAAGAAAGAGAGACTTTCATTTCAAGGTCTGAGCCCTCCATTCACACAAACAGAACCTGATATACTCTGAGTTTGGACTTTCGTACACTAGCCATAAGACAACAGCTTATAGCATTAGATACTGCTCACTTTTGAGCAAAAATTATGAAAATAAATAGCCACATTTGTTTGGTTTGATATTTAATCAGTCCTGCACATTTTTGTAAAGAGCAAGATTTATATTTCTAACAAAACTCAGAAACAGGCCTGTACATACACAAGTATATTTTTCACATATTATAGTACATATGACTCATAATATACAATATATACATATATCCCAAGGGTCGGCAACCTAAGGCACGCGGAGGGGTAATCACTGGCATGCCAGCAACAGTGAGAAAGAAGCAGACTATTTTATTTATATGAAATTCTGCACCTGCATTCCAATCTACATCTTGATGTAATCCTTCATCATTATCACGTAGCAATGTGTTTTCATGAGCTGAATGGAAGGCTAAACAAAAAGTTAAATGTGAAGAGACTGCAGTATAACCAACAGACTCGTGCAGCGTGTGCAAACCATTTGCGCATCATGAGCCGGCAGCGCTTCACTGCCAGTTAATCGCGCGAGTAAACGCGCCCGCTTTCCTTCGGTCTGGCTGCGTGGATGACAGCCTACATTCTGTGTTTCATTTGTTTCTTTTTGCTTTCAGAACAACACGTCATGTAATAAGGAAAACACCACTATTAATCCTTGAGATTTCCAACCCAGCATACAGGTACACCCTCCTTAAACCATAGTCACACTCAAAACTACATTAGACGATTAAAAGAGAAAACATAAACCCACATTGTGGGATTCAAAAATCTGTGTCTATTCAAAATCTAAATTAAACCTGGAAATACAGTTTTAGAATTCTGCAGGTGCGATTCGCTGAAAAGGGCTAAATAGTTGATCGGATTGTGATGCGCGAATGGCTTGCACACACAGCGCGAGTCTCGTCACACTTTAATAGTGTTTAAGCTCCCATTCATCTGATGAAAACATGCTGCGTGATCACGAGGAAGGATTACATCAAGATGTAGACTGGAATGCAGATGCAAAAAACTTCATATAAATAAAATAGTCTGCTCCTCTCTCACTGTTGCTACTAGTGATTACATGATTACAATGACATAATATAAGAAATATTTAAAATTCCACACAATTTCGTGATTTGTAATCAAATAAGCAAATTTGTGACATTAACTTTGTTAACTCTTTTTGTATAAAAGGACAGGTTTTCTTTCATTAAAGAACTTAAAACGCTCTGTGAAAATTCACAAGCAGGATCATGATTATCTCATAATCATCGGGTTTTGCACAAAATTTTCACTCAAACAGTTATGCTGATAATATCACTTGTAATGAAAAATAAACGATTAAATTAGAAAAATGCAAAATAGAAACATTTTCACAAGTGGACTCAAACTTCGTAAAATCGCGTCGGCACAGCCACTGACCAGGAAAATAAAAAATGGCACTCTATGTCAAAAAGATTGCCAACCCCTGCATATACCCTCCATAATTATTCTGTGTTGAAGTTAATGTAGCAGAAAAAGATTAAGTACTTTCAACAATTAATAAGTTAAAGCTTGAACTTGAAAATATTAAGTAAATTCTACATTTGTACTCAATTCAACCATGTGGAAATTAATGCTCTAGCTTATAGGTAAATATTATTTATGATTGTTTGTTATCTTTACAATGCGGCATCATGTATCAATCCTAAAGTAGAAAACCTTGTCATTTTACAGTATTAGCTAAGTTTCACTGATTAATAAATTAAGTACTGTATATTTTACTTAACTTTTCAATGCTGGTGTTCCCAGCATGCACCAGGCATGAATGATTAATGAGCTTGCATGGCTTCACTATTTGCAAGTTTATTTACACCTTTTTATTCTTGATTTTGTTGTTGTTTGGTATCTTATTTTTTTGAAGTCTGAAGTTTATTTTCTACTAAAAATTACTCGTTCATGACCAAATAAATTGTCCGTTGATTGTTACGATCATCACGTTTTGAGTGTTTGAGTTTCTTGTTTCTATTGCCAGTAATGCAAGGTAAAGTTGTCTAATAGATTACATAGCATGCAGTAAGCTTTCCTGTGATAAATTTCCGTACGTCATGTGCATGATTAAAAGTTCAAAATGAGAAATGTTCATATATAATGTTCATTTAAATTTTATTAAGTTAATTAAGTACCATGTACATCAGATGTGTAGTAAATGTTACTGTATTAACTGAAACGTTTAAGTTAAATTTACTTACTTTAATCAATATTATGTTATGAAGTTAAGTACGGGTCAGGAGCTTCAGTTAATGTTCACATCAACCATCAGAATGGGGAAAAAATGTGAGCTCAGTGATTTCAACCGTGGCATGATTGTTGGTGCCGACGGGCTGGTTTGAGTATTTCTGTAACTGCTGATTTCCTGGGTTTTTTACGCACAACAGTCTCTAGTTATTACTCAGAATTAATCAATAATAATTATTGATTGGCAGTTCTGTAGACAGAAACGCCTTGTCAATGAGAGAGGTCAACGGAGAATGGCTTGACTGGTTCGAGCTGACAGAAAGGCTACTGTAACTCAGATAACCACTCTGTACAATTGTAGTGAGCAGAATAGAATCTCAGAATGCACAACATGTCCAACCTTGAGGCGGATGTGCTGCAACAGAAGAAGACCATGTCGGGCACTTTATTAAGTCCATAGTGTTCCTAATAAAGTGCTCAATGAGTGTGTATATACATTTCTAAAAACATTTACAACATTTACAATTATCACATTAAAACATTTATAATTATCTTGTTAACAGCATTATTTACTTAAAATGCACAATGAAAAGTGAGTATGCATTTGTTAGGCTACTTTTAAGAGCTATTTCTAACTGAACTGACTCTTAAAATTACACAGTCCTGGCTGTACAGTCTCCCCTTCCTGTCTATTGGTCTAGTTTGTGGGTTTGTCTGTCTGTCTGTCTGTCTGTCTCTCTCTACCTCTCTCTCTTTCTCATTCTTGTGTGTTGCAGGTGCCACGTGGAGAAGGCAAGCTCCGTTGCCAAGACAACAGCTCGTTACTCCACTCAGTTTATCATATCATTCCCATCACCCCTTCCCCATTTAAGCTCCTCTCCTGTTCTGTCCTGTGCCAGTTTGTTTTGTGTGTTAATTTGATGCTAGTTGGTCTGTTCTAGATATCGGTCAGTCTTTGTACTTTGTCAGTTTCTGAATTACTCTGTTTTGTTTCATTTGTTTTCCCTCGAGAGAGTTTTGGTTTGTTTTTGTACCTTGATTTGGTTGTTTTATAAAGACCTTTTAATTTGCCTCTTGCGTTTAGGTCCTTTCCTTGACATACGGTGACAGATTGGTATAACTTAAAGTTCTCAGTTTGATTCGGTCATGTTATTTTTTTTTTTTTTTTGTTTACTTGAATAAAATCAGTTAAATTATATACCACCCAATTTTTTTTTAAGTTATACCAGACAAAGCATTTTACAGTGTGGATGCAGGCAGGTTTGGGGATTAACGGAATACATGTAACGGGAATACGTATTTAAAATACAAAATATAAGTAACTGTATTCCACTATAGTTACAATTTAAATCATTGGTAATTAGAATACAGTTACATTCAAAAAGTATTTTAATTACTGAAGAGATTACTTCGCATTTTATTGTCATTTGTTTCATTTAATATTTAGTCCTTTCAGATGGAAAACATTTATACATATAAATGATGCGATCCAAAGTGCATTTGAACAGCGGTGAAACACTTTCTTATGATGTGTTACATTCATACGAGCAGACAGAGAAGTACGTTTGAAGTAAATTTGAAGCAGAAGAAATAGAAATAAACCTTGTGTAAATTGTCAGCTTTACGCAAAGCTATAATGCTATTTCTAGCCATTTTACATGCACATGTTACCAGGCACGATCATATTTTTTAACAAGAAAATTCATGTTGGATCATAATTTCTTTTTTTCTAGTAAGACCTTTGATATTAGGGAAAAAATCTTATTCTTGATAATATTTTTGTATTGTTTTCCTGTAAAAATATCAAAAAATCCTTAAAACAAGATCAATTTGATCTTGTTTTAGAAACAACACTGCATAAGATATTTAGGTTTTTCAGAGAATGTATTTTTAACATGTGTATTTTGTCTTACTGTACTGGCAGACTTTTTATAGTCAAAAAAATTGAAATAATCTACCAGTGCTGAAGAAGTAATCCAAAGTATTTCGAATACGTTACTGACCTTGAGCAATCTAACGGAATACGTTACAAATAACATTTTACAGCATGTATTCTGTAATCTGTAGTGGAATACATTTCAAAAGTAACCCTCCCAACCCTGGATGTAGGCAATACAATCCTGTCCTAAATATGGTCAAAAAGTGTAGTTAAGCTCATAGAGCTGTATACTCAAGGCAAAGTAACATGCCTCTAAGGTCTTGAAACAGTTGATGGTCACTTGCAAACAAATGTGCTTCCCCCATGGATATTTAAGTCCAACGACACCTGAAGCATGCCGGATAAAGTGTGAGGAGCAATATTCATACAACACTCTGATGCCTACAGCAAGACCCCTCATGTAGGTTTTGTTGTACAATCATTACAAAAAAGGCTTAATTTTTTTTAGTATCAGTAGTGTAATGTGTAAGTGCATGTTTTAGTATTTCTGTAGATTATTAGCATTTCGTTGAATGGTTGCGTCACATGAGAGCGCTTAAATCCCATGGGATCTTCTCATATAGTGCTTAATAAGGCTGTATTATATATAAAATAAAAAATAAAATAAATAAATAAATAAATGTTTGCCTCTCCTCAAGGTCATCTGCTCTGTACATTTCAAACAGACAGACCTCAAGCTGTTTTGCACATTTCGAACAAGCAACACTGGTGAGCTGCCCTATATAGATAGCATTTCGGGGCATCATTGACGCGAGTTCCAAAAATGCTGTGTGGTCCACAGTGTGTACCCATGTTTCCTTAAAAATGCTGTCTATGTAGGCAATACACAACGTTATGACACACAGCCTTAGTTTTGAATGTGTAATATAAGGCACAGATGATTACCAGGTACCAATGCACATATTATTTTATTACATTGTTACAACACATGGGCACACACTGAGATGTAATATGAGAAAATGTCTCTAAATGCGACTTGGAGTTTTATTTTAAAAGTATTCAGCAACGATTAAGGGCTATAGCTGTGCTAAAGGTCACTCTTAAAACGAGCGGCATTTTCACTCAGGCTTAGAATAGAAAATGAGACCAAGGTCAAAGTGATACTGCAGGTAAAATATACAAACTAAAATATTTCTCCCAGCGTTACTGGTTCAATAATAGTGAATACACTTTGGTGACAAACTAAAAAAAAGGTTTTAAAGGTTGAATGATCTGGGCGTTGAAGTGTAATGCAAATAACAGGTTGAAGTCTGTTATTCTGTAAATAATATTTAAAATGACTGGTCGCACTTAGGGAGGATGACAATGCATTACAATTTGTAAAACAGCAATTATTAACAATGTCTAATTGTTTTAGCCCCAAATGCCAGATAGTTCGCCAAATGTTGTGAAATTAAAGCTTAAGACTGCGAATGCGCCATCGCACTGTGGCGCTGACAGAATTCCCAGCACTGCGCAGTATTCTCGTAACAGGTTACGCACTGTCCGCGGTTGGCGGACGTTAGCTGCGCCTTACAATGCGCGGCGACATGCTACGTAAATTGCGTACACCGCAAATTCACCGCAAACAACCCCGAAAACATACATTCATACTTCAATCCCATGTAACGTCCGCACATTCTTAGAAAATGGATACACTTAACTCTTAACTTTTCCAAATGTTCCCACTCCGAGCGTATCTCCGAGGATGTAGTGTCCTATCTTTACCCTGCCTTCGTGTTTCTGCTTTTCAGCCATTTTACTATATGATATCCTTGGGCTGCCTTCCAGGAGGCGGGATTGAGCACATTAGATAGAGCTTTAAAAAAAACACACTCTGTGACGAGCTTTAACTGCTGATCTGAATTCAGCTTCAGGACAAACTCTGTAAATCGTCCAAAAACAGCAGCTCCTGAATCAGCCGATAAGGCGTTAACGGGTGGAAATGGGGGCGGTAGCGTTTAGGTAAACAAGTCTTACCTTATTTGGGGTTACACTGACACACTTATACTGTACAGGAGTCAACATAATCAGAACATACCATTGACTAGTGAGTTTGACTGATTGATATCGTTGTACCCTCCCATGTTGGATTATAAAAGAATAGTTAACATTATAAACTTGACACTTTTTGTTTCATTTGCTGAGTTTTGTACATAAGCAAAACACATATGTATGTAGCCTATGCAATACAGTATATATAAATTAAGTGCGTCCTCATGGCAACCAAAGTGGTATCAAGACAAGTCAGTCCACTCGGCTGCCATTTTTGGAACGCTGCCGGAAAACAATTTTCTATGGAAACGAGCGGCATAATAGTACAGCTCCAATCTACTTGAATAGGAAAAGACCTAAATCTTCGAAACTGCTTGTCAAGATTAAGATCAAAGGACATATGTAAAATAAGCTGTTAAATAGGACAACAATGGTATCATAAATTGTGCTTCTTCAGCTCAGATCATGCTAAAAAACGCAATTTTTCAGGCTGGTCCAGCTAATGCGCATGCGTGTTCTCGAGTTGACTGACAGATGATGTCTGTATCGAAAAGATGATTGGCTCTTTTACTGGTAAGGCGGGACTTCCTTTTCTACATCCGCCAATTCGGGTGTTCCAAATTCTCCTATTCATTTTAATACAAGTTTCCGTCACGGGCTAAACAGTCTTTGCTTTGGCTCACTGATTTCTACATTAGTAAAAAAAAAAAGAAGAAGAAGAAATAAAGAAAGCATGTGTAAATTGTGGGTACATGGATTTTTAAAACGTCAATTTCCAGACATATATGTCATAAGAAATCATATACTAACCGTTCTGTTTATATTTTTTGGCCAAAGATGATAATTATGTTGCTAGATCACTGGAAGTGTATTAAATAATTTCTACCACTAGATGGCAGTCAAGTCTCAGTGCTGAGTTGGAGAACCTGAAACGTTGAAAGGGAATATGTGTAGTTGAAAAATTGCCGCCAATAAAATAGACAACAAAAACAATACAACAACAACAACATCAGTAATGATAATAATAATAATAATCATCATCATCATCATCATCATTTTCAGAATGTATTTTTTGTTTACAGCATTTATCATCATAATCACCATGTCCCTTGGCCAACTTGTTTTTAGGCCTATTTGAAATTAGTTTATATGCTATTATTATATTAGACACATTATATTAGAAAGTTAAAATATTAGAAAATATCCATAACAGAAACAAAACCTGAAATGCTGTCACGAGTAGTCTACTCAATCTCTACATCTGAGCAATTCACTGAACCAGGTTTTGCTGGAATGACCGTCTTTTTTAGGTAAGCGTGTGCCAGCTTTGCACACGGCTCAGGTAAAATTTGGCACAATATTTATTTATTTATTTTCGGGCAGATTTGCTGCTTGTTAGTTCGATTTTCAAACAGTGCCCCACATCTTCTATTGGATTGGGGTCTTGCCTTTAACTGGGCCATTGCAGGCCGTTCATCTCTTTGTTCTGGAGCCATTAAAATGTAAATGTGAGCTTGTGTTTGGAATCACTGTCATACTGAAAGATAAACTTCAACCAAGCTTCAGTTTTAGTAGACTACAACAAGTTCTCATGCATTGCATCTTGCTTCATTTTGATGAAAAGCACAGCTACAGCATAATGTAACAGCAACCATAGACTGTAAATATGTAAAGATACACTGAAAGAGACACCATTTAGGGGACCTCAAATTGCCAAACACAGTGAAACCCTTCTGTGAACCTCTAGGCATCCTTTGATGAATGACAGTTCTCTGAGAAACGTCCAGAACCTTAAAGTAATACTCTGGGTTCAATACAAGTTAAGCTCAGTCGACAGCATTTGTGGCATAATATTGATTACTACAAAAATGTATTTTGACTTGCCCCTCCTTTTCTTAAAAAAAAAAACAAAAAAAAAAAGCAAAAATCTGGGTTACAATGATCACATTTACACGCACTTAAGAAAATGGTTTATTCCAGGGTTTTTGCAGAAAGAGGCATTCTGAACCGTCATGTAAACAAGAACGACGATTTCCTTACGCCGTTTAAGGGATTAAGAAAAAGCTGTTTAACACACCTAGGTTTCTCCCAGGGAAAGCTGCATATGTGGTCATGTAAACATACGCAGCAATCTAACAGGTTTTTGAGGAGTGCGCATGTGCGTGGAACAGACCGAATAACAAATGTCATAGGATGGAGCCCAAAAACAAGTCAACAAAACATTTCTGGGAGTACAGTGGGAAAAGCACATGCACTATAAACTATACCCATTTATAAACACCACTGTAAAATATCGACGGTCCCTCACGTTCGCACATAAGCACTTATACTTTGAGGGAATCCCGGAATTTTACATAAGAGGGAAACCCCACTATTGAAGCGCAATTCTGCTGCAGTTTGTGATAGAAAGTTAAGGGAACAAACACAGCAACAACTCTGGAATATCTGGAAATAAAGTGAAGCAATAGAGAGTAAAATAGCTAAGTCTTCCTCGGATACCATGTTTGTTATTTACACAAGCGTGGCGGGGTAATTACGTTGCTGTGGAGAAAGCTGCTTACATGCCACATGTAAACGGGAGTAAAGAGTATGCCGCTTATACAGTGCATGTAAACAAGTATGCTGCTTTCTCGCAATAACCCGCTTTCTGGTGTCCATGCAAACGTAGTCTATGAGGCACTTTCAATGGATGTGAATGGGGCCAATTTGTAAACATTACAATACTTACTGTTTCCAAAGTATTGCCACAAGACGTAAACAATATGCATGTTAACATGATTGTAGTGTGATAAAATCACTTACAAGCCTGTTCTGTGTAAAGTTATAGTCAATTTTACAACTTTGTTGCCATGATGCCATGTTGTCAACAAACCCATAAAACCATAAAATGAAATTTGTGAATGTAAGTGCTTTTATTGCCTTTAACCCCTCCAAAAATTGGCCCCATTCATTTCCTTTGTAAGTGCCTCACTGTAGCCTCAATTTTTGCTTTTTTTTTTTTTTTAAAGAAAAGGAGGGGCGAGTCACAATTTTTTTTCAATATTGTGCCACAAATGCTGTTGACTGAGCTTAACTTGTATTGAACCCGGAATATTCCTTTAAGTTCCTACAAGAACTCTGAAGACTGTCAAGTGTTCCACCATTAACCCCATCATAAAGGAAATGTTTTAAGGCAATTAAAATATATATTGAAGTTCCTTGATTGCAAAATGAGATATTAAAGGCACTTTCAAATGGGTGCAGTGTAGTGTAATTTGCTTTTTTGTTGGTTTGTTGTTGTTTGCTTTTCAATATTGTCTGACATAAAACAATGTCTCAATTAAATAGCCTATGTGATGTCTTAATGTCAATATATCACAAGGAATAAGTGGTAGGACTGAGCACTTTGCATGTTTCCAGCGGCAGCCGCTTGGATCAGTGCAGATTGTCGCGTGTCTGTGGGGTGAATTGTGAAAGTGGGCTGCAGGAGTGCGGGTTTTATTCAGCGTGGGTCTGGAGAAGAGAAGGGGGCTGAACGCTCACAGTCAAGGGAAGGAGGTGGAGACCAAAGAAGGATTCATAAAACAGGAGTTGATCTCCCAGTTTTTAAAACGCCGCTCTCAGTTGTAGCCTTCAAGTAGCGTAGAACTAGATCACTAACTACCGAGACGACTTATCACGCAGAGGGGCGATTCACTGTAACACTGCATCTGAGCTTTCATCGGAGAAAAGTTGAATGGACCTGAATGCACGGGCATTTCACTGTTTTGGTTAACTTTTCAGGACGTATTTTCTCCTGTGGGCATTTTAACTCCCATAAACTTTCTCCTACACGTCCGTACTGACACGACCACTTTACTGAATCTCTAATCTCCGTGTTGGCGTGGACTGGGATTTTAAAGGAAACACATAAAGACGAATTCTCAAATGCAAAACTATATGTATGAGAAGGCGATGGCACCCGAAACAAGAAACGGAGGAACATCCACGTTAAATAACAACGGCGTAGACAACCGCAAGAGGAAACTTTTAATTGCGCTCGATCTCTTCTGCCTGGTCCTGGGTGAGTGTTTATCATAGTCAAATTGTATAACAATGTCAATGTACATGCATGGAGTATTATATCAGCAGATTCAGGATGTAGAGTTTGCAGCTGAACAGTTAATAATATAAACAATTTATTTTGTATTTATTTGTTTTCAAGTAAAGTACCATTTATTTATGAAATGCATAACAATACAGCATGCAGCAGTAACTGCTGTTATAAAAAATAAATTAATAAAAAAAAAAAAAAAAAGCATTGCTGCAAAATTTAAAAGTGATAGAAATCACAAAATTATTCTAAAAGCCACGGAAATGTTAGGTTTCCGAAAAGGAGTGATTATTAAGAATAGGCTATGTATTTATGAAAAAAAAAAAAAGTGCAATATGGCATGTGCAACACAATGCAGCCCAAACTTCTGTTGATGTTTTTGAAATTACAATGCAAAATATCAGAGTAGGATATATATATATATATATATATATATATATATATATATATATATATATATATACATACATACAAGATGCTGAAATAAATATAATGCTGTTTTTTGAGATAACAATGCATAAAGCAAGTGCCTTTTTTTGCATTGTTATCTCAGCAAACAGAAGAATAACCGTTAAACACTCTTATCTCAAACAGTAGGATGGGCAAAGTTGGCACTCTTCTTCATATAGACCAGTTCCTCTTGTTATTCTCCATCAAATGTGCCTTTGAATTGTTTTAATGAGAGCTTGCTCTTGCATCAAATGAAGTGGGGCATTAATGTGAACTCCAGGTTCCTTTTGCGCCTTTTTGGCATCTTTTGAAGTGGCATATGAACATGCTTATTATGGTTAACCAATCAATTACATGTAACAGAATCATCTGTAGTGAAAACAAGTTCTGTAAACTTGACTTCACGTTCATTTATTTTTATATTAATGATGTAACATTTAACCATCATAGCCATGTGTGATTTGATCTTGCCAATTGGATAAGTTTATAATGTGAAAGTTTATTTAGGTTTGAAGTTCAGTGTAGTCAATTGGCCTTGGCATACTTGCCTTATACAAAGTACACAGAGTGTGTGTCACCGAACAGACCGTGATATCTTTAAATTGCTCACAGGCGCATGTTTTCTTCGCATGCAAAAACTATAAGCAGCTTTTTAAGGAATGCACAATGAAAACATCCTGGAGAAGTTTTTGATGTGCAGCCGGTCGCAACTTTCACCAGCTCAGCATGATATTGGGAGCTTGGGAGGTATGGGGTGGTATTGCCTTGTAGTTTAAGAATTGGGCTGGAAACCAAAAGATTGTAGGTTATAATAGCAAGGGACGACTCATGAACTATCCCCATTGTGCCCTTGAGAAAAACAGTTAACCCCTGATTGCTCCATGGGGATTGTCCCTGAAATAACTTGGGGAGCTTTGAACTGAAAGTTAATTAATTGTGCTTCAGAATTGTTTTGTGGTTAAAATTCTGTTGAAAAACGTATAATTGTCTGTTTCATATGCTATGACAACATGCGACTTGTGTTCAAAGAACTGTATATTTTTTCCTGGACAATCATGTTGGGGATGTCATATAGCTTTATTGTAGCCAAGAATTTAAGGTATGTGCCTATACAGAAATTTACCTTTGAAAATAAACCTTCCCTGAGAAATATTCACTGGAGTAAAAAGTTTGACAATTAGCCCATCTCCCTTACACTGTAAGCTTCTTTGGATGAACGCGTTAGCTAAAAAATGTACTTTAGTAATTAGTTGCTTGGAGAATGGTGGCGGCTTGATTTGTATCGTTCCGTTCAGATGCCTGGAAACCATCACAGTGTCAGGTTCTCATCTTTCCTCAAAGCCTGTCAGTTCAAACCCTCCTTCTTCAGAATGAAGGGATTAACAAACTTCAGCCCTCAACTTTACAAATTCTTTCAGCGAGACCTCCAACCCCCCACCAGCTGGCATATGCCTCATTTAACTTCAGCCACAGCATCATATCAACTTTCTCTCCCAGTTTTAGAGGCAGAATGAGTCCCGCTTCTTTTGTTCCCAGGAATGCGGGGTAGAATGGCTTAAACATGTCGCTTTAGAGAAGCAGGGCAAGGCTTTTGTAAGCAATTAGAGTCTGATCTAAAATGCCTGTGAACCTTCAACGGCATCCAAAACGGTTGTCATGCTTTGAAAAGATACATTACACCAGGTGGAGAGAGAAGAGGAGGAATATCAGTGACTGATGTCAAATGATGCGATTTTTAATTTACTGCGAGTTCCGTGACTAATAACTTCCTTTCTTAGACATATTTTAAAGCTGCTTCTTAATGAAAACGAACACCCAGCTCTTCATGTGCATTTTTTACAGTCCCTTTCAAACGCAACCAAAATGAGATGTGTGGCTTTTGTGCTAAAACATCATATGGAACAAATTCTCATAGAAAAAAGTTTCTAATGTAAGAAGTGTCACTCAAGTTGTGTCAGACACAAACAAACATGTTCTTTGTCATGTTTAAGAAAGAGGGCTTTGCCTGCTTTTTGTGGGGTTGATGGTGGAGGTTGTGGTGGTGGTGGGGGGGTGTATGTGAAAGAGAAGAGACTCATTTGGAGGGGGATTTGAAAAGGATGGGCGAGGAATGTCTGGTAGTGAATGGGCTTTGTTATTGCTGATAATGTGGCCCATCTAGTGATCAGGCACTTCAAGTTTCATCTGTTGTGGAGATCTGGAGATCTTTGTGTTATCACGGGCTCTCGCCATCTCCCACATGAGCTGATAACCACTTCTCTGTGAGCCAGTACTTAGTTCTCCTCTGAAACTGTTAGTGTTTCGACTAGTGGAGTTTGATTACCAGGGAACATGCATACTGATAAAATGTATGCTTTGAATGCTCTGTCAATCTTTCAATAAAAGCATCAGCCAAATGCATGAATGTAAATGTTTACACATACAATACATCCACACTGAGAGTGGCAATGCTTTGTTGCTGCTCATTAGTAGGTTATCAGTGCAGGCATTATAACCACAGTGTGTCTTATGCATTATGAATGTTAATGAACTCTTAAGAAAGCAGCCAGACGGATTGTAGTATGTTTAGCATTACCACCTGTTGAGATGAGGCTGAGAGGCTGGAGCTGAGCTCATTAGCATACAGTAGTTATAATAATGCAAAGGAGGTGTGTCCCTGAATGTCACTCCCCCCTGAGGGTGTCTGGGGTTGTGGGTCACATACATTCCTGCCCATGCCACTGATAGCTGAAATACTTTACATACAGACACAAACACCCACACAGTCTTTTCTCTTGCCCTCTCTTTTATACTTTGTAGGTGGCTAAATAGCTGTTTTAACTGCAAGTTTTCTGTTGGAGATGTTAATTGTTTGCTTGTGTAAATGGTTTTTGAAATATTCAAGGAGTAGTTCTAATTGATTCAGGTTAACCTATTAATGGGTGAATCTCAAATTTTACCCCAAAATCTAAAGAAAAACAAGCTGATTTTGCATAAAGCAACATTTCCTCTCCCACAAATTTCATAACTGTGTTGTGTCTGGTTGTTTTACTTTAAAATTCATTTTATTCTTAAGTATGATTCATATTAAGTTTTTATCAGTGTAAGACAATTAGAGCCTGACTGATATGGGATTTTTGAGACCAATACCGATTTTAGAGGTGGAAAATTCGCAGATTACCGATATGGTGGCCGATATAGTTAATTTTTGAGATTAACACAAATTGGTGGTATTCTTTTGACTGGATTTGCTAGATCGCTGGCTTATCTTTGCTTTGCAGGTATTGCAGACAACCACACCTTACTGCCTGTTCGCTGTCGCTTTTCAGCTATCTGTAGGTGATAGAGGAAAGAACATTTTATTTAAGATGGGCATTTTTAAGATGGGTATTTTTAACATGGGTATTTTTTAAATGTAGAGATAAGTTAATTTTAACTGATCATATATTTTACGTATAAAATATTGATCTGAAAATTAACTAGCAACTTTAGCTGTTAAAAAAATAAATGCAGTGGAAAAATTACAATGATTCCCTCTGAAATGTAGTGGAGTGGAAGTATAAAGTAATAGAAAATGCCATGGTAATACTCAAGTAAAGTACCTCTAAATTGTACTAAAGTACAGTTTTCTTGCTTATCAAATTATTCTGCTATATAAGTTCATGGGAAATGTTCAACGGTGGAAAACCAGACTTTTAAATATTACATTTTGTAAATGCAACAACTGGAGTTATTCGGTTGAAGGAGGTACCAAACTGCAACTCCTGAACAAAACAGTTTGGTGAATACATGTTTACACATTAGCTTCCACTCAGCTGACAAGGTATGAAAGTAGCTACGTGGTTAGCAAGTTAGCTATAAGCTCCTTGTCACAGAGTAAAAGATGGACGTTGTTTATTTACTTTCCAGCATTGCGTCTCACCAACTAGGTAATAACGTAGCATGAAATCAACACTCAACAGACACAATCCACCACCGCACAGTTGTCTGCTGAGCTGCAAAAAGATGCTCTGCTTACCTTTCTGCTACGTTACTGACTGCACTGACAAACTATAGCTGGCCAACATGGCAAACAGATGTGATAAACATGAGTGACTTGGTTGTCAGGGACAGTGTTAACATTATATTAGTTATATTGAAAATGGCAAATGATGGGGTCATTGTTTGTTAACATTCCAGTACGTATTTCACAAACTAGTTAGCAACTTACCGTGAAGACACCGCTTAACTCCGCACTGTCTGCAGAACCACCGTCAGCTCAGCTCTGTAAACAGTGGAGTCGGAGCACGCTCTGCTGGACAACCTGCGTTATGACACCAATTCTAAATCACCCCAAGCATTGTTTTCTGCATTATAAGTTCTGAAAAAAAAGTTTTCATATCTGCGCATATCAGAAAACACATACACCAATATATCTGTGAAAGGCTAATATCGGCCGATAAATCGGTCAGACACTAAATACAATAATACAGAATCATATTGTCTTGACACGTGTTTTTTTAATTTTTTTTATTTTATTAACACTAAAATAAGGTCTATTTGTTAACATGATGCATTAGGGATTATAACAGTGAACAATATTTTTAACAGCATTTATTTATCTTGGTTAATGTTAGGGCATTTTTGAGGAACTTTGTAGTTGAGTACTCTAACCCACAAAAACAAGTAATCGATTACTTGTAAATTAAAATGCAAGCTTTTAAATGGAAGCTATTAAACTTCCAAGTTTCTCGTACTGCTTCGCATTTTCTTTCCACCATAAAAACAGATCCTTGTCTGTTAGTATGCATGACTCAAACAACAACTGAATTTCAATAGAGTAGAATTTAATAAGAATCAAAATATTACAAGTATTGCCACACTTGGCTTTGCTTGAAAGCAAACAAAATCATCATCATGTCTCCTTGTCTCATCCGACAACTCGACGACACACATCCACAGTGCCCCTCAGTAAAGTCAGTTGTAACTTTGAGATTTGGTAAGAGATCCAGAGGGAAAGTACAGGATAATTCAACATTGCCCACGGCAAGCATATGTGCAAAGGGAAATCAATTTGCGAGAGTCGACTAGCTGGTGCAGAATGAGTACTCGATTAGTTGATTACTCGTTTACAACCTTAGTTAATGTTTATTTATAAAAACACAATCCATCATTGATAGTTCATGTTAGTTCTTAGTGCACTACCATGATGTATAAATATTTTGCAAACTAAATATAGTTTGTTGCATTAGAGTAATGAGAATGAAATAGTTTTTTGCATTACTGTTATAAATTGCGGCAGAGAATGTGCTTAATTGTCATGAAAATTTTGTTTTCTTTTTGAATTTGGGATGAAATTGCTCTAGACAGGCTTTGTGAGTTTCACCCTAATAACATTGATGCTTTCTATTAGGAGGTTTGCAACTCTTATTCATGAGTTCATTGTTCAAACTCCACAGATGCAAATCATATTTGACTTACCAATGACATTTAAACCTGTTTGCTGGCCTGAAAGACTTGGCCAAGCTGCTTCCTGGTCCCTGTCCTGGAAAGCATAAATTCTAAAAGAGGTTGGTTGTTTACTTGTAGGAATGCTACAAGATATCACCACTGTCAAAAGCTCTCCCAGAAATGAAACAACGTGAAAACTGCTTGGCCCTTACTCTTTCAGTAATAGGCATCTAACCTAGTGAGGACATCAAAGTGAAGGAAAAAGTTTGGCATTCGTGATTTTTGGCCGTTTTTAGCTGCTTGTAAGTTTATCCGTGGCATACCATGAGGGCGATTGTAGAGTTATGGAGTGCCAGAGAACCCTTTGGGAGTCTCTCTCATTTGGGTCTGACTGCATTAACCTCCACCTCTAAAGCTAAGAAGGTCTGGTCCACCTCTATAAATATTTTCCAGAATTTCTCAAATTCTTAATCACAGACCGAGGACAGCCTTTGCTCTTGAAGTGACATCTGGTATAATTTTCAGCCAGTGTGTATGCAGGGGCAACCTCAGGAAAGGGAGAGTAGAGGAAAAGGTAGTCTCGATAGACTGCCTCCCTCATTCCGAATCTTTGCCCTAGGTGTGGTCAGATGTGCTGTGAAATGTAATCCCTGCTTTTTTTTCCTCAGCCATTTCCCTGAGCCCCGAACCCTCCCTTTTTCTCTCATTCACAGCATGTAATTGCAGGAGACCGTCTAAAGCTGCCACATGATGTTCAGGAAAGACTTTGACTGGCCGTAGCTGTCAGTCATAGCCCTTTTCCACCGACATGGTTTGGGTGCGAGTTCCTGGCCTGGTGCGAATTTTCGAACTGTTCTGCGCAATTCCACCGCAGAAAAGGCCATTCCGGAGCCGAAAACCTGGTTTGACACCAGCCCCAAAAGCTTGGTGGTCTCTACGCAGGAACCGATTACATCAGGGGATGAAGGGAGTGATAATGTTTCGTCGCCATGGAAAGTTTTCCCAAACAACAACAACTGTAGCTACCGTCTGCAGCAAGGAGTGCTTCTTCACTCTATAACAACAATAAAAAAAACACAAAATTATCAGACATCAAAAGCGTTCAGGTAACACGACGAAATGAGTGCTCTACTTGCGATATGGTAAGATCCGAGATAAACTAGAGAGATAGCAAAGGAAAAAAAATACTCTACGAGAATGAAGATACAGCACGAAATGATGCACACCGCCTTCAATCGGACAATTGATCAAATCATAAACAAATTGAAAAACACCTAAGGGAGTACAGGGACCATAAAAAGGACATAAGCAGAAGTGACAGTGGACGGAGGAACGATGTTTTGGACTTAGACACCGACCAGCCTGCTAACTCATCGGGGCATTAAATTCAACCAGTAATGCTCATGATAAACAGTGAATCGCTGGTGTCCTCTGCAGCTGATCTCAGTAAGTTGTTATGTTTGCCAAATTTGTTAGCTTTCCTTACACTGTTGCCATCATATTTTGTGCATTGTTTTGTTCTGTAAGGGGATTTTTGACCAGCTACTCACTAAGTTTGTAAGATTGCATCTATCTGTTAAGTAAAACAGTGGGATTCTCAATCAATAATATTATATGCTTTGGCAAAAATCAAAGTATAATCATCTGCTACACCAGTGTTAATAATGATTGCTCTGTAACAGTTTACAGAACTTAGCAAGTTAAGCCATAGTTCATACAATGTAATGTAACGTAATACCTGTCGTCTTTAGTGTAGATCTTGAGCAATGTAATAATGATAGATTGCATTAATCCGTATGTTTAAATATGTCCTCAAAAACAAGAGTAAAAGCTCTATATAAACACTGTGACGCACCATGTTTGTTTATGTTTGAGGTAGTCACGTGAAATGACCATGTAGACAACAGGGGTGTAAATCAGACGTTTCATGAAGATACGATCTTGAATCAATTCTCTTGGCCTGCAATCCAATATTTCAAATCAAATCAAATCACTTTATTGTCACACAACCATATATACAAGTGCAACAGTATTTTTGCCGATACTTCAAAGTCTGCCACCAGACGATTCGATTCAGGGGCCTGCGATCGATATTCCGATATTATGTGCCTGTTTTACACAATCAATTAAATTTTTTTTTTTGCCCTCAAATGCAACCAGAATATAATTTGATTATTTTATTCAGCTCTCTGTATACACTCTGGGACATCCGCAACAAAATAAGGTACTTTAGATGTTGAATAAATTATACAGATAAATAATATTAAAAATAAAGTCACACACAAGTGATCATCAATCTTTTGATTACAGCTTATTTTTCAGTTGAATCCAATTCAAAATACTTACATACCCATGACTTGTTTCCAACTACCCGTGCTATCCTTGGTTTTCTTGGCTACAACTTCGACAGTTGTAATGAAAAATTCTGTTACAGTTAACTGGGATAAATGTTAGTAAGGGTGTTGATGTGTAGATGTGTAAAGTCATATGCTGGAGCTGAGCAGGTGTTTCTCTTTCCCTCATTAGTGCTGTTCAGAATGTCTGTGTTGTCAAGATGTTTCACATGATGGTTGAACTTCTCCATGGTACTTCAAAATAGCAAATTCTCATGTAAAAGTCAAATGGGTCGCATGTGCAACGACATCGATGGAAGCCCGAATTAATCACGCATGTGAGCCGCTCTGTGTTTGTCATGAGAGCTCACATTTTAAGGAGTGCCCGGTTGATGCGCTCTCACGGATCCTGTCAATGAAGCTCACATTTCGCTGATAGCCCAGTTGACGTGTGCGCATGCAGCACGGATAGCAGAGCACAATTTGGCTTCAGAGACCCTGCGCACATCCGTGTCCCACATGAAAAGCATATTTAGCACTCATAAAGTGAAATGAATGTAATAAGGTTGCTTCATGGCCTGACGGAAATGCGTATGGATGTGGCTGACATGAGAGTATTCAAATAAAGTTACATCTTAAAAAAAATTCTATATCAATATTTACGCATTGTTTCAATAACATTGGATCGTTGGTCATTGGATCATTACACCCCTAGTAGACAGTAACCCGTTACGTCACCATTTGGCTCTCAGGTCAGTATAAAAGCACGGCCGGTTTACAATAGGCTCCAGAATGCCACAGCCATGAACCAGCGAAGCACAGGCTCAGCACGAGAACCATCGCAATTTCGGTGGAAAAGGGCTATCAAAGAGACTGATGAAGTCCTCTTGCAGTAATGCTCCATTAACTTCTGCTGTTTCCATGGCTCTGATGTTTCCACATACCGTTTATACAGTATACACGTGGGTTTCACAAGACATTTAGACTTATTTTCAGAAGGTCTGTTCTCTGTTTAGTATGCTAGGAATGGTCACTCAGCTATACACAGGTTTCTTCTAGTACTTTAGTTCTGAAAAGTTTCCATTGGCTGGTGTTGTATTTTTCAGTATATTTGAACTTTTGCCATTGCTTGCATATGTTGCATCCTTTGTGTCACATTACAGCAGGGAAGTATGGTCTACAAAGTAGGTTTCTCTTATTGACAGTGTTCATATTAGTGCTGGGCGATAAAACGATATCGATATTTATCAGAAAAAATACATTTTAGATTTTTTGTGTACCGAACAAGAGAGTACTGACAATGAAATGCAGCTTTCGATGGAACACAACAGCAACTCCAACATTAATACCATTGCTGTTTATTTTTGTACTATTTTGTAAAAATCATGATCCATAGCACTGTCACAGTAAAGAAAGTGTTTCTTCTTGTGATGTTAATTTACAGTTGGCAATCCAGCTTGTGGTGCATTACCGCCATCTACTGAGCTGGAGTTTGGAGCGTCACAAGAACGTCTTTCAGTGGAGTCAAACGTCAGCTGAATACGATGAAATTGGCAAAATTTGTGTACACACCTGTAGAATTAAATTCTAAACTAAATATACTTTAAACATAGCATACCCTTTGCGTTTTACTTATAAACAAACAAGTTATGTTTACATTTATCTTGAGGTCTTACAAACATGTGGAAATCATTTCCTCCCCCATTAATGGTATGAAATGTATATAGTGATAAATACTGATATTGAACAATATGAAAAAATATATATTTTAAAAATATTTTTGTCCAAATCACCCAGCCCTAATTCATAGTACTAGGAGAGAGAGGACAGGAAATGATCTAGAGCAGGTGGGGGAACAGGATTTGTAAATGTCAATGCCTAATGTATCAGAGCATTTGTGCTAAACACCACAATGACATGGCTCCAGTGGTAACTTGAAGAGTAAAGTTTTTCATGTGCATTTATACAATTTCCTTCCTTCAATTAATGAAGATTCTGGTTATATAAATGAATGTAAACTCTAAGTTTGGTTAAAGTAGCTTTTTAGCCGCCATACAGACAAAAGTGAACTGAAATCTTTGAGAAACGGAGAGAGATTGAAACTGATCCCACAGATTAAATACGCTGATACACTTTCCCTTTTACTTGTGATTTGCATGAAAGGGAATACAATTTTTAATTTTAGTGTCTTTAGTGTTCATTTCAGCAGGAAACTGCTGCCATGTAAAATCATTTTGCAAAAATATAGGTAGAAGAACAGGTTGTGTCTACTGTATTATGAAGTAGTTTGTGAAACTCTAATTTGAAGTGCGATAAGCATTTTTAAGACAACTTTTTTTCATTCAGGAGACATTTTTCATACACTGGCACTTTCCAAAAGTCAAGCTGAATTCCCTGAAACCTGACACAGCATTTCAGATGTTATTCCTCTGAATCAGAGGCTGCTAATGGATGCCATGTCCCATAGCTGCTAATGGCTTCTTGGGAGTCATTCAGACCCGGTGGGAGCTGTTATTTTGTAATAGTCAGCATTAAGGCTGGATGTTTATAGTGTGATGTAGGAATGGGTTCCATATGAGTGCTCACTGAGTACAGTACCGTCATCTGGCTCTCAGACAGTGTCACAGACTGCCTTGCCTCAGCCTCACCACTAGTAATGACGCTGTCAAAACATAGTGCCCACGCTCTGTGTTTGTGTATGTTTAAGTGCATGTGTGTGTGCGCAGTGTAGCATGTGTCTGGCTATTTGTACAAGAACCTGTGAGGGTGTTTGTGTATGTCCAAATGTGTGTGTGTGTGTGTGTGTAAGAGAGGGTGGTTTCTGAGGTTGCTTGCCATGTAGTTTAATTATATGCTTGTAGAGTTTGTGATGAAGTGGCCTGCCATAGGTAGCAATTAGACAGGCAGACATGAGCATGGGTGACCATCAGATGGCTGTTTAGACCCTCTGTGTTTGTGTTTGTGTTTGTGTGTGTGTGTGTGTGTGTGTGTGTGTGTGTATCTGGAGTGTTGGGTAGGGCTGGGCAATATAGCTAAAAATTATATTTCAATATATTTCAGCCTTTTGATGATATTCAAATTATATGTTAATATTTAGATACTTGAAAACACTTTTAAAAAATATTATTTCAACCTAACAGACATTTTTAAGTAGGTTTGCAAAATGTGTCAAATACACTTAAGATCTAGTTAAATATAATCAAAGCATGGTTTCCTGTTTTTCATTAAAAAAGGATGAAATTTAATATATGTTTAAATGCACCAATATAACAGTACATATTAAGCAGCCATTTTTACCTACTTTCCTATTTTTACTATATGTAAAATACCACATGGAGACTCCATGTGAACATTTTTGATAAATGACATGATTTGAATCAGAGATTTGAATCGATTTATTTATACATACAGTTAAAAGTGACTTACGGAAATAAATTAAACATACCTTATGAACAACTGTAATGCCATTGTTGCTACTGATGAAAACATGAAACTAGTCTCATGACATGGTCTTCGGGGAACCCAATGGTCAAATGAAAAGTGCATTAAATTCATTGCGATGTTCACAATGTTGTTAAATTATCACCATTCACGCCTGTGAACATCTGATAAATCATCCAACCCTACTGTAGGGAACAGCTTTATCCAAATGGTTTTCTTAAGAGCGCTTTCTTGTCATAACCCACAACACTTTTCAGTTTAGTTACGGTCAATAAATTCCTCCAAGTGTGGTTGCTGTTCAGTGTGATCAGTGGACGTTTATCTCTCGTGATTTACAGTTCTCTGTTTGCGATCGAACAATAGTGTAAGACCTTATCAAGTGTGGAATCAAGTATGAAAAACCCCTGCTGTGCTTGTATGCCTCTCTACGAGGTAAACACACAAATTGTTCCTTTGTTTGGATAGTAATTGTAGTCTATTTTCTCCCGGTGGTCTATATTGTATCCTCTCAGCTATTGTTTCAGCGAATGAGGTATTGTGTGTGTATGAGTGTGTGTGGTGTATCAGCCAGTCAACAGCAGTAGCTGTAACAGTGGCACGACTTTTCTAAACCACAGTAAGAAACAATTGCCTCAGTTAGCTCAGCTTAATTATAATTCCAGGGTGTTTACAGGAATGTGATTTTCGAGGAGTATGTGTTTTTTTGCATTTAAAAATGTGTGCATTTGTTTTCTGGAATGGGATTTCTTGCAGTGTGGTCATCTGTTAAACCTCAGTGACCGAAAGGCCAAGGGTGACCTTAGCCCTCTTCATGCACTCACCTCTCGCTCTCTCTCTTGCTCTTTTACTTTTTCTGGGTCATATGGATTAAGTCCAGGGTGCTCAACATTCTTGAGTGTAAGCCTAGCTGGCCCCTAAAGGGCAGTCACACTGTGTTCATTCATATGCTAATGAGACCTGTGTCACTAAAGCTAATATTCAGCTAATGGCTTAGATAATACTCAGATGAAACGGTATTCAATATAGCTCAAATACAAGTCTTTTCAGTTTCAAAATCATTGTTTGCCATGCTTTTGCAGTCTGAATTCTTCTTAACTCGAATTAATACATTTTTTCAAATAATATTTCTCTTTTAAAATATAGTATTTTTTCTAAGTAAGATATTATATGAATGTAAATCTCAGCTTTTTAAAGCTGTGAAGTGCCATCAAATATATCAATGTGAAAGGGTGAGAAAGATGGTCATGGAGGGCTATATGAACTGTAGATCACCCTTGAGCTGCATGTTATATTATCAAACTGAATAATATTCACCTGTTTTAGTGGATGACTCAAGGGTCAGCGCTAGTGGTGATCAAGAAATTTGAGGCAGATACCGAGCTCTGATTTTTTTTAACACTAAGATTGACTGATACCAGTTTTTTTTTTTAAGTGCCCTTTGCCACACTTTTTCAAGTTATATGCTGCAGTTACAGTATATGTTTATGCCCCACACAGTAAAATTACAGTAACACTTTACAAAAAGGTTCCATTTGTTAACATTATTTAACAACATTACTGTAGTTAACATGAACTAATGAACTTAACATTAGTTACAACATATACTAATACATTTTAAAAATCAAAAGTTGTATTAGCTAATGCACATTAACTGCACTATGAACTAACAATGAACAATTGTATTTTTATTAACTAACATTGATTAATAAATGCTGTACAAATATATTGTTTATTGTTTGGTCAACTAATGTTAAAGAAATTAAACCTTTTTATAAAGTATTACCAAAATTGCATTAAAATTACATTAATTGTGAATTGCTAACATTGTATTGAAAACAGTTATTAATAGTTCTGTTGTCAATATCAAAAGGTCATTGTGACATACTGGCAACCAAAAACCATGAGAGCATCACACACAGCAGAGATACTTTCAAAAATAAGAAAAATATATCCATTATAAGCTCTAAAACTGCTCTAGTGAAAAATCATTTATATCTATGATTAGTTTACTGTCTTTTGGCATCTTGTTGTAACACAAATAACTAATTATTAAGCAAATGAGTGAAGACACGGTGCCGTTATTGAAGGTTAATCAGTTACATCTGTTATTAGTGGTATTGTGAACAACATTAATCTGATTTAAATCGGGATCCTCACAGAATAGCGCTGGGATGAGTGACTGATGATGAGGTATTGAGAGCACCTGGAGAGCGTGCATGTTTGATTGACACCGAGAGCACTCATGTTAAAGAGAGTGAGTTAGTAGCCTCTTTGCAACGAGTCAGAATAACTACCGAAATGACTCTAGAAAATGGGCAACTTAATATTCATACACGTGTAATTCTTACACATTTTTAAAAACAAAACAGCATGGGGGTAGCTCAGGGAGTATTGACGCTGACTGCCACCCCTGGAGTCACGAGTTCGAATCCAGGGTGTGCTGAGTGACTCCAGCCAGGTCTCCTAAGCAACCAAATTGGCCCGGTTGCTAGGGAGGGTAGAGTTACACATGGGATAACTTCCTTGTGGTCTCGATTAGTGGTTCTCACTCTCAGTGGGGCACGTAGTGAGTTGTGCGTGGATCGCGGAGAATAGCATGAGCCTTTACGTGCGTAGTCTCCACGGTGTCATGCACAATGAGCCACGTGATAAGATGCGCGGATTGACTGTCTCAGAAGCGGAGGTGCCACCACGAGGACCTACTAAGTAGTGGGAATTGGGCATTCCAAATTGGGGAGAAAAGGGGATAAAAAAAAAAATAAAAATGGCATATACATGTGAATTAAATAATGTCTGAAAATTTAAATGTAAGATTTAAAGACGAGTATCGTCCGATTTCGATCAGTGGCCGATCGATCAGTGCACCCCTAGTCAGCGCATTTATACAAGTCACATTTTGTAATGTAATTTAGTAAGGAGTGTGTTGAGTCTTGCTGGCTCTAAAACTCAATTTCTGAATGTAATTCAATATTCCCCCCTATCAACAGATGCTTGTTCAAATTTATGCAGAGGAATGCCAGTTAAATTTACAACTTGTGGAAATGCTAGTCTTTATGCCACTTTATCAGACTTGCTGTTTAATTTAGTTAATTGAGTTATGTGCTCAGCAGATGCTGTGGATCAGCACGCAAGTTCCGACACTTGGAGCCGTAGTGCTCAAACGAGCAATGTGATTTAGAGTCTGTCTTGTAACATTTCCAAATCCCATTCCCCATTAAAAACTGCCCAAAAAAGTGATGTATACAGACCTTATTCAAAACATTTAATTAAGAGGCTGTGTGGGACAGAAGGACAGTCTGTTCATTGGTATACACTGTATAAAGATGTATAAATATCCTAGATCACATCTAAATTTACAACTTGTGTTTTCTGGAGTTTTGTTTGTCTACTAATTTCTTTCATCAAAAGAACTATCAACACAAATTTAAACAACGGAACAAGACATCGAGGGGAATGTAATTCTATCCGTCACAGTCTCGTTTTCATTCATGTCAAAATTTAAATATTGCGCTACTATATTTAAATAAGGTTCATAGAATATGAAAGAAACTAATAATAAATACTTTGTCTACCAGTGCCAGTATATCAATACTAATGGACTTGTATGTAAACTTGTGTCTATTGTGTCTGTCTTTTTCTCACTCTGGGATGTTTCCTGGTGGGTGGAGTAGGTGTAGGAGAACAATGCTGTGATTGTTTAAACCATTACTCTTATTGTTACTGTGTCATTGCAGAAGCGTACACCCACAAAAGATGTATTATAAATATGAACGCTTGGATAACACTCACGGACTACACAGTAGTAGACAGTTGCATATACACACAAAACAGACACATTTATACAGTGACATACTCTGAAGCATACACTAATTTCCATGATCTCATGCTCTCACACACACCACACAAAAAGCCAAACAGTCTAAATGCAGCTCCCATTCTCTGGTAGAGTGTAGATTGCTATGTTCAGACAGCTTGGTTATAGTGTTAAGTTGTTCTCATGAGCTCCAGGGCAGGGTGGGATAGAAGAGCAGTCCCAGGGCTCGACTCCACTGAAGATGCTCACGGGCAGGCTGTGGTGGCCGGGGTTAACCCATAAATGTATTCACCTCGAGGATTATGACACACCACTGACTCTAGGGTCTGTGAAGTGGGCAGAGGGATGAAAGGATTGATGGAGAGAAAAGAAGCACTCCATTGGTCCAAATCAGCTTCTCCTCCTGAGCTACAGGGGTTTATTGCGTTTTATTGGCCTTGGTAAAGAAATGCTACAAAGAGGGTGAGAGAGGCAGAGAGGAGAAGTATGGATGCAATGATAACGTTTTTTCTTAATGAGTTTAGAACATCTATAATTCATTGTGTGAAACTGATTGGGAGTACTCTGTGTAAAGAAACAAAAACTTCTAACAATACATTATTTCATTATAAAATAGGAAAACAAAAAACAATTACATAAGAGCATGTGCAAAATGTATTGTTAACTAGTCTGCAGGATGCAGCAGCAAAAATAACAGTAATTCCAGTGAAAGTCTTCAGTAAAAAAGAACCCAGTTCTCTTTACACATTTTAACTTGTATCTTGACTTGTAAATGGTTTCAGATCTTTCTCTATCTCTCTCTGTTACCCGATACCCAATCCGGGTAAGAAAATGCCAGTATCAGACCTGATACCGATCCAGGTATCGGATCGGTGCCATCCCTAAGGAGAAGAGGTAGTTGGGGTTTGTTTTTTTATTTGCACTTTACTGTAAGAAGAAAATAGCTGGGTTTGACCAAAGTCCCTTTCAGGGTAAGTCAGTTTAGTTGGAGGCCATCTTGGAAACACTTCTGGGCAGCTGTTTTCTATGGATAAGTGCAGTATGAAAGTACATCTCTTATCTAGATGTGGAATGTGGAAATGTGGAAAGACCAAAATCTCCAAAGCAGTTGGTCAAGATTACGATCAAAGGACATATTTCAAATCAGAAGTAAAATCTGACAACAATGGTATCATAAATTGTGCTTTTTTAGTTCAGATCACGCTAATTAATGCTGTTTTCCTGGCTGGACCAGTTAATGCGCATGCACATTCTTAAGTTGATTGACAGGTGATGTCTGTATTTGATAGGTGATTGGCTATTTTACCTGTAAGGCGGGACTTCAGTTCCGCCATATTGGGTGTTCCAATTTCTCCCATGCATTTTAATACAAGTGCTCATTGTTGGGCTAAATAGACTCTGGTTTGACCAAGCGCCAGCATGCACCTGTTCTATTTATCTATTTTTGAAGGGGCACCAATGACATAGACCACCAAGAGGCACTGGTTCATTTGGTGCCCTAGGCAAGATAACACATGACTTAAGGATTAAGAACAGTTTTTAACTACTTATCAGTTCTTTATATAAATGTCGGGTAGTCTAGTGGGTCAGTTTTTGCTTACCATGAAATGAAAGTGTGACTTGATTGGACTGACCAAATTTAGATATGTTAATGCATGATTTCTGCCACAACATTTTAGACAAACACTTTTTTTTTTTTTTACCTCAGTTATAGTGCAACTTCATTTTCAAAGTTGCTTTTAAAATCCAGAAAATCTGTCTCACAAATCATAGCACGTGCCCCCTCAGTTTGGTTGGTACATGATGCCTCTGGTTTGACCTTTGACCTAGGGAATCTGGCCAGCACTTCTACAGTGTGATCAACATTTCCTCACCTAAAAGCAGAATAAACTAACCCACCAAGTACACGACACACTTGGCACATGAGAGCCTTTAGCTGCTTGATTTATTGTAATCTCCAGACTTTTATTTTGACATGTTAGGCCCATTTACTGCATGATTTAAATAAATGTCGAAACACTTATTTTCTTAGAAGAAACCACTCTAAATCTTATGTATTTGCTCTCGTGTCTTCTGCTGGTTAAATATATAATTTGCTGGTCTCCTGTTGGGGCTGTATAGACTGGGTGGAGAAGAGATCAAAAAGGTAAAATAACAGGTCAGATTCTATACGTTTCCATTAAACCCCAGTACTATGTGATTTTTGCTCCTGATGGGCGATATGTATGTATGAATATATATAATTATTTTTAATAAACATCTCACTGGGGAATGTTTGTTAAACACCTCACAGACAGCTTGATTACATTCTCTTTTAATAGTCCTTTTCCAGTAAACACTTGTAACATTTGGAGCATACAAGGATTTTGCAATGCTGCCTCACAATTACTATCTGTCCTAAATTATACTATGATTTGGGAAATGCTAATTCTTATCTTGCATATTGAAGCTAGTAAGCCAAAGGTGCCTGGATGATATGCTTTTGTTTTTTTTCTGGTGGATTTTTGAAGTGTGTACATTACTGTGCAAAAGTTTTAGGCACTTAAGATGTTTCACAAAAATGTTTGTCTTAAGATGGTTATTTATATCTTCAGCTTTAGTGTGTCTATAGGAAAAATACATTTTAGACTTCCAAACATTACTTTTGCAAATAGAAAATATTAGAATAGAAGAACAGGGTGCTCTGCAAGAGATGTCATGGCCCCCACAGAGCCCCCAACTGAACATCAAGTCAGTCTGGGGTTACATGAAAAGACAGAACCAATTGAGACAGCCTAAATAGATAGAAGAACTGTGGCGAATTCTCCAAGAAGCTTGGAACATGCTATCTGTCAACAACCAAGAAAAACTGTGTCCAGGTGTACCTAGGAGAATTGGGTCTGTTTTAAATGCAAAGGTGGCCACACCAAATATTGATTTAGGTTTTTTTATGTTTACTGGACTTTGTATGTTGTTAACTGATAATGAAAACTATTTATAGCATTATTTTTGAAGACATCCTCACTATGCAACATTTTTCACAAGTGCCTAAAACTTTTGCACACACACACACACACACACACACACACACTACTGGTCAAAAGTTTTGAAACACTTGACTGAAATGTTTCTCGTGATATTAAAAATCTTTTGATCTGAAAGCGTATACTTAAATGTCTGAAATTAGTTTTGTAGACAAAAATATAATTGTGCCACCATATTAATTTATTTCATTATAAAACAAAAATGTAATACAAAAAAAGTTTTTGAAATTGATGACTTGGACCAAATAATAAAGAAAAGCAGCCAATAAGTGCCCAACATAGATGGGAACTCCTTCAATACTGTTTAAAAAGCATCCCAGGGTGATACCTCAAGAAGTTGGTTGAGAAAATGTCTGCAAATTCTAGGCAAAGGGTGACTACTTTGATGATGCTAAAATAAAACACAGTTTTGATTTATTTTGGATTTTGTTTAGTCACAACATAATTCCCATAGTTCCATTTATGTTATTCCATAGTTTTGATGACTTTACTATTATTCTAAAATGTGAAAAAAATTAAAAATAAATAAATAAAATACATATATATATATATATATATATAAGCAATATCACACAAGAAAGAGTGTGATATGGCCCTACATCAGCACGGCTGTTATTCGGCCGCAGTATGTAATCACAGCTGTGCTGATTTAGAGCCATAAAGCACGATTGCGAGTGTGATATTGCTTGTATACAACAGATCAATGAACAAGTAAATAAAATAATGAGGAGAAAGTAAGGCTGTCACAAAAAAAAAAAAAAAAAAAAAAAAATGCATTTGTGCATAGAACTACTTTCTTACACCACAGATCAGGATCTGCCGTTGCTAGTTCAAAATATGTGCCCAATCCTCCGTTACTAATTCAAAAACGCCACTTTAGAACTAGTAACGACAGTTTGGGCTGTTTCTAACAAGTTTTTGGAGAAACAAGGATGTGTGAACAGTAAAGCAATAGCTGTTTAACTCTATTCCTCATCTTTAGTGTTAGTCAGCTTGTTGAAGATAATTTTCTCTGTGTTAAAAATAGCCATCTGAGTGGGGTCTTCCCTGAGTATTTCATGGTAGCCTGTTTGTTTCTCTCCTCTGCCATGTTGAATGTTGTTTACATCTGAATTCTGTTCCTAATGCGGAAACTCTCATAGGTAAGCACCTTGAGCATGTGTGATTACTTCGTCTGTTGTGTATCTGAGCTGTGATAAGCCTTAATGCTGAAGCTGTGTTTCTCAGTTGTAGTCTAATAGTAATCCAAGTGATCATGGAGTGAGAGGCAATCGCCGATGACTTCAAAGAAACCACTCGCTGACTGGCAGCGCTGACTGAAATGAACGTCAGTTCAACTCGCTCGTAACACACAAAAATGGTCTTTTGATACCACCTGCTGGCTGAAATCTTTAATGTCACAAGGAAAAATGAAAAGACGAAAAGTGAAGATATTATTTTAAGGTTAGCTAAGATGCTAACGCTACACACAAATGCAAATAGTATAAAACAAAGGGGGTCTTTAGTGTCCAAACACAATTTTTTATTTGATAGTATGACCAAATATTTTGAACAGTATGGGTTTTCCCAGCGAAGTGCATATTTTTAGTGCAAATATGGACTCACACCAGCTAAGTGCATACTTCCAAGTGTGCAGTACAAGTATGCAAATTAGAATAGCATACTACCATACTACTATTACCATTCTTGCAGTAGCTTTATACAACAATAGTAAGAAATATGAATAGTACGCGATTTCAAATTTATACCTAGTCTAATGCGTAGAGTGCTGTCAGCCCCACGGCAAGGGAGCCCACTCAGATGCCCATGTGAAAAGGCACGACGCTGGAGTCAATTTCCATGACTAAAATTGCTGTGCGTAAGCACATGCTTTGAGCTGGGCCCCAGCCCCACAGCCTATCTAATGTATTGAGAGAGTGAGAAAGGTAGGATTGCCAGTGTGCACAGCTACGCTGACCTCAGCAGCTCGCATACACAAAACTAACAGAGTGATACAGAGAGAGAGAGAGAGAGAGAGAGAGAGAGGCATGGTGGCAGCAGGGGTCCTTCTCACATACATTACCAAAAACAGACAATAATATTTCTCAGCCATGAACCAAACAAACAGTCAAATGCCTGTTTGGCTTCCAAATATAACACTTCCCCTCACCCTGTGTCCTATTTAAGATTGAAGCTACAAGGGATAAATCATATATTTTGCATCTGAATTTTTGTTCTTTGACAAGTGGCACACATTTTGCCGGTCACTTGGTTTCTATTTTTGTTGTGTTGCACTGGGTACAACCATCCACAGAAAACTCTAATTGATCCAAAACCATGCCCTACATAGCTGTTGGCCTATATTAAACATCAAATGTGTTCTCATTGGCTGCGATTTAGTCACTTTGCAGCATGTCTTCAGACAAATTACTTGACGGCCACAAAGTTACAGCGCGGCATGTACAGTTCAAATCCGGCTTGAGTCATTTCCCAATTTATTCACTCTTCTGTCCTATTAAATTAAAAAGCCTTGAAATAATATCGCTAAAAAGAACGTGTTGCATCACACCTGGTTAGGACACTGTGCAGACATCAAATGGTCAATCATTTAACTCCAAAACACCTGCAAAGTGAGCTTTTCGATGCATGTACTCTCTGTTACATAGACACAGAGGTAATATTGATTAGGATCTCAGACTGTAAAAAGTTTAGTAGGTCTGGGTTGACCCACATTGGTCTGTATTGGATTGTGCTCTTCTGTTTATCAGGGATAGTCTCTGTCTGACGAACCAGTAAGCGATGGGTCATGGATCTGTGTTTAGGATGCAGGTCAGTGCTTCTGTAGAGAGGAAATGTACAGAGCTCCACAGTGACCACACATTCCAGAGGTCAGGGTTCATATGTCAGAGGTCACAAAGAACGTTAATCTCTGTGGGTGTACGTATGTGTGCTTTTTAGTGTTTAGTCTGTGTGGGTTTTGTGGATTATGTGTCAGGGTGCAAAGAATGGATCTGTTTGCGTTTCGGAAATGTCAATCAAGTTTGAAATGCACCTATGACTTCTGAAGAATCCCATGCTGTGTGGTCCCATTCCAGCGAGCAAGTTCAGACACTTATATAAACAGCATGTCCACACATAAACACACACACTGTTCTAAATATACAGTGTGCATCCTATTGTGACTTTGCATTAGATTTCAAGGGCCACACTGGTGTCCCTCCCTCCATTTACCTTTCTCCTAGTAATTAATGAAGCCCTCCTCTAGTGTTTCCCTTGTTCCCAGCAGGGGTGGCTCTCTCTTTTGTGTTTGGCTTCAGTCTTTCAGCCAGTTAGAGTCTCATGAGAGCTGGCAATGAGCCGCTCATTCTCAACAATTCCCACAGGGGCTTCATACCCGTTTTCTTTCTCATCATCATCTACAGGCTCCCACATTGTCTGAAGGCCCTGGCCCACAAGCCCTCAGCAGATCACCAATGATAAAGCTGTCAATGGAGCTGAGAACTAAACAACAAACCCCCACCCCACCCCTTAGTGACCTCAGAGGATACCATTGTATCTCTGCCTGCCAAAATGCTACATGAAAATGTTTCTATTCTTACAATCTCTCACAAAAGAGAGCTAGTTGTACCTGGAGAAAGCTATCCGTTAGGATTCCCATTCATCTCAAAAGGCCATTCATCTTGGCTGGCGCAGGACCCCCTGGATGTCTTTGCTCATGGGTGCTTGGTTCTGAAGCCAGGTTTTTTGCGGCAGTTACCAAAGCCACAAATGCCATGGGACTGCAGGAAACTTAAGTCATGACAATGTTGATTGGCTGATGGCAGCTTGACAAGGAGCTCCTGAGCTAGGACATGAAAGCCAGTAGACAGGGAAAAATATAGGTTCATTTCATGCTTTTAAGGGCCCTACAAAAAATCAGGCACTGGCAAAAATATACTCTTATGTTATTAAATATGTGCGATTTATATGTTGCTAAAAATTTAATTCCATCACAATGTGCCAAGAAGCTCTGAAATCGCTGGAGATAGCTATCTGTTAGCAATCATATTAATTTCAGTGACATCTGCATGGCTAGTGCACAGTTCCCTGGAAGTACACAATATGGAGGCTTACATTTTTGCTCTGGGTGCTCAGTTCGGGATCAGGTTTCATGTGGCCCATCACTCATCAATGGCAACAGACAGGGAAAATTTAATTTCCATTTGACGCTTTTAAGAGCCCTTCAAAAACAATCTGTCCCTGGAAAAATATGTACTTTAACATAACGAAATAATTATGGTTTTAAATCTTTCTTGTAATCAATGAACAACTAACCTTGCACACCTGAAAAAAAGTAATAGATAGGTGCGTAGGACACGAGCTGTAGCAAAGTCAATAAAAAGAAAAAATCCTGCACGCTACCCCAACGTTGCCATTTAGTAGTGTGTGGGATTTTTTTTCTTTTTTAAATCTTTCTTAGAAAAAAATAATTAGTCAGAAAACACTGCTAATTTTAAATGGCTGTCAATGGAGAAACATGCTTTTTGCCATCAAAGGGTGTAGTTCCAGCATCTATCAGCCAGGGCTAACAGGTACCTGCTTACCAGCCAATTCCTGACCCCCTGGAATACACGGCTATAGGGGTAAGCGATATGACCATCATCTTATATCATGATATGAGTAATTTTATATCACGATAACGATATATATAACGATATAGTAAAAGTTTTCTGGAAAATCAATAAAAATGGGTTTATATATGAAATAACCATATTGTAATGTCTATTTTTGGATCTCCAGTCAATGAATTAAATACTTTATAAATTAAAACTACTTCCTCCTTATCCTGAACAAGACAAACAATGTCAAAGTAAATAAATAAAAATCAACTTGTTTTCAAAAATCAACCTTACCAAAATGCTAAATATAACAGTATGTCACATTTCAGTTTAAAATGTTGTTGACCAATATTATTATTATTATTATTATAAACTGCTCAAGAAACTTGAGATCTTCTCAAAGCAATGCGACAAAGAAAATAAAACATTAAAAAAATATCCAATGAAAATAAACACTTCTTGAAGAAAATATCACTTCTTGCAAAATAAACAAATAAATAAATGACAGAATCAATGAGGTGTTCATCTTTTGGCTTTCATAATATTCTTTTGCGTGCTTCATTTGAGGTGGTAAAACAGATTGCTTGTAATACGAGTGATTATCGTTTTGCGAAACAGTTTGCAGATTATATTTTTCTGCTCTGTGCACCATGTCGCACCTAATAACAAGCTCCTCTTCATTTTCTTGACCTGTTTGGGAGTCGTCCCGTTGTGTGGAGATTTCTTTCTCCATTAGGGGTTTTCCTGGGTCATAAATGTATTGAGTTGTGCGAGTGATCATGCTCTGAGCTCTCCTGACCCTGGATCACAAATATCGGAAAGCCTGCTGGATTCGCATGCACTTCAGAGCTCCAGAGACAGCACGCGCCACAGTCACGTGAAACATTCGCATGTCAGATGAGAAGAAGATTTTGTGCTTTTAAATTGCCAGATGAGCAATGAAGGTCATTAAATTTGCTTGGGCGGCCACAGAAACATTTTTAATGCCAGGAAAAACCCTGTCCATGTTTCTTCAATTCTCTCAGTCTCACGTAAAGCCCTGCCCACTGATAGGTAAGCCCACTCTGCGCACATGGATATTTGCATATTGCGATATACATGATATAGCAAAATCTCAACCGGTTGACACTTTATATTGTTGCCACGATATACACTACCGGTCAAAAGTTTTGAAACACTTGACTGAAATGTTTCTCATGATCTTAAAAATATTTTGATCTGAAGGTGTATGCTTAAATGTTTGAAATTAGTTTTGTAGACAAAATATAATTGTGCCACCATATTAATTTATTTCATTATAAAACAAAAATGTAAATTGATGACTTGGACCAAATAATAAAGAAAAGCAGCCAATAAGTGTACAACATAGATGGGAACTCCTTCAATACTGTTTAAAAAGCATCCCAGGGTGATACCTCAAGAAGTTGTTTGAGAAAATGCCGAGAGTACATGTCTGCAAATTCTAGACAAAGGGTGACTACTTTGAAGATGCTAAAATATAACACAGTTTTGATTTATTTTGGATTTTTAGTCACAACATAATTCCCATAGTTCCATTTATGTTATTCCATAGATTTGATGACTTTATTATTATTCTAAAATAATCCTACCCCCCCCCCCCCCCCCCCCCACCCCCCCTTAACTGTCCTGTGTGCATTGTTTCCCCAAGGTGTTATCCTAACTGCTTCTATTATAGATTACCAGTTGGAAAGGTCTTTCCTCATATCAGGTTTTTTATGAATCAAGTTCTGCCCAAACTCATTGTGTCCTCACTCAGGTTGCAGGAACTGAACACTGTTGTTAAATCGAGGGTGTGGGACCAACATGTTCTCCATCCAAAAATTACAAAACTTACTGATGTGCCAAACATGAGAACAAAGTTCTGGCACATGTTTACAATGTGGCACCTTTAAGTGAATCACCAGTACTTTAGTCACACATGAGTCATGACTGCTTCCTGTGCACCCTGTGTCTGAAACCTTTCCCTTATTAAATCATTTGTTTTTGGTTGCAAATTGTGGTTTGTACACAGCTGTGGTGTCTAATTCAGAGAATTTGTTTGCATGTGTATTTGCTGATTAGGAGAAAGTCTTTCTGCCACATTTTCATTGCTAGCTAACCTCAAGCCTCTGTCACAAAATTACAGTCACGCTAACCTTCAGATAAGTTCTCACCTCTGGCCTACCACTGATATGTCTTAGTTCTGCCGTTGATTGCTTTATGTGTGATGAAACCTTAGACCTAGATGTGAGTGTGTGCATTTGTTTTAGTGTGTGAATGCTTATGCAGTAAAAAGGGGATTTTGGCCCCTTGCACTGTCCTCTCATTGCACCCATTGTTCGAGGGCATGCGGCCCTTGTCGGGTGAAGGTATTTCCTTCTATACATCTCTTCACAAGGCTCTCTTTTCGAACAATGACGAATCAGTGTTTAATATGCATTCAGAGCTTCGGCTTTACAATGCAATGCACTTTCACTCCATCACACAGTCAATGCCACTACTCCCATTACAACAAGAAGCTTTGAAGGTACAGACAAATGTTTAGGAAATGTATTACCTTATTACCACAAGTCCAAATGTAAGAGTCTCATTTCTTTGCTGGTAGCGTCCCCAAACGATTTTGCAAAGGTAACATTTCCTAAACACTCCACGGGTCTTCTATTTGGCGAGCAAACGGACAGCCCTGTTCCAAACTCTCACCATTGGTTAAGCCTACTTCAGCTTTAAAAACCATATCAGGTTCCTAATATAGAAATCTAGGTGTAGCAAATAACCTTTAAGATTTTTTAAGGTGTTTTTGGCATGGCTTCAGTGAATTAAAGGTGATGTACATTTGGTTTTGCAGTGTGTTAAGTGTGGTTCTGTCAAATTGCATTACTACCAGCAGCTTTATCTGGTGCCATGACACGGTTGGACAAAATCACACAAAGCCAGTCAAAAGGGTAAGCACTAAATCACAAACTCTCACAAATATTTGCGCAACTGCATGTAAGATAGATCACTATGATACTGCAGAGTCCACTTCATCAGTCAGTCACATGCACACACACACACACACACACACACACACACACATTTTCCCTTCAGGCTGCATGCTTATGTAAACAGATTACCAGATTGTCTCTGATAAGAATCTCCAGATCTCACTTCTTATATAAACACTGATTTCTAACTGATTTCCGTTCTAGCGTATCGGTGTCTACAGCTGTAAGAGCTGGATGGTGGTTGCCCGTAGCAACTGACCTGCATCTGGCAATTCCACTTCTGAGATCCAAAAGGGCTGCATGCTGACATCTGATAACACGAACAGAAAAATTTCCCCCACAATGCAGCAATCTGCCACCCACTTATGACTGTTATGCCATGTGTGGCACACCAGGCCCCAATAGATTATAACCCCTTGTTTTATTTCATTAGTCTCTTATTGAGCGTTAAGTCGGGCTGAATGGAGAGTTCATGCACACTGAACCCAGTGGCCCTTGAGCCATTCGGCACTGACAAACAGACACTCCTAAGCAAATAGATCTTGAAAAGGAAACTTGTCTGTTTAACATTAGATAAGTGTTTGAAATTTTACAAGGTGGCTTCCTTGACACAAGGATGCCAAATGGCTGTTTAACTTGGACAGCACCCCCTTTGTGTTTGTAGGTCATCACTCTGTGTCTTTAGCTGTAGCCATGGGTCCATTGTGGATCAGACTGAATTTATGTCTTTTTAATTAACTTTGCACTGACAACAGACTAGTGAGTGTAACTCCCTTCCTTCCTGTCTCTCTCAGTCTCTCGTAGTTACTGAGTCACATAGTTACTGTGTACTACTGTACTATTTATGTTAGGATAGGTAGATATGAAACAACAACATGCTTAAATAATACAGTTTTATTTTTCAGCTTTTTGCCTCTTTTTAGGGATACAGATAGTAGCTGGGGGGAAGGAAATTGAGGGGGGGGACACAGACCAGATTCGAACCCACATTGCCGGTGTGTTCACCGTGGTATTTAATTTGTCTGGAGCACATACACTAACCGCTAGGCCACGGCTCCACCCACTTAAAGTTCTTAAAACTGAGAGTTGAAGGAGGGTGGGACCGGTCCGTAAGTGCGCACGCCCGGGCCCCAATCGGGCTAATCAGCCGAGGAGAGGGATAAAGATGAGCCGGATACGGCAGCTGCGTGTGGCTCTCTCTCTCCCGAACTGCCGCATCCAGCTCGTCTTTATCCCTCTCCTCGGCTGATTAGCCCGATTGGGGCCCGGGCATGTGCACTCACGGCCTGGCCCCACCGTCCTCCTCGTCACACTGTTATTTTGTATCTTAAGAGCGGTAGAGTAAGAGGGAGTGAGAGAAAAATGGCGAGAGTCCCGGCATACCAGGCCTCTCTCATGGTGATGACATGGGTGGTAGAACAACGGCGTACTGGCATGACGAGGGCTCACAGCCAACATCATGGGGCACAGACAGAAGACCTTTCGCAAACAGATGGAGGCAGTATGGAGATTTATTCACACACACTGAATTCAGAATTATTTAGGATTTTTGGCTGCTTTGTGCACAAAGTTTATACTATGGTGACCATCAAAATGTTGCATGTTTAATCTAGCAAAGTTCTGTCACGAATACTTCTCTGTACAGCTTAAAACATTACAGCTTTTGGAACGCTCTCTAAATGTTTGTTTGCATTGAACTATAGCTTTGAGGATTATTAGGGGTCATTTTCCCCCTCGTTTAACAGACTTGTTAACAATTTGGCTGTATACTTATGCATATATACACACACACTGATAGAAGTGGAAACGGACACATCTCTGTTGTCTAAGCATGAACATGCATGCACATATAAAGAAATATGATCGCTAGGATTTGGCTTTTTCCAGACACTCTAAGTAGATTTGACCTTGTGGTCAGAGCAGGTCTGAAAACATCACAAGGATTGCCAAGGAGGAATGTGCATCCATGTCTGCATGTGTTTCCAGAAGCTGTAACAGCTCTATGGATTCCCTGCACCCAGTCTTTTTACCTGGGTTTGAATTGGCTGAGCTTCCTACCATTTATTTGGGTATGCTTACGCCATCCCTGACTCAAGCACCTGTGTGAAAACCCTACAAATTCTTATGCCCCAAAGCCCTATTTCTTTATTTTCACAGGTGCAGAATGTGTCTACTGCATTTAATTCTGGTAATTGCCCATCTGTATGATGGGAGAGAGAGAGGATGGACAGAAGGGTTTGGTTGTTTGTATATGAGGTGCATTTGTGGTGCATCTAAATTGATGTTTGAATGTTATTTTGCACTTTGTGCTTAAGAACACTGTCATGAAGTTTTTATGGCTGGGGAAAAAGTAGATCCTTGCTGCTGAAGAAAAACAAAGGGGCACTGAGGATAGTTTTTCAAAATGTGCTGCTTACCAATACTGGTTTGATCTCACATCTTTAGGTTTTGGTTTATTGCATGCATGTGTGTGGATGTTAGAAAAGAATCAGTCACCAAGGCTGCTGTCTCCTCTTTTTCTAACCACGAAAAAACCAAATGCCCCCATCTCTCTTTAGCTCCAAACACCATTCCAGAAATTTGGGTGGCCGATGTAAGCTAAGCTTTGTTTTTCTTGCCATTCACACATTTTACAGTCCTTCGAAGGGGAACTTTCAAAGCTCCCACCACAACTTTGAGTCTCATGTTTAGTTTGCTTTGACTTAGAAATATATATATATATTTATTTTCCCAGCATTGGCTGGCTGATGACAGCTGACGTGTGTTTTGCAGGAGGTGTGACATTTTAATGATTCTACCATTTTGAGCTTGGGTACCCATTTTGAGCCTGGTATCTCTCTCCTAATCCTCATAGAAAAAATACACTGGTTTCAACACATAACCAAACTGGTGTGTTAGTATAGTATGTTGTCCCTTTTTACACCAAGGGAAACCTCCACAATATATGTGTTTTGGTTTTTGCTTTTAACCACAGAGTGTCTCTGTTATAGTTCTTGCATGTAATGGAATGACATAGTGTTGGGTTCAAGTCCACCTTTGTCGAGTCCGAGTCAAGTCCAAGTCCAAAAGGGACCGAGTCCATAACAGGCCGATTCCAAGTTGTGTCTGAGTCCGAATGAATCTGTTCATGAATCTGAATTAAAATTGTAAGTGTAAACTCAACATCGATATTTTATGCTTAATTTAAACTTCACAACTAAGAAAAGAGTTTGTCAATATAAATGTAACAAAAACACCTCTGTTGCCTTTCATATATATATTTTATGATTAGTATCCTGCTGAACAAACTTCAAAGTGGTTTCAGAATGAAAGCATATGCTTTAGGTGTATGAAGACAAAACTGTCCTTCAACACACTTTTTATTGTGTTCTGTTGAGATTTCAATTATTTGTTGATTTTTTCCCCCTCAACATAGACTAAAGAATGTGAAAGCTGTGCTAGTCATTACAACCAAAGTTATTATGTTTTG